>NC_090928.1:673734036-674041975 GCF_040938575.1 Ambystoma mexicanum
TCCCCACCTCTCATCCTCTCCCCTTGAATCTTCCCTATGATCCTCTCCTCCCCCCTCCCCTTATCCTTCCTCACTCTACCCTTATATCCCTTCTATTTCTCCCCTCCTCCTTCCCTTCCTCACCCCTTCCCTTTCCCCCTCACAGATTAATTGCTCTACTTACTGTTTTTTATTGGTTCAATTCATTCTGGATTGCTTCTTCTGTTATAATGTTCTATGTATTCTGTTGTTATAATGTAAAGCGCTTTGCATGAAAGCGCTATATGAACATAATAAATACAAATACAAATACATTTGGGAAATTGACTCAGTAGCTATTGTAATTGTTTACTTATAACATGCTTAATACCCAGAGGTTTCTAAACGCGGACCGGGGGATCGAACCGGTGTTGCTCCACGTCGGGCGCGTTGCCCCTGAGCTATCCTCCTGAGACCTACAAACTCTATATCAGACTCCCATGATAAATCAAGGGAAAAACCATATCCCTGATTAAATTATCAGATGTCGATCTAACTAAACAAGTCATACTTACTCAATAATTCATCCCTACAAACATAGTTATTCCCCTGACTATATCACTTTTTTCACTTAAACGTAACTTTATTTCATATTTTAATCACTAAGTGTCATCTTCTCTTACTCTGTAACTCTTAAGTCGTATTATGTCAATGTGGTTCAATCACGCTGGGCTGTTGTTCTCTCTCTGCCTCTCCTGAGAGATTGAATTATGTTTATATGTATCTGTTTTTGTGTATATATCTCATTCTTAATCCCTTAAACTGAACATTTTGACCAATGTCTTTTCTCCTTCTCATGTAGATTTCCCTTTGTATATGATATTTATAAACTTAAATGGCTCTCAATTTAGAATGTATTTATATCAATTGTGCTTTTATGTTATGTTTTATGCAATGCAAACACTTACTATGGCTTTGGGACACCACGGTTTCTTAACCATTCTAGAACCAATGCTACATATTATGGAGTGTCCAATAAATCTGGCACACTATTAGGAGCCTACTTAAAATACATAAGAAAAAAATGCAATTACCATGAAGAGGGAAATCACATTAAAGAGAAAACTGGTATCACAAAAGCTTTCCTTAATTATTCTACACAACTTTCTAATTCAGAACCCTTTACAAAAAAGACTGTGTTACTGACTTTTTATCAGCAGTTCAAAATTATAAAGCCCAAGCAATTGATGTATCTTCTTTATAGCAGACCATTAGTAAAGATGACATTATTAAAGCAATCTAAGAACTTTAATCTGGGAAAGCACCCAGTCCAGATGGATTTTCAATTGATTTTTATAATAATATATTTTGTATTACCCTTGCTCCATTGCTACGGGCATTTTCTTTCTTTTTTGAATCCAGGAAAAAGTACTGGTTCATTCATTGACCCTCTTGATTTTTATTCCCAAACCCGATAAAGATACTACAGGCATTAAAAATTATCATCCAATCTTTTTAATTTATTCAAATGCCAAAATGTATTCTAATAGATTTTATGAATGTATGCCATATCTACCGAATGTTGATGAGACAGGCTTCATTATAGGACGATACACATCTTCCAATGCCCACCTTTTATGCAATGTTTTAGCAAAATTAAATAATGTTGTTGACCCCCAGCACTTGGTCTCATTAGAATCAGAAAAGCATTTGATCATATTTCATGGGCTTTTTGTTTAAAGCACTTGAGTATTTTTATTAATGGTCAAGGGACCTCATCCTTTCATATTTTGAGATGGACTCGACAAGGATGTATAGCTGTTTATTTTTTGTTATTAACCATTGAGCCGTTATTTCAAACTATTTGAATTCAGATTGGTAAATCCCATGTTAAAGTAGCTGCCTAGGCAGAGGACCTTTTATTATGTTTTACCAATCCCATCTTCTCAATCTCTAATCTACTGAATGTTATTAGCAGATTTTCAGCTGTTTCTGCTTAGAACTGGAATCTTCACAAATGAGAAATTCTGCCCTTGTCTAATACATATCACTCTCACTCTAATAACTTTAATACTCATGGTGTACAAGATATATTACACACATCAGTATTTTAGTTGCTAATGATCTTAAATCGAACATTAGATAACATGACTCTACAGTACTAGAGAAAATACAAGATGATTTGTCAAAATGGTGTCCACTATATCTTCCTGGTGGGTTTATCTTGACTTCAATAAAATGATGCTTCCCCCCATCAATCAATGGAAACTATCAGTAGACCCCTCTGCCTGGCGCAGCGCTTAATCTGACTTCATTACCCCATTTCACATTCAAGAGCTGCTTCAACTAACTGCTTTGCAAATTTGAAACTATTTCCTACACTCTGATTCCTGAAGATTACTTGGGGAGATTTATTAAACGTTTTGCTTGTGTTGATCATAGCCAATAATAATCTATATAGGGTACAACAAACTCTTACTGAAAAAGGAACAGTATTGCTTGATAAGTACATGGAATAATAAAGGGATTATATATGTTAATCATATTAATCATAATGATACTCTAGTTCCTTTTTACACCCTTGCCACTTTATATAATCTGGATAATACTGATTATAATTTATATATGAACATTATGAATGCTATTATTAACACTTTACCTTCACTTACCCCAGAAATTCCTCTGGAACTTTTATCTCTCCTACTGGAGAATACTTCCTCGAAAGCTGCAAAAATGTATGCAGTGCACCATACAAAAGAGGATAACAATATATTTGAATCCAAAATTGCTATAAACTGGAGCACAGTAATGGATCTTCAGTTAACATCTGACACCTGGGAAAAAAATTGACAACAATGTTTTAAAACGTCCGTGACTGCAAATACAACACAGTCATTGTATTCCATTCTCAATTGTGCTTACCTTAAACCATTATGAATATGTAGATTCTACCCGAATACCTCAAGTCTTTGCTTGGCATGTAGAACTCCCAATGAAGACTTTATGCACGATATGTTTCAGTGGAAATATATGAATGCTTTTTGGAAAGATATTTGGTTAGTTTTGCAAAAAATATTCAAGTTGAGTGCTCCTCTTGTCACTGGTAACTTGATTATTTGTCCTTTATGAGTAAGTGATATCGCTGAAATTATTTCTCCAAAATTGTTTAATCTTTTTAGTTTATTAGTTTTCAACTAATATACTTAAACTGGAAATATGCAGATTAATTAACATATTTAATGTGGTGTAATTATGCTTGTTTAATACATAGAAATGAAAAATGTTATGCACACACAATACTGATGAAATAAGTAAATATAATCACAAATGGATGATATTTATTAGTTTCCTTGTCACCACCAGACCCAGTTTGCATTCATTCTAAATGTGTAATTGCGGATGACACTTATGAAACAGCATAATATACCAAACGTAGTAATAGTCGGCCTCCCTATTTTCTCCTTGTTGTATTGAATCTTCCCTGGTTTGTTTAAAGGGGAAAAATGTAATATTAGATAATAATCTACATTCATTGACCTTAATTAATTGTGTTTTACTTGATACAATAAGTTCATTTTTTACTATATTAAGCAATGTTGTATATTTTAAGTAATAGCATACGCTTAACTTAATAAAAATTAAAAAAAGGTTATTTATTTCCTCCATTTTAGTGACCACGCTCTCCCATAACGCCTTTCTTACTGGGAAGGAGTAGGCCCTCGCACCCAACTTCAACATATGGTGTTGGGTGACATATAACATGCAGCATAGAATATTAGGCAATATTAGGCAAATCAGTGAATGTTTTGCTACTAGCAGCGCTCGTCTACCATAACTCAAAACACCAAGTAGTAGTCAAGACGAAGAAGTAAGGAGCCTGGTCTCAAAGCCATGTATGTTGTGTCTACATGGCTTTGCGCCTACAGCATGAGAAAAACATGTGATTAAACTTCTGCAAAGGGAGCTGTGCGGCTCTTCTTTTCCATTAAAAATACTCGAAGAAGTTAGAAAGGTCACACATCTGGTTCTGCATGTTTTCATGTTCCACTGAATGTACTCTCGTAAGTTATACACGTTGCAAATGAGGTTAAACGTAGCACCTCTTCTGCACAACTGTATTGGGAACTACTACAGGAAGATGTGTTTGTAAGAGGATTTTTAGCTGCAAAGAGAATTGACAAGAAAGTGTGCTTTGTAAAAGAATTGGGCAGGAAAAAAAGTGACTTCCGGTGAAGTCAAAAAACATCTAACTTCAAAAAGCTGCGAAGTGGTGGGGAGCTGCAAAATCACATTGGCGAGGGGCGTGGAATCATCATAGGTCTATCTGTCGGCATTAATAGTTTGGCATTCTGAAGCACTAGACTATTCACACAGGCCAAAGAAATGAGTATGCCAGTGGCATGTGGGAAATCGAGAGGCAGGTGGCATGAGAGAGAGAGAGAGAGAGAGAGAAGAGAGAGGTAGAGACAGAGAGATAGAGATAGAGACAGAGAAAGAGAGAGAGAGAGAGAGAGAGAGAGAAAGAGATTGATTTGGAAAGGGGCTTTGGGGAGGAATTTGGGGTCCACGGCCAGGGTGCTTAGAGCAGGCGGGACTAGGAAGGTGGAGGTTTATTGAGGAGTTTGGTTGTTGTCGAGAAAGAAAGACATGCAGGAGCAGGCTGTTTGGGGAGGGGTAAACTACTCGTGGAGAATGGGGAATTCACGAGGGGCAGCCCAAGTATACTAACACTCATAGAAAGAGCTGCAAAGTGGAACATCACCAGCTTACAGTGCTGCTGTCATTGTTCCGCTGGCAGAAATACCTTGACTCCCCAGAATGCCACATGGGAGCAGGTTACAGTTCCACATTTGCATGTCTTTTTTACATAATACATACACGAACGTCCTGATGTGCGGCCTAGGCTAATCCTGAAATTGCAACGCATTCTGACAAACATGTATATAGCGATGCTTCCTGAAACTTGGGAGTACAACATTAAAGGTGTCACGAAAAGGCGCCGTTTGCATATGCTGCCCATCAGGCATGCAGGATGCAGTGTGGCAGGGATCGTTGACTCATGCAGTGCCGATTGTGAGTCAGAGCAACGCCTGGAATTAATTGGCGCAGTAGAAAGAGCAACGCCGTGTTAAAAGGCTGAGCTGATGTGATGTTCGATGGGCAAGAAAAAAATGAAAGCCCACTGTGCCTGATTGGATCGGAAAATAACGAGTCTACTGCAAGGATCCCACAGCTTGTCATTGGAGGCCAATGAGGGAGTTGCAACTTGACACCCTTTGTTCTGCTGCAGTGTAAATTATAGTATGTAGAATACAATAAAACCAGCAGCCACACCTGTGAATCCGATGCAGGGAGAGCACCTTGTAATTATTGGTAGTTCTAACATGCGAGGTAGAAAATGTAGGCACCAATTGACTCGAAAAGAGCTAACAATAAAGCAACCTTTTCTTATTGCACCTAAACTCTCAACATTAGGGACGTGACATACATTTACACCATAATAGAATGTACATGGTCGAAGGTAGTAAGCGAGATTCAAATGCATGCTGGTCTAAACTTTGCCTTTCCTCCTAGTTCATTTCCAAGAGTTGTAAGAATGAGCTCGGTCCCATTTATTTTCAGTCACGCATTTCAAACAGAATGCGGTGACATTAGTGTGCGCTTGACTTAATCTGGGAATATTTCCAGACAATCAGACTTGTCATGAGTTCCCTGGTATCGCACCAGTAATTCCGGTGGGATACTGGGAAACTACTGTACTGTCTCAGATACCCGATTTACCAGCATCACAGTCTCTTCATCATGGTAAAATGTGGTAGCAAATGGTATGGATAATACATATTTGCCAGAGTGTACCCATCACCCCGTGGCTTGGAGCTGCACCAAGGCCAGGGTGTATTAACAATTCGTCTCACTAAATAAAAAGAAGACAGAAGCGGTTCTATTATTGAAATCGACACCATGTACCCTATATTAGAAAGCTAACATGTACAACTGTGTGCTAGCAGCACACAACAATGTGCTTATTGTCGTGAAGCAGCTGCTTTATCTGCTTCCTCAATAGAGTGCTCAGCTGCCCTCCATGACCCTCAACCATGCAGTGCCGGAAGGCTCCCTGCTTTCGTGTGGCTGGAGTCCTAAGCTGAGCCTACCCTCATTTGAGTCCGTATTGGCCGCATGCATGCATACTTCCAACGCCTTTGACGTTGCCATTTGGAACACCAGATCGATGAAACGTGGATCCCGCTCCACGACACCTCTGTTCCTGCATCCCTCACCTCATCCTCATCTTTTTTCGAACTCCTGGATGTCCTCTCACTTCCTTACTCTTAATGCTGACAAAACTGAAGTCCTATTCTTCCCTGCCAACACACACCCTCCTCCCTCCCCTCCCCCTTTCATTCTCTTTCTGCCCTCTCAACTCTCCTTCACACCGTTTGGCATTCTGAAGCACTAGAATATTCACACCGTTTGGCATTCTGAAGCACTAGAATATTCACACCGTTTGGCATTCTGAAGCACTAGAATATTCACACAGGCCAAAGAAATGAGTATGCCAGTGGCATGTGGGAAATCGAGAGGCAGGAGGAGAGAGAGAGAGAGAGAGATTTGCAACAAAACCAGAGTTGTTCTTGACCTCTTCCTACGCCTCAACCTCCAATTTCTCTGTATCACAGAAACGTGGATCCCGCCCCACGACACCTCTGTTCCTGCATCCCTCACCTCATCCTCATCTTTTTCGAACATGTCCCTCGATCCTCAGGCCGTGGAGGTGGCTTAGGCCTTCTTTTTCATCCTCACTTTACTTCCTCTCCCTCTCCTACTTCTCTACCTACTCTTCCTTCCTTTGAATTCATGTACAAAATCTTTAATTCTCTGCATGCTATCTCATTCCTCATCATCTACCGCCCCCTGGCCCCGTCAGCTCCTTCTATAAGGACATTGACCATCTCCTCAGCCTCATTACCCCGATCCCCACTCCACTACTTGTACTTGGTGACTTCAATCTCCATCTCTCTTCTAACCCTCCCACCTCTCCTCTCTTATCCATCCTTGACTCCTACCTTTTCTCCCCCTCCCATCCCCTCCTACTCATCAATCACTCCACTATTGACCTCATCTTTACCTCTTCTTTCACCGCTTCTCCAATATCTACTCTACCCAACTATCTATCTGACCACTCCTTACTCTCTTTTTCCCTTACGCTTCCCCCTCCCCCACCATCCTCCACCCTCTTCTCCCAGTGTGACCTACGTGACTTCAACCCTACTCTATTCTTTGCATCCTGCTCCCCCTCCCCCTCCCACTTCTCTTCTCTCTCACCCATCAAAGCCTCTTCCACCTTAACTTCCTCTCTCACTTCTACTCTTGATCTTCTTTACCCTCTCTCCTCGTTCCACCCGTCTCGCCGACCTGCTCAACCTTGGCTCTCATCTCATCTCTCCCGCCATGCACCGCCTTCTCAGGCGCCTGAACGACACTGGCTCAAACACTGCACCCCTTCCAACCAAGCAGCATACTTCTGCTATCATACCCTCAACGACTTCTTTCTTAACTCTGCTAAGCGCACGTACTTCTCTAACCTTCTCCAATCTCAGTCCTCTCACTCTCGCCGCATCTTTCAAACCTTAACCTGACTTCTCTCTCCAGCTACCTCCGATCATTCCATCGCCTCTCCTCTCTCTGCTTCTGATCTTGCCACCTTCTTCTCTAACTAAGTCCTCAATAACGGCTAACCTATCCTTTCCTCCCCTTCTTAATCTCCTCCTCCACCTCCTCCTCCTCCACCCAATTCCATGTCCTCATTTACTCCTGTCACTCAATCAGAAGTTACCCTCCTCCTATCTAAAACCCATCCTACTGCTTCTCCCTACAACCCCATTCCTACCCCCTCATTCCTAAAATCTACCCCCTCCTCATACCCTATCTCACCTCCTTTTTTAACACTTGTCTTTCGACTTCCACTTTTCCTACTCCTTTTAAGCATGCAACTATCATCCCCATTTTCAAAAAGCCTTCTGCTAATGCCCACCTTGCATCCAGTTATCGCCCCATCCCTCTCCTACCATTCCTCTCTAAACTTCTCAAACGTATTGTCTATTCTCATCTTTCTTCCTTCATCTCCAACCACTCTCTCCTCCCCCCTACCCAATCCAGTTTCCGCCCTCAACACTCCACTGAAACTGCCCTCATCTCTGTTCTCAACTCTCTCCTTTCTGCACGCTACTCTAAGCACTCCCCTATTCTTATTCTCCTTGACCTCTCTGCTGCTTTTGATACTGTCAACCATCCTCTTCTCCTTAATTCTCTCTCCTCGGTTAGCCTCAAAGACTCTGCCCTTATCTGGTTCTCATCTTATCTTTCCAACCACACCTTTGCTGTCTCCTTGGGGGCTGCACATCTCCTACCCATCCCCTCAACCACAGCGTCCATCAAGGTTCTGTCCTTGGCCCCTTTCTCTTCTCACTTTACACTTCCTTCTTAGCTCCCATCATCTCCTCCTTTGGTGTCTAACACCATTTATACGCTGATGATACCCAGCTCTTCCTCTCCTTCTCCTCTTTCTCTCCCAACATCCACCATAAGCTTTCTTCTTGCCTCTCTGCTATTAGGTCCTGGATGTCCTCTCACTTCCTTACTCTTAATGCTGACAAAACGGAAGTCCTATTCTTCCCTGCCAACACACTCCCTCCTCCTTCCCCTACCCCTTTCATTCTCTTTCTGCCCTCTCAACTCTCCTTCTCTCCCCATGCCCGTAACCTGGATCTTCACATTGACCCCCACCTCTCTCTATCTTACCACATTTCTTTTACTGCCAGATCTTGCCACTTTCACCTTTACAACATCCGTAAAATGTGACCCTTCCTAACCTTTCACGCGACTAAACTCTTAATCACCTCCCTCATCTTGTCCAGACTTTTCTACTGCTCCACTCTTTTCTTTGCATTTCCCCCCACTCACCTCTCCCCACTCAAATCTGTCTACCACTCTGCCATCTGCTCCCTCAGCCATCTCTCACCTCATGACTCCATCTCCTCTTCTCTCACCTCTCTAGGTTGGCTCTCATTTCACTCCCAGCTCAAATTCAAGTTCCTCTGTCTAGTCTGTCTTCAAATCCCTCTATGTTCTTGCCCCCTCCTATCTATCCTCCCTTCTCACTTTCTATACTCCTTCTCGTTCTCTCTGCTCTGCTGATTCTTCCTACTCTCTCCTTCTCCACCACCCTGCGCCCCCTCCTGCTTCTGCTCATCCCAATTACTTGCTCCTTTCCACTGGAACCGCCTCCCCTTGTCCATCCGCTCTACTCCCTTCTACCCTTCTACCATACCTTCCGCACTTCTCTAAAATCTTATCTCTTCCATTCACCTCCCTAACACCTTTTGCTTCCTATTTTACTTCTGCTACTACCTCTACCCACACCTCCTACTCCCTCTCCTACTTCAGTGCCACCTCACCCTCTCCTTCCACTCTACTCCCTCCTACCCTACTTCATGCACTTCTCTAATTCTTAACTGTTCCATTCATCTCCCTAACACCTTTTTGCTTTCTCTCCTACTTCTGCTTCTACCACTACTCATACCTCCCACTCCTTCTCACACCTTGGCCCCTCTCTACTCATGGCTAACCTCATCAATAATGTACATTGTTCCTTCTACTGTTTTCTGGTTTTGATTCAATTGTTATTTAATAATGCTTGTTGTATTTTGTTTGTTCCTCTTGTAAAGCGCTTTGGCGTAAAGCGTCATATAAATTTAATAAATACAAATACAAAATGGTGCCCACTGATGATTCCTGTCAGATTAGCCCTGGTCCCTAACTGCTGTCCTGAGCCCCAACCTCGAAGCCCACAACGCACAAGAACCCTACACAGTGCCCTGCCTTGACCACCACCCTTACAACGTAAGACACCAACCTATTGTTTCTTCCCCATACACTCCACCACACAGCACAAGACCCTTACCTATTATTATTCCTGCCCACCCCAATACAAAACCCCTTCTGAGCATGCCAGTAGTATATGGGGCCCCCTTTTTTGCAATGTTATATTTATGACAGGTGGGAACACCCCTTTGGTGTGCTTAGTCCCACCCTCCTAGTATGTGTTTGATGTAAACTTGATATACATTTAATATAACACTGTTACCAAAGATGATATCTATTTTATATCAAATGTATACTGTGGCAATAACCGCAGAGCCAGCGGGCCATTACCGCATATGGTAATGCCCCCGGGGCCTGAAGTTACATGCCCGAGCATAGCGAAGGCCTTAACGGTGGACCTGGCCGCATTACCATAAGTGGTAATGGCCCACAGAAAAAAGGATTAATGCGTAAGCCTAGAAATGCTCAGAAAACATTTTACAGTGTGTATGCCAACAATACATGTCCCAGATGCCTAGCCAGAAATTGCCCGGTCCACCTGGTGATGAACACCGATCCGCAGACCTGGGATGGAACACATTGGATAGCTCTGTGACTGGAGGAAGACGTGCTAACTGCATTTGACAGTTTGGCACACTTCCCGCAACACTCCATATATGACAGAATTTTAACGCACTAAGTAAGAAGCATAGCAAAGTATTTTAGTTATATTACTGTACCGGTTCAAGACTCTAAAGCCATGACCTGTGGTCAACACTATAGGGCCTCATCACGAGTTGGTCTGTATCCCAGCTGTAATACAGCCCGACTGTAATAGTCCTAGCACTGACCGGTTCGGCAGTATTACCGCCGGACTGAAGGTTGGGTGTTAACGGTAAATCCCCATTCCCCATTGGGTCCATTGGATTCAATGGGACATTTTCAGTGCTAATTATGCGGGCTAATACAGCCGATGGTAATACAGCCAAAAACAGGGGATTTTCACCTCCAGAGAAAGGCTAGAGGTAAAACAGCCCATTTAGTGCCCAACTCGTGATAGGGCCAGCCCTTAAATGCAGCAGTAATACCGTTACCACCACATTTAAGGGCTGCAGCCCAATTCGTTATGAGACCAATATATTCTTTATCAGTCAAATGTCAGAATGGAGATTGCTGTTGGCTGTTTTGAAAATGTATTCGAGCAATTGCATGCAAAATGATCAAATGGTAACAGATTTGTTAACAAGACATTACACAATGTGTATAGATGTTGCAAAATGTTTATAGTGTGTCAAAAATGTAAATGTGGATCATCTAGTGATACATGTATCAATAAACTATCTTTTGTTTAAAACAAGCATTGTGCGTTATTATACAAACTAGATAATTTAACATAATAAATAACCAGTCAGTTTTATGAATTGAAAATATGTATTAATAAAAAAAGACATATTTAATACAGAAAGAAAAAAATGTTATACCACAACATCTCAAAACAAAAAGAAAATAAATGTATGCATTCAACAAAGGAGTCCCCACATTATTCGGATAAACATACAGCCCTTTTGCATTTCGACGTGGCATAAACATTTTAGAGTCATGCATTACGGGGTTTGTAAAGAAAGATTCCTTAAATCAGCTGGTATTCCATTCCTCTTCAGGGATGAAGGAGTGGGGACTGCTCATAGAGGTGATTAAAGAGCTGTGTTGTTGGCAAAGAGTTGGGGGAGTGCCAAGTTTTGACAGCTCAAGAAGGCATCATCGGGTGACATTACCCATGACTGAAGTTCGAATAGTTAAATCAGCGACCACTTGCATAAACTCGTTCAAGCTGATGGGGGCATTTATTGTAGCAGTGGGTGTCAGTTTGTAACAACCCATACAAGATTGTGCAGGTTTGAACCCCTTAAAAACCTGCCTTTGCAAATAAACTCTACCCTATCGGTCCACACAACCACATCTTTTGCGCAAGTTTCATCTTATGTAAAATTAGTTCTGCGTTAGGTTAAGAACATTGGCTAAGAGTGTTTACACATCAGCCACAACCAAATCTGCCTCTGGGGGAGTCTTCACACCACTAGATTTTTCAGTTGGCATGTATAAAGTTAGTTTGTTTTTCTCTGCATCACTGTGCAGAGCGTGGTTTAAGTATATATGCAGAATATTCGAAGGCCACTTTATCATGCGCCGCTAAATCAGATCTGTTTAAAACATCCTACATTTCCGAGTCGAGATGCATAGTAACAACTTTTCGTATATCCCAATCTGGCGCAGGTGTGGCATTCTGCAGACTTTCTAACTGATACTTGTCCACCAAGCATTAATGTATGAAGACCAATGTAAACACTATGATAGTCTATGGGTGCAATACTATGAATGATTCAAATGCCATTTGTGCCACTGTAAACCTGCTGACTGATGTGTTGTCCTGTACTTCTCCAGTATGCCTGAATGGGAACTGTGCTCATTTACTGGGATCATGACAGTTTCCCCCCACAAGACCCCTTCCAAGGATGAACCCTCTGGTCCTGCCTTAGTAGGGTTGTTTTGATGAAATCTTTGAAGTAGTTTGGAGGCATGAATGTTTGAACTATGTTCCCAAGTCCTGTCCTGTGGATCAAACCCTTTCCAGTCTACCAAGTAGAATAGTTTCTTTTTTACAATCTTGGAATCTAAAATTTCTTTTACTATGAATTCTGGTTCACCTTCTATGATTAGGGGCTTTGGTGGTGGGTGTAATCTGGTCTCTGGACTCAGTGGCTTTATCAAGGAAACATGGAATACCGGATGAATTTGCGTGAGGGGTGGCAATTTTAATCTTACTGCTACTGGGTTGGAATTTACGTGGGCTTTAAGTGCAATGAATTTTGAAGACAACCATACTTTGTCCCCCACCTTATACTCTGGAGATTTTCTTGGAAGTCTATCTGCAAATTTCTTTTGGTTCTCCTTTGCTGTCGTCAAATGTCGTACTCTGGTAAGGTTGTCATGGAGACTCTGTACTGCTGGCATCTCTAAGGACTCTGTGGGGTTGAAGGAGGAGGTCTGAGGACGTGAACCGTTAAGTATGTTGAACAGATAATAGCCTGTGGAAGTGTGTTCAGAGTAATTATACACATACTTTGCGATCCAAAGGACATCCACCCAAGAACTATCTAGCTGGTGGAGAAGACATCGACGGTATTGTTCAAGAGTCTGATTGGTTCTTTCTGTTTGGCCATCAGTCTGTGGATGGTGACTGGTAGATAGACGCACTTCAATTTTAGCCAACTCACAACATTTTCTCCAAAATTGAGATACAAATTGACTCCCTCTATCAGAGATCACTGTAGATTGAATTCCATGAAGACGTACAATTTGTTCGAGGAACACTTTTGCTAAGAATGAGGAAGTAGGAAGCCCTTTAAGGGCAATGAAATGCGCCATCTTGGAGAATAAGTCCACCACTACAAGGATTGTGTTATACCCCGAACAAGAGGGCAGCTCCGTAATAAAGTCCATAGAAATGGTATGCCATGGTGCTGGTGGGACGGATAGCAGTTGAAGCGGTCCTGTTGGTCTCTGCTTTAAACTTTTATTTTGAGCACAAATACCACAGGTTTAAATGTATTATATGATGTCCTTGTGCCAGGTTTGCCACCAGAAATGCCTTTTGATTTTGGCCGTGGTCTTAGTGATTCCAGCGTGGCCTCCCAATATGGCTCCATGGTAATCTTCCATAACTTTCTTTTGTAACTTCCGATTGGGTAGGTAAAGCCGGCTCTGGAAATATGGTAATCCTTCTTGAAGGATAAACTTAGGTCCTCTTGACTCCCAAGTCTCTAATTCTGAAGTGGTCATAATGAGTAGAATTTGTGCTTTCAAGTCGTCTTTTGAAGATCCAGTGACTCCCAACACCTTCTCTTCTGGAATTATTTTACAGGTTCTGTTGTACTTTGGATCTCATCTTTCTCTTCAATCCTTGACAAGGCATCCGCTTTGCCATTACGCACCCCTGGGCGATAAGTGATAACAAAATCGTATTCCATGAAAAATAATGCCCAACGGAGTTGTCGGGATGACTGAGCCTTTGTCTTGCGCAAATATTGCAGATTTCGGTGATCTGTGAAAACTCTGACAGTATGCCGGGCCATTAACAAATGGTGTCTCCATTCTTTAAGCGCGTGTTTGATTGCTAGTAATTCCTTATCTGTGATGCTGTAGTTTAATTCAGCTGTTGAAAACTTCTTGGACCAAAAGGCCACTGGATGTAGTTGTCTGGTTTCTCCATCTTTCTAGGACAATACAGCTCCAATTGCTGCACTGGATGCATCGGTCTCCACTACAAATGGCAACTCGGGTTGTGGGTGTCTTAAAATGGGAGCGGTGGTAAATGTTTTCTTTAATGTTTGGAAAGCCTCTTCTGCTTCCTTGGTCCAGGAGAATGTCTTGTGCTTTCACAGTAATAAAGCTATTGGGTGGACTAGTTATGAAAATCCTGCAACAAAGCGTCTGTAAAAATTTGCAAATCCTAAAAAACTTTGGACTCCTTTCACTGATGTGGGGGAAGACCAATTTAGTACTGTGTCAACTTTTCAGCTATCCATTTGGATTCCCATAGGTGAAGGGACAAATCCCAGAAACTCCACTGAGGTTGCATGGAAGGAGCATTTTTCTAGTTTGACAAAGAGCTTGCGTTGCCGCAGTTTCTGGAGTACTGCTCTTACATGAGTTATGTGTTCTTGGACCAAGTTCGAATACATGAGAATGTCATCTAGGTACACTACAGAGCAGACATCAAGCAATTCACATAAAACATCATTCATAAAATTCAGGAAATCTGCGGGGCGTTGCATAAACCAAAGGGCCTGATTTGGTACTCATACAATCCGTATTCAGTGCGGAAAGCAGTCTTCCCTTCATCTCCTTCTTTCATTCTCTCCAAGTGGTAAGCTCCTCTGAGGTCTAGTTTTGTGAACATATTGGCATCCTTAACTTGATCCATTAACACTGGAATGAGTGGAAGGGAGTACAGGTTTTTAATTGTGATTTGGTGGAGGGCATGGTAGTCTATGCAAGTATGAATTTTCCCTTTTTTCTTGGGCACAAAAAACAGAGGAGATGCCAGGGGGGACTTTGAGGGCCGAATAAAACCATTGGCAAGGTAATTATCCAAATAAGTCTTCAAATTAATGTTTTCTTGTTCAGTTAGGGCATAAATTCTGGTGCATGGCGTTTTTGAACCAGGGATCAAATCGTTTTGACAATGATATGACCGATGAGGTGGCAAAACATTAGCCTGTTCTTCTTCAAACACTTCTTGAAAATCTTGATACTAAGGTCGAAGGGTTCCTATCAACCCCAAGGTGGGTATTTCACATAGAACCACCGGAACTTACCTTTTAAAGGTTCTGCCTTGACTATAGTAGGAATCCCTGCATTCATCGGTAAAAACAAAAGTTTTGGCACACCAATCAATCTGTGGATTATGTTTCTCTTGCCATGGAATTCCTAAAATCACTTTAAACTGTGGAGCACTAATTAGGTCAAACAATATCTTTTCTCGATGTCCCTCCTGGCAAATCAAGGTACAAACTTCAGTACACTTTGTCACTGGTCCTGATATTAGTTGAGTACCATCTACTCCGGTGACATTTTCTACCACAGCCTTTGGGTGCATGACAATGCCCATCTTGCCTACTAGTTCGTAATCCATGTAGTTCCCAATCGCACCACTGTCCACATATGATTCCAGAGCATATATCTTGGAAGGTTGACTGTCACTACTCAAGATATGATCGTTTATGATATGATATGATCGTTTATTTATATAGCGCCTATACACAATGTGTTTCAAAGTGCTTCAAGGCAAGGGAGGGAACAAGGGAAAATACAACCACATTCTTACAGGCCATGAACAGTAAGGATTTGAAATTAACTATCATACTTGGCCTGATGACATTTCAGATAGTGCAAGAGCTAAGACATAGATAAGGAAGGCAGGGGGAGAGTGGGAAGGAAATGGAAACAGACAGGTGACTACCGTACTAGGCCTGACAACATTTCTGGTAGAGCCGGAGAAAAACAAAAGGTGAGGGAGAAGGGTGCAGAAAGGGAGAGGAGGAACAAAACAAGCGACTATCATACTAGACCTGACGACATTTCAGATAGTGCTGGAGGGGTGGTGGGGAGGAAAAAAACAGTAATGGGAAGGTGGAGAAAACAGACGAGGTTGCTATCATATTAGGTCCAGGGACAATTCTGATAGAGTAAGTGCATAGAAGAAAGTAAAGGGAGGAGATAGTAAAAGTGTCACACTCACCTGGGTCTCTGCGGGAGCAATGGAATCCTCCGGATCCTTCCCCTAATAAACCCAGGGACTGGGAAGCAGACCTGCCAAAAGAATGAGATTTTAGAGAGGTGCCGTAGTTTGCCTTCCTAAACCTCCCTCCGCCCTCCCTGTGTCCTAGTGGAGTGTGTTCCCCTACTGGGGTGTAGCTCACCTTCTTGTTTTATGTGACGCGCTCTCCATCCTGCATCTGCAGGGGCGCGGAAGTCTGGGATTCTGGCTATTTGCTTCACTAGGTTCAGGTAGGTGTAGATGTTGCAGCACTGGGAGTGTCCGTGAGTTTGCTGGCAAGGTTTAGCCCAGGAGCCCACAGGTAAGTCCAACTGTGGAAGGTAAGTCCACAGCAACCAGTTACTTCACTGATTTGCGTCCAGGTTTTCGAGGTGGGCGGTGGGTTGAGAAAAAAGGCTGAGCGTTCTAATGAGTTTGTTGTTTTCACAGGTCTTAGAGCGAGCAGCCAGCTGTAAGCAGGCGCGGTGAGATGAGTTCCACTGGGCTCGCCTCACAAGGTAAGTTTTTATGGGCACGCGGGGATTCAAGGTTTATTAGCATGCGTGCGCTTACTAGAGTTAACTTCTTCTTTCTTTGTAGGTCAGGTCCGGAGCGCTGGAGGACCAAGGATCAGGTCCGGAGTGCAGGAGAACTGAAGATCGGGTCCGGAATGCTGAAGAAATGAAGATCAGGTCCAGCGCGCGGAAGAAATGAAGAGCGGGTCTGGAGCACTGAAGAAAAACAGTTGACAGAAGGTTTCTGGATCTCCGGGCGACTGTTGAGCAACAGGTAGGGATGTTCCGTGCTGCTGAGCGACAGAAAACAGGTAAGGATCCAGGCTGCGTTGAACGTGTGAACTAGGCTACAGAAAACACACGAAGCATGGACCAATTCTTGGGTGTGGCTTATATAGGCAGCCACACACAAACACTAGAACGTGCCTCACACAGTTCCTGGATTTCCTGCAAGGCATCCATGTTGGGAGCACAGGAAGTGGATAAAAACTAGCCCATGCAAATAATGTAACTGCTAGTCTCTCTGTGCATGCTTTACTTGCCAGGCTTTTACCCATCAAGCCCCTACTTGTGTTCCAGACTCCTCCAAATGTGTTTGTGCCACTGAGGTGTGGGTTCCCATGCTAGTACCCATGACAAAAAGGGAGAAGGGAAAGGAGGAGAGAAAAGAGAGTAAGCAGTCAAAAAGAGTAGAGAAGCAAGAGTGGAGAGCGAATATGACTGGAACAACGAAATGAGAGATCTGAATTTCCTTCTTCTGGCTCGACAAGTCGACCTCTACACTTGTCAGGCTTTGGAGTTTTCCGGCTATTCATTTTCTGTGATTTTCCTATCCACCTTGTTTACTGCTCCTACTGGTTTCCATGGTGGTTTCTCTGGACATTTTTGCAAATGATGACCAGCTGAACCACAATAAAGACATAAGGTCTGCTGTCTTCTCTTGTTTCTTTCTTCCTTAGATAGGGGACCTCGAACACCTCCTAGCTGCATTGGCTCAAGATGACTTTCAGTCATTGGTCGAGTTCCAGAGTCTTTTGAACAGACATAAAGTGATCTAGCCTCTGATCTGGCCCGATCAGAGCGCCGGTTCTGCAATCGATGATCCAGCTGTGTTGTCAGGTCTATGAATTCAGCACAACCTTTAGGAGGATTCACAACCTGCACTACAATATCTTTAAGCTCTCCTCTTAATCCTCGATGAAAGAGTATGGTTCTCTTCTCTTCAGGCCAACTGGTCTCTGTCACTAATTGATTAAAAGAGGATATATAAGCCAATCATTTTTGGTTACCTTGGCGTAAAGAGAGCAGCTCATTTTCTAAGGCCTGAACCTGAGCAGGATGAGCAAAAAGTTTTTCTAACTCCTGCCGAAAACCAGGAAAATTCCTCAGTAATGGATCATCTCGATTTACTAAGGGTATGGACCAGTCCACAGCATGTCCACCCAAATATGACAATACAAATGCCACCTTGGCTTGATCTGAAGGAAAGGCCCCCGGCCTACATAGAAAGTGCAAATTACATTGGTTCATAATAACTGCAAAACGCCTTGGGTCCCCTGCAAATCTCTCTGGGGTGCTAGTGGAATGTTCCCGGGTAAACCTACTAGCAAAGGAAGACTGGGAGCGGAAATTTGACCCCGTGAAACCCCACTAGGAAGTGGTGTTTGTCTGGCTTGGAACTGTAGCAATTGGCGACCCAATTCCGCAGTACGCGCTCGTTTAACCACCAACTCTCTTCTAAGAGAGTTGGTTTCAGACCGAGCTGCATGGATTACTGCCGTTAACTCTCCCAAAAGCTGGGATAAATTGTCTATTCCTGTGTCCTCCATTACGTTCAGGTGGAGTATTTTAAGTACGGCTCCTCGTCCTGTAACGCTTACCTGGACTCCTCGGGAGAGTAATGTCTCTTCCAGCCAGTGGATCTGATACTTGGGCACTTTTAGGATTCTTCTCCTGTGTAAATGACAATAAATACAATAGAGTTACTGTAATACCTCTTTTCTGGGGATAAATACTGTGTAGTAGTGTGCCTTTGGTAATCCCTCCCTGCTCACCTGTGTGTATGTTTTGTGGAGCTCTTCATCCTGTAGTTACAGGGGCGCGTTGGTATGAGCGCTTTTAACTTGGAAGGCTGCAGTGTTCAAAGGACTCTTGTCTTCAATTATGTCTTTGCGTTTCCAAATTGTCTTGGGTAAGTATTTGAGACAAATATTGTAGTTCGTTAATTCAGAGTTGTCCCTATGTTGGCGAGATCTCGCTTTCTAATATTTTTCCTTATTTTACCAGGTTCTTGGATGTCAGGAAAGTTTGTGGCTGCGGAATGGCTGCGACTAAACTCCATATGAAGAAACGTTTAATACAATATGCGCAATACTGTAGCCTTCAGGGATGAGCGCAGAAATAACTATGCATTGAACACTTGAAGACACTTCAGGTACGTAACTTATTTGCTGTTTCTTTCTTATTTCTTTTAAGTTTATTCGCTAATGAAATACCTTTTGTTTTTGCAGGTTTTTGGAAAGCTGTAGAAGAAATAACTTTCGGACGCTGCAGAGTCTGCTGAGGAGAACATCTGTATGAAGGTACTGCAACCGCGAACAAAGACTGCTGAGAAGACGATGCTGCGGCTGTGAAGAAACTTCTGACAGAAGATGCTGCGGCTAAGAAACAACTGCTGACTGAAGAAACGCTTCGGAAAAACTTTGGTTCGGTAAGTCTTTTATATGACAATGGAATTCTGTTGTTTTTCTGAGGAAACTAATAACTTTGTCTTTTTCCTTTGACAGGTTCTGTGAGGAGAGACACCGGTAGCGTTACCTGCTGTCAGCGGAGCAGACACGAAGTGAGCGCTCCAGCGGAGGCAGGGCTTAAGTAGCTCCCTCTGCTAAAGGCATAGAATGTGCTGTAAGTTATCCGTGGACCTGGCGGCATCCATGTTTAATGTATGAAAACCAATGTAAACACTATAATATCCTATGGGTGCAATACTATGAATGATTCAAATGACATTTGTGCCAGGCTTGTAGCCACTGTAAACCTGCTGACTGATGTGTTGTCCTGTACTTCTCCAGTATGCCTGAATGGGAACTGTGCTCATTTACTGGGATCATGACATAACCCTTGTTTCTGGGGCTCTTTAAACTAGCCCAAAGCCATTCTCCATTGGCAGTGGCAACCGCAGGCCTTTGTGGATTGAAGTCCCCTGAGAACCAGTGAATGGCAAACTCCATATATCATTGCTATGCAGATCCATCCTCGATTATTGCATGAACTCATCATAAATAGCCATGGACATTCCTAGATCCATTTCCTCATGCCTTGATGTTTGCAAATGTGCACAATCTGCGATACATTCCAGATCCATGACATTAGCGTCCACCATTTGCAAGGGTCCACATAACACACAACACACCACCCACAGTGCTGGAACAGCACAGAGACCATGATGGTTTGTTGGTCCCTCAAGCACAATTCTTGTGCCCTCATAACATCTCTGCAGGCTGTTTTTCCAGAAGCGGCCCGCTGCAACATCCAATTGTTCAGAGACATTTCTATAAAAAACATAAAAAAATATACATCAGTATAAAACATATTTTACACATTAAACATCAGCGTATCTCAATATTGAGCATCTTAGATCCTTATAACAACCAAGCACACTTAAGCCCGTATAGCACACTGATTCTCACCACCCTTCAAAATTTCAAATGCTTTGTACAACACTTCAGCAAGTGTGTGATCAGTGACACATTGCCAGAACTCTCATTATTCTATAAAATGCAATGAAAGTTGCTAATATATTTTAAATTCATGGTACACAATTAAGAAAGCACACTGCACATGAATCCCAAGAGCTTAAGGTCTACATTTATTATTTATTGATATATTTTCTGTGCACCCTATATTCAAATTCAGATCACTCAACAAACACTAAATTTGCTATCAAATACAACCCTGGTTGCAACATTTTAATTTCTCCTGCACTATGCCTATATAAAGGTAATGGCTATTAACTTTGTCAATGCCTTTTTTCTTCTAAAATTTAAAAACATATTTTAAATGTGTGGCACACAATTAAGAAAAGCACCCTGCACATATGTTAAATGTAGCACGTTGGTGCAGAATTTGTTTCACCCGTGCTGAACATAAGAGCAAAGTAAAGCCATGGGTCTAACATTCTCCATCCATGTGTGTTTAGTTTAAGCAAACTTAACTCTGCTTATATAAAAGCCAGGGCTATTAAATTTGTCAATGCCTTTTTCATCTAAAATGTGTTCATACATGGCCCAACCCTGAATGCATTTGGAACATTGTTTAAATCAACATTTCAATTTGGTTGTATGAAAGAAAAAATTGACTTTTTGCCATGGGGTCTGTGCTGTTTAACATTGACCCATGTGCTGTCTGCCACTTCACAATGTAGCTTGTGCTAAGTGAAGTGTGCACAGTCACAGTCAGGCCTCATCATTAAAAAAAAAGTTTAAATCATTGTATAAATGTAGATTTAAAATTGTAATTTTAAAAGATTGTATGTCACGAACGGCGCACGGAAGTGGTCTTTTCTGCGCCGCTGGCGCTTTATGCCTTCTCTTCACAAAATTACTCCCAAGAGGGCGCCGTATGTGCAAGCGGACGATCCAGTGCCCGCACTGTTACCTGGGGAGTCTCCTCCCCCTAACCTGGACACAGTACATAACGAACTGGAAAAGAAACCGCTGAGCGTGGTGCTTCTGCATATTCTGGTCACGCTTCGTAAGTTATCGCATAGGAAACTCCTGTTTTCATTGCCCAATACTTTGTTTCTTGCTACCGAGGTTTTCTCTTACTAAATCCTTTCTTTCAAAACCTTTTCTTCCTCCTAGACCATTTCCACCCTTCCAACCCGCTCCACCGAGCTATTGATTGTATCAGCCGCAGAATCAGCCACTCGAGTCGCTTCCGACCCGGTTCAGCCAATTTCCGGACTACAACTCCCAGCATACATTTCCAGAATTACTCTCTTATCTCAACCCACTCTTCTACCGGGCCGCTCCTTCTAGTCGCTGAAACTTCCCAGTTCCCGCTTCCGGACTTCGTGGGCATCAACTTCCGCAACCCTGAAAGAACACCTCCAGGGGAAACGACTTGGATTCCAGTCCACATCCTGTCAATCTCTGCTCTCAAGCGACACAGGGTTTTTACCTTTCGAGGGTTTCTCTGCCACATCCTCTATCCGCCTTGTCGGAGGCGGAGAAAGGGTGAAACAGGTGAAGTCTCCATAGCTTCAATCCGATATCGAAGACAAGGTAGGACCCATTTTTGTTGTATTGTTCTGGAAAACACTGAGTGAATACCTAGTCCATACGGAAAGTATTTGATAAGATATACTGACATAACAGTGTAGCAATATTGTATGCTGTACTCTAAATTGGCTATTTAGTGGTGTGCACTGTAACACCCAAGATATTACCTAAATCTACAAATAAGGCTTAGCAATGTTTCTGCAGGATGCCAGAACCCTACACCACATAAATGTATTGTGTCAACCCACCTTATATCGCCAGCCACATTCCAAAGACAGAATGTGAATATTTCTCACATAGTTTAAAATAAAAATATTTACACTAGCTTGCATTTTAAAACTGCTGTAGTTTTACATAGTAGCACAAGCCCACACTTTATAATAACTAGATAAAATGTTCTTCACGTTTGAAGCTTCCTATATAAAGAAAAACTTGAAGGTGGGTAACCAGGTGCTAGAGCGCTCAGAAGAAAAGTTAAAAGACAAAACAATTAGCAAGTTATTGTGGACTGCTGCAACCATTTGAGATAATAGGTCTCCCCAGACCTATACATTTAACAGTATATCAAAATGTATATCTCAGGATATGCGCTGTCCAACTGTACATTAGAATATAATTGATCAGAAATTTTCAATTGGTTAAAAAGAGTAATCTCGTGTGATTTAACACATCCTTTTATAAACACACAACTGTTTATTGAGTCACACTAAAAGCCCAGTTTAGCTGACATGTGTTTCAACCAACTTCGGTCTTTCTCAAGGCGGGGCCTGATTACAGAATTAACATTGTGTAAAAAAAATGTCAAATCATAAAACCATAGCAAATTGGAAGAGGATTTTAGGAACAGGATGATCCGAAAGGAATGATATGTTCCAAATGTACCAACAAACGTTCATGTAAACAGTGATAGTACCTAACACACAAACAGTAACAATCACACGCCATTTGTTGATCCATCAAAAAAAGCAAACAATTAAAAAGAAAGAAGATTCTGAAAAAGAAAAAGAATAACAAACAAACAAAAGAAAACACAAAAGAACACATGTCAATATGAAGAACATTCCCATTCTGTTGAAACATACCATTATGAAAACAGTTGCATCTCCAACTTTCATCACCTATTCAAAATAAAGAGAAAGAAAAAAAGCTGGTTGTAAACTTAATTCAAGTGCTAGGGTCGGAGTCTTGCCCCAATGCAGAACCATAGAAGAGAAAGACCAGAATTGTGCAATGCCACTGTGAACTCATGATTATTGAATATAGTGTAGTGAACCATTATGCATGCCTCTAAACCACCATGTTGACATGCATATTAGAAACCTCTGATAGTGTAATAAGACAAATATAGCTGGTGGTCACCTGTTCCTTCAACTGTATATGAGAAATCTAGACCAAAAGAAAACGCATTGCATTTTTATTGTTGCTAGCATTAATTAATTGCTCTTATTTAAACCGAAAGCCGTTATGCTAATGGTTGTACCTGGTGTGAGCAAATGAAGCTTGGAAACGTTCCCGTAGCAAGTTTCAAGTCTCTGTGCCCGTGAGTCACCCCACTATCACGAAAATGGTCACTGCGAAAAATAAACAGAAATAGAAACAGGCTGCATCAGCCTAATACCAACTGAAAACATACCCAAAACTGCCAATACAATCCCAGGTATTATGTCAACAGGTGTAGAAAGTAAGCAGTGTTTCATTTACTGTATTCTCTATGCTGTGTAACAAAATGTAGATGTCATCAGCTCCTCTTGTTTTCACAAATGTAATGTTTGTGATAAGTATTAAAGCAGGCCTCAATATTAGGTGGCACGGTCAAATTAGTGCTCCACATCACGTAAACATAGTGTTCAATTGGTTCTGGTATTTGATTCTAAAAATGAATTAGACAGGTAATGGAGAAACTGTTCATATCTTTTGATCCAATAATCAGTTTACGATAGCTAGCTTACCGTGGAACTGTTGCCAACAATACAAAGTCTATATTACCTTTGAGTTTCCTCTTGCAACATTATTAATGCTCCATTGCCTCTGAATGTGTATCCCGAAGTCGGTCGAAACACGTGTCGGCTAAACTGGGCTTTTACTGTGACTCAATAAACAGTAGTGTGTTTATAAAATGATGTGTTAAAACACATGAGATGACTCTTTTTCACCAATTGATAATTTCTGATCAATTATATTCTAATGTACAGTTGGACGGCGCATATTCCGAGATATACATTTTGGTAGATCCTTATATAAAGATGCAACCTTCTACTTCCCCCACATGTGTCAGGTATACCACTTTGTTGCAAATTTTGTTTTACATTGTGTCACTTTGTGTTTTTCAACCAGTCCCATACTTAAAAATACAAGATGGGTTCAGCACAATCCAGACATCAGTTGGCTCTCACACCAAGTATCTCTTTTCAAATATATTATGCAGCCCCCTAACACTTGTGGCATGTTCAAAAATCAACAATATCATCCCCTTGTATAAAAATAATGGCTACACCTTTTTCCACAGTGTGTGTGCTGTTTAACAATAAACTCAATTTCATTCATGCATGACTTGGCAGACCGGTGGCCTCACAAAGCACCTATATTTTGTTCACATGCCAGCCCCCAGAGGGTCAAAGCATGTGTCTATCCATAATGTGCAGTTTCAGATGTTAGACCTGCTATACATTTTTGACGCCATGCTTGCTTTACAAGCTTTAATATTTAAGTGCTAGACTATTAAATAATTGAGCTATAAACACACATTTTTTTACACCTTATCCTAGACAGCATGCAAAGTCATAAAACACATGTTATTGCCTTAGAAAACCTTCTCAGCACTAAAGAATAATATTCTTTACATGTAAAGAACATCTAAACATTTCACATGTATGAGCCCTGCTACAAATTATCATAGTCAAAATATAAAGTCAGAAAACACAGCCGTTTTAAATAAAAGTAAAATGCCTTCACATCCCTGTAAAAGGCTGCAAAGAAAAAAAAAGTTTATATGAAATACTAAATGTCCCCAGCTGCTCTCAACCTCTACAATATATAACCACCAAGCACAATTTGTTTTACATTTTGCCCCTCATTTAGAATATGAAATCCATGCTACCTTATTTATTTATGTATTTATTTAGTGCACCTAACCCAAGGGTATCTGGGTGCATTCTTAGTATCAGCAGTTACAGTATGGAAAGAGTTCACAATATATTATTGAGTACAGGTAGGTTGAAGGGAATGAGTCATTGCGATACAGTGGGTACAAAAGTTATACAGGATGATGGGCAATACATGACCGTACAGTTATTGTGGTAGGCAAGGATCTTGAATGAGTACAGGTAAGTTCCATAAGAGTGCGACATTACAGTGCAGTGCGTACATAGAGTTACATAATATGATAGGCAATATATGGCAGTACAGTTACAGTGGTAGGCGAGGAACTTAAATGAATTGCTGCTCTTGCGCGAAGAGCCAGGTTTTCAGTTTTTTTTCAGAATTTCCAGTAGGATGGTTCTGCTCTTAATGTTGGGGGCATAGAGTTCCAGAGTTTTACGGCTTGAACTGGGAAACTGTTGCCTCCTGATTTTTGTCGTTTGAATCTAGGTGTATTTATGAGGTGAGCATGGGTGGACCGTGTGGGTTTATGGCTGAAATGTTTTGTAAATGTGTTAGTTAGATATTTTGGAGCTACATTAGAAAGGCACTTGTGGGTTAGTGCTAGTGTTTTGAAAACAATCCTGTCCTGTACCGGGAGCCAGTGGTCATTCCGTCTAGCAGCTGATATGTGGTCAGTCTTCGGGATGTTGAGGGCCACTCTCAAGGCATTGTTCTGTAGAATTTGGAGTTTTTTTAAATTGCGACTGTTACTCCCAACATACAGGGCATTGCAATAGTCAAGTCTGGATACTATAAGAGCCCTAGCCAAGGTAATGCAACTGTCTGAGGAGAGGAAGGGTCTACAGGCATTGATGTGTTTTGAGGTGTAGGCGGATGCCGAGGCAGTCGGATTTACTTGTCTTGTTAGCGTGAGGGCTGAATCCGGGTAGATGTCTAACGTTTTAACGTCTCTGGAGACCCTGATGGTTAAGTTGTCAATGTTAAATGATTTAAATTGGTCATCTAATTTCTTTAGTTGGTGCTGTAAGCCAATAAACACTATCTCAGTTTTGTCATCGTTAAGACATAGGCCATGAATTGCCATCCATGCCTGAATCATTTGGTATGTTTTATTAAGTCTCTGAGAATCATCATCGCAGGAGCCTGAGATGGGAATGTGGATTTGGGTGTCATCTGCATAATTAGTGTAGGGGACACCCAAGTTGTCCTGGTGGTCAAATAGTGGCTTTGTAAAGATTTTATATACTGTGGGGGACACACAGGAATCTTGTGGAACACTAAGTCAACTGGGGCAGGCTTGGCAGATGCTGTAGGGGTGAAGACCCTTATTGTCCTGTTGGATAGGAAGGATTGAATCCATTCGGAAACTTTGTTGGAGAAGTGGGCAGCCAGGGTCAAATGATTGCACAAAACTTTGTGGTCAACCAGGCCAAAGGCCACTGATAAGTCTAGCAGGAGTAGGAGAGCTAGATTGCCTTTGTCTTTAATTTCATCCATTTGGATTTTAAGGTCTATCAAGTCTGATTGAGTCCTCTGTCCTGGTCTGAAGCCTGATTGGTGAAGTCCTAGAAGATTTTGAATAGGAAAGGTACGTTTATGATGGGCCAATAGTTTGTGGGAATGTTGGGGTCTAGTGTTCTTTTTTTAGTAGGGGAAGGGCCGAGGCATCTTTGAGCTTGGCAGGGACAGTACTTTTTTCAAAAAAGGCATTTATTAGCGACATGATGAAATGGGCGAGTTCTTGTTCGTTCTTTCATAAAAGAAGGCCTCTTCTGTCACAGGGCTTGCCGATAGCAGAATTCCAATGATCCAGGACACAGGGCCACAGCAATCCTCCACAGCTTCAAAGCGATATTTCTGTCTGGGTTCCGAAGTCTGCTTTTAAAGACCTACACACCCTCTATGTGCTGTTATCAGCAGCCTAAACCTTGACGTATGCTGCACATACAGTATGCAAGTTCTGCAAGTTCATTAGTCATGCTTACACAACACTTGCTAGTTAAGAAAGCACATTACAAAGAGACAATGTGTTTTTGCAAGTCACAGTTTCAGCATTGCATCATTCTTCTGCCTGACTGAAAATGGAAAACTCAGCTGAGCCATCCCACATGGGCCTGTGTCCCCAGCTGTGAATTTGGTGCCTCCGTCAGTTGTGACCATTATTGATATGAGCCAGTCTCTGCTGCTGTGTGTGTAGTGAAGCATACATTTTTCAGAGTTGCATTCTTCATTTTTAAATGGCAGAATCCAATGCCACAACATTTTGTTTCTGCATACATAGGACTGAGTTTTCCAGCCATGAAAGTTTCAAATGCCCTAACACTTCTGTCTGGGTACCATGTGCTAAATATTATTGTGCTGTAAAATTACATTTTACACTGCCAAAGAAAACAGTTTACAGCTTTTTGGTCTGAACCTTTTAAAGTGCCCTTTGCCTTTTTTACCAACCTCTATTTTATTCTATCAAGTTTTATTGTTACTAAAATATATATTCTCAGGCCATGCAACTTAGATGTTTTTTTTAAATATTTATAATGGTTTCATGCCTGAGTATGGGGCATGAAGCTGTGTTTTTGTGAACATTGTGTTTTTAAATGGCAAACATGCACTACCAGAAAGCATTCTGACATTTTGTTTCTGACTGCAGAGGACTGTTTTACAGCCATGCAACTTTCAAATGGCATAACCCTTCTGGTTGGCCAGCATATGCAGAATCCTGTTGGTCTAGTCCCATGCATTGGCAGTGTGAGAAATACACTTTACAGTGCTAGAAACAATAGCTTACAACTTTTTGGTCTCAGCCCTGTAAAGTGGCCTTTGCCTTTTTTTTTTACCAACCTCTATTTTCATTCTATCAATTACAATGTTAGTAAAATAAATATTCTCACATGGTGCAATTTACCTGTTTTAATTTATACGCATAGCTCCCCTTTGTCATCCTATATTTTCAATGGTTTCATGCCCACTCCATATATGGACATGCATGGGCATGCCCGGCTCAACCTATTATAAAAACATTTTTTATTCACATTTATACATTTGTATTCTGCTTTTATTCACTTTAAAATGCCAAAACACTTCCAAACCTATTTATAGCTCAAGCCGCTTCTTTATATTTTAAAATGATGATGGCGTGCCTTAAAAAAACACAACCTTCTTTTTATATTAAATCTATATAAAAAGTGTTAGAAAAGCATGACATAAACCAGTGTGCCTAGATTCATATAAAATCTAAATAAAAACTCTTATAAAGTTGTGACGTCAGCTACTGTGCCTAAACGTATATCAGATCTATATAAAAACTCTTATAAAATCATGAAGTCGGCTACTATGCATAAACTAATATTAAATCTATATAAAAAGTATTATAAAATCATGGCATTGACTATATATTTAAAAGCCAAATACACAGCCGCGTCATTAATGCATGACCATGACAAAACCCTAACATTCGCCATCTCTCTCTTCACAACTCACTACACCCTCCAACAGGCAGCAGTGTGCGCAGCGCTGTGCTTCTCCCGGACACATTTATATATAGCCTTTATATTCACTTTATATCAAACTGATATTAATTATATCCTTTTCCATATGAAACTACAAAAACAATTTATATCAAGAAATATACATTTGATATCAATTTTATATTAAATACATATCAAGTTTATATGAAACACATATCATAGGAGGGCGGGAATAAGGACACCAAAGGGGGCGTTCCCACCTGTCAAAAATGTAACATTGAAAACAAGGGGGCCCCATATACTACTCATGCCTACTCCACCTTCCTCCCTCACATCACAAGAGCCCTATGTTGCCATGCCTCTCCACCACCCCCTGAGAACACAAGAATCCTGCCTGGCATCCTACTCCCCACTCTCCTGGCACAAGAACTGTGCCGAGCTCCCTGCACTCCCAGCCTGACAACTCAAGACCACTTCCTGACAACCTTTCTCCATACCGGCACAACATCACTACCTGGCATCCTGTTGCCCACGTACCTCCCCCATGACACAAGACCGCTACCTTTACGGCAAAGGGCACCCGCTATTCCCACTTTCATGCTACTCTCTAGGGTAGTTTTCCCTTATTTTACACTAGCCTAGCACATAGGCTCGGTCATTTCTAATGGCCTCTTCATTGTTTTGTCTCCCCTGTTCTGCCCTCCATTTTAGATTTTCCAACTGTCCACTGTTACAGGGGCATTTCTCTGAAACCGCGGCCCCTCATCTTATCTTTGTTGGGCCTTATTTCTGCAGCCCCCTGCCTGCCCAGGGTTTCAGTTGGGCCTCCAAGTGTCCTGGCCCTTACTGGAAGGTGCCCAGCTCACACCGTTTCAGGTAGGAAAATCATCTTCCTATAGTTTTGGTGGGATTTGTTCCTTCTCCTGGGTTTCACCAGTCTTTATCTACACACTGGTATTCTTCTGTTATTAGGTGGGGACCCCACTTAGGAAGTTCGGACCCTCCCACCTTGCAGCCACTGAATCATCACGGCTTTTCGAGACGGGACTGCTGCACCCCTCTCCCCCCGTCCTTCTCTCCTCACTTTCTCCCTGTCCGGACCCATGCTTCAGGTTGGCAACTTACTTTTTTCCTTGTTTTTAATGAGAGTTCCCCTCTCTTTTAGCCATACAGGTCATTCTTCTGTATGTAGCACACTGTTACCAATTTACGGTACAGATTTTCTTTGTGAGTCTCTAACACCCCCCTTCCTCTTGTTCTTGTTTATCACCTATAGGGAGATACAATCCTCTTTTGGCCCAGATGAAGGCACCCACACTGGAAGCCGAAACATCCAAGGGTCCAGAAACACCACTGTAGACCCAACCTACATCTTTGGGAATTTTTTCTTTTCCTGACGTAGACCGACTGAGGATTGGTCACTTATGGACCTGTATAATAGTGTACAACTATATAGGTTTCACCATTAATACTGTGAGGCAAACTGTTGCCCCCCTATATGTAAATGTACACAACTTTACTAACATTCACCACTCTGTCCTGCTTAACTTGGTGCTACAGGGCTCCCCTATTGGGAAAACAATTTGTTAAACAATCTGTCAAACCTTATTTGTAACCAAAACAAGTGTTACCCTGTTGTTGCTGGTAAAAGAACCTTACCATGCGGATGATGAAGTTATGAGTAATTTTTTCTTTTTGGTTTGAGACTGATGCTCTACTATTGCCTTGAAAAATTCTTTTGCTTTTATACCAGAACACTGCATTTCCGTTTCTGTTCTTTTGTTAAAGAATACTGAGTGCATTAAAATAAATTGCACCTTATAAAACTGGTTGTTTGTAAGAGAATTTGCCTATACAATACAAAGTACATTGTCTTGTTTTCAACCCCCAGGGGATGTCAGATTACATCACTAGGATGAATCATAGGTTAACTTCTGCATAGACCACCTATTTTATAAAACCCACCACATACATAAGTTAGAGTATGGTGTAACTTTGTTAGGCGGTTACCCCCTTATGTGACACACAAGACTGCTACCTGGCATCCAGACCCCTATACCCTCCCCGCTCACAACACAAGAGCCCCATATTGTCCTGCTTCTATGCACCCAACTCACAACGTCTGTCTGGCACCCCCCACTCTCACGTAACCCAGTAAAAGATCCATAGCAGGTATCCTACATTCCCACCCCCTAAAACATAAGACCCTATGCCAACACCCTGTCACTGCACTGCCATAACACTAGAACCCTGCTCAGATGTTGATGTGTGTAGAACAAGGAATAACTGGCGTCTGGGCTTTCAAAGTGTGTTTTGCTTTGTACACTGGAGCCGTAATGTTTCCAGATGGGAGACATCCAGTATATGCGTTGTCGGTTGTCTGAGGCTAGTAGGGTGTTTATGAGGTGGTATGAGAAAGATATGAGGTTTAAGGGTGTTTAGCTGACAGTTTTTTCTAGCCATCTGCGGCATCTATGGTAAATGTGTGCTGAGTGGCGGTGATTGAGAAAGGAGATGGTTGGTAGGTTTTGGGTATCCAGTCGTGGGTAGTCCCTGGTTACAGTGCTGCTATACGGTTCCATTTTTTGGAAGGCCATTGTTGTGTGGCTCAGGGTTTCAAGTGTAGAGAAATATTAGCAATGGAGTAAGTGAAAGAGATTTCCCAATGTATCACTCTAATCAATGAAGCAGAACAGGCATGCCTGTCATTACCAGTTACGCCAAACGTGATGACCAAGCTGCCTGATTGGTAAAATGTGAAAGTTCTATCCATGCGCATCAGCACTGCTTGCCTGACATCTAGAAAATGCAACGCCTCTTCTTCAACTGAAGAAGTGTAGGACAGAACCCAGGTAAGACAATATCTTGCAAAACAAGCACATCTGATATGACCTTAGGTCTGAATGACAGATCTAGCCTCAATATCAAGGAACTGGGAAACATCTTTAGAAACGATTCACTGGGCAGCAGTGCGGCTAGATCCCCAATTCACAATGCCACGATTCTGACTAACAAGAAGACTGCTTTAAATGTTAGTAATTTCATATCAATGGATGCGATTGGCTGACGCAGATGCCCCTTGTAATGCCCTACCTAAGCAGCAGCAGAAGATCCCAAAAAGGTACTAAAATGTTGAATGCAGCAATTTAAATGCAAACCTCTTTAGAAGGCTATGCACCAATCCCTCATCCTCAATTGCATCCCCTCAAGGTTCTCGGTCAGCGCCAAAACTAAACGAAACTTAGAAGAAGTTCCAGAGAAACTGAAGAATGACTGCTAATTAGGAAGTGAAAAGGCACTCCTTCACACCCCTCTTGGAAAGTGCCCCCAGTTTATGTCGTAGGACTTCAAAGTATAAATCTTCGTAGAACGTTTTTATAGCTACTGTTAATTTCTCGGAGAGGCCTATTCTCTGTAGGGACTCCCACTCAAAATTCAGACTGTTCAGAAAATCCAGAGATTTCTTAGGGATCTCCTGGCTGGCGACAGTCTAAGGAGAGCTGCCACCCTGGAGCCACTGACAACCATATCAATAAAGGAAGCCATTCGCTCCTTGGCTCGTCTGAGACCTCCAAATTACTTCCACCTAAGACTTCTTGAGCTTGCTGCTAATCTGTGCAATCAGGGAAAGCTGACGACGGTGTACAGTAACTCACTTGGCAAGACAGTGCCATGGCATCCATGCCCCAAGCCTGACATTATGGAACATTGAGCGTTACTTTGGATGAAGAGAATAGGCCTCATTAAAAGTTTGGGGGTGCTGGAAAAAAGTGGTGGTAATCCGTTACTGCCACTGTACCCGTTCTACCAAATTACAAGCTTGGTGGAATTACCAATGGTGGAATGACCTGGTGGTAATTCTGCAAACTCCTCAATGGAGTCCCAATGGAGTGATCTAGCAGTTCGGGCTGGACTGCCCCTTTAGGGGTGGAACCAAGCCTGATTTGTATATGGTCTTTTCCCTTCGGTAATGACTTGGCAGGTGAAGAACGATGGTTTGGAGGGTTGCCCAGAGCAATGCCAGAGGTTATGATTCATTCTAAACCTTCCAGCCATCACCTCTTTGTTTTTGCTTTGTCACCCCAAGCAGGACAGGTATGCCCAGATGTGAGTCCCATGCCAGCTGGACCTAGAGAACCAAGCTACTCTTCACTGATGAGGCCTAATAAGGCAGAAGCATGTCTGGGGATGCTTGTGGTCTCCTGCAGAAGGAATGTGACTTAGCAGTTCGGCTGGACTGCCCCTTTTGTGGTGGGTATCCAAGTCTGATTTGCATATGGCCTTTCCCCTTCTGTAATGGTTTGGCAGGTGAAGAACGATGATCTGGAGGACCAAGTGGCGGTAACAGTATTTGAGTTTATTGTATTTCATCAGATTTACCACCACAATACTGCCATACTCGTATTGAGGCAATATTCTAATTTTGCACAACGGTCAAGAAAGGGAATCTCAAACTGCTGACACACCTTTACAAAAAGACTAAGGGGACATTCCAGGGAGGATGGCAATGCTCTGATGAGCTGTCCACCTCTGTGATCTGTGAACCCTTTATGTGAGTCGCCGTCATTGACTGTTGGTAAAGTTCTTCCCACAAACCCATGGCATGAGCTGCCTCAACCAGTACGTATAGAGTGACTAAAGCGGGACATGACTGTTTGAGGTCAAGGGAGAGAAGTTCTTGAGGTGCACGAAGATCACTGAGGAATTGCTATCTCCCTACTAAGACCATCTGCATAGTGATCTGCAGACCCTCCAGGACTGATGTCCACCTTGTCCTGTCGTTATATGTTGTGATGATCGGTGTGTGCCTGTTGCCTCAAGAAGAATGCACTCAGGAGGCTCTTTGGAAGCAGCCACCACCAAATTCTCCTTAACCTGTTGGATGATTTCCAGCAAACATACCAGGCTGGACTGAGTGTGAAATATTGAATTGTTGCAGAATAAGTCCTCACTGGGGATAGGGTGTGATTTCCCCCAGTTGACCTAAGACTGATACATTGCCACAGACTGACACACCTGTTTCATCTGCATCGTGATCAGGCCCTGTGATGTGGCATGTAGAAGCCAATCGTCCAGGTACGGACATATGCACATGACCAATTGATAGAGTAAAGGGACTGCTGGTAATGGTATCTTTGTAGATGCGTGTGGGCCAGCTTTCAGCTTTCAGAATGACAGGACAATAAACTGAAAATACTGATCTTCTGCTACTTGAAGTGGGGTTGGCAAGCATCCCTTAAATTCAATGAGGTTAGATAATCCCTGATCACTGTAGTGTTTCCATCTAGAAATGGATGTTGTCAACATGCTGATACTCTTGCTTCAGATCTAGTACAAGCTAAAATCCAGTGGGCCTCATTATGAGTTCAGGGTGTGGCTAAAAAAGGTGGTAATTACGACTGCATTAACTCTACATTACAACACCAGTGAACTACGGGTTTGGAGGTAAGTTGGAGGAAAATCCTCTGGCAGAATATGGAGGTTATTCATGCTTTACAGCAAACAAAAAAGGCCAAATCGTCAGAGTTTCCTCCTGGCAGAATTAGCACAGCTGGTAATGCCGCCGAAATGCCCATGGAGTCCTCTGAAGACTAACACCACCTACAACCACTCATACTCCAGCAGTAATTGTAAAAGTGGTGGTAGCGGTAAATCCGTTTAGTGGTATCTCGGCAGAGGCCCAATGTTTTGGGAAAAAGGAAAACTATTGAATGCACTATCCTTCCTGTTGATCACTTGACACAGGAGCTGTATCCCTTTTCTGAAACACTTTATTCCTTGCAACAGTGCTTGGCTTTTGGCTGGGCTGTGTAGACCTACGGTACACAGCAGTCCTGTGTGAGGTGGAGGGGAAGTGAACACGATTTTGTGTCCCCATCGGATGATCTGCAGGACCAACTTGGGGTAGCCTCCCAAGCGCAGCAGAAATATTTCAGATCTTCGAGGACGGGCAGGGCCTACCCACCTCCCACTGAGTCTCGGTATTTGCATATCTTGCATTGCAGCAGCTTGGTGTCTTCCTCTCTGCCTGGGTCTGTTTCTTGAAAGTTGGAAATGCATTACTGATAGAGGAAAGGAAACAGGCTCTGGGGCTTTGTTTTTGTTTTTCTGAGGACACCTCTGTGCTTCATATTCATGAAAACCTCATGGACCTTTGTCTCCAGTTGTTTGACAACTAATAATGTGCCCTGGATCTGTGTATCTTTTATATGTATTGGGCACCTTGCATGCACAGAAGCTAATGGCTAATGTGGAGGACTTGACCACTCTAACTGCTAGGTCTGGAACCAAATCCATCCAGCGATGTATCACCCTCTAATAAAGACGAACATGTGTTTCCCTCATTTAGTCAAGAATGTCACACCATACAGATGTTGCACATACTGGTACCTAATTCTAAATGTACACCAGAGTATTTCTTTTTGAATGTCTACTCAACTTTCCTATCTCCAGGATGCCTCAGGAAGGTGCCATACATTGAAATGCAGGGCCCGCTTTTAGGGCAGGACAGCAGGGGGCCAATTTGTCTAGCATGCATCTGGTGTTGTTGCTGGCCCACTAGAGGAGACAATTCGCACATGAACTTGTGCAAAACAATCTTACTTGGGTCATTCCAGTCACTCACTATTTTAGTTCTTATGAAGCGATAACCTGAAAGCCAGTTGGAGCATTCTGATACACTGCCTCATCGCATGCCCAGAGGAAGGGCCGGAATCACCCAGCACTAGAACACCATTTGAGACTAATATCTGCTAGCAATTTTGCTGCTTGTAGCTCCCAGTGCAAGGGTTTCTCCCCTTCTGATCATCACCACCCTCTGAATCTCCCTGATTCACTGATGACATATCAGACTCTCTGCGAGAGAAGATTTCTTGCTGGAAGAAGGTTCCTTCTTTTCCTCTGCTTTCCCCGCACCTTGCTCTCAATTGAATGAATCCTTCCTTCTGAAATAGAGGGTGATGTGCTTGGGTCGGCCATGCCTCACAGCCCTTTTCTGTGACGCACTAGAAGAAGAGAGTGAATTGGTAGAAGAGTCCTACCATTGCTTCCTTTTCATGCCTTCTCTCCCCGGTTATGCTCCCTCCTTGATCTTGCTGATTCAGATGTTGGCTACAAAATACCCAGACTCCAGGCAGCTATGGTCTGAAACACCAGATCATGTGAATGCTCATTGCCAGTCAAAGCGTGCATGCATCCTTATCTATGGCCTTCTAGGGGAGTATCAGGGCAATTATTTTACTATGGAAATGGCCCAAAATGTCCCCTCACAATTGCGCGACTTTTTATTTTTAAACACCCTCTTTACACAACATATATATGTGGGGGGAATGAGATATTATAGAAAAATTGTCATTGCCCTGGGTTCTCCCACCGCATATCTATGTGGTGTAAAGGGGATTTAATTAAAAAAAGGAATTTTCGACCGTCACAATCCCATGTGGTCGCAGTGATCACATAGATCCATTTACTATCCCTGCCCTGATGCCCGTGTAGCACGCGCCCCACCTTGTGCACTCTCCAATGATGTTTCGCCTGGAAATCCAACTCAGTGGGGGAATCTGATATACAGTTTGTGAGCAGCACATCCCTTTTGTTTTAGGGGACTCTTGTCAACAGGAGCCCAGTTTCACCTCGCTCGGAAAGGGGGTGCCCATACCTCTGATGTATTGTGTTTCTTGTACTTGCAGAAGTAGTTCCTGGCAGGTTTCGGTTAGATCTTGTCCCTGAGAAAGGACAGAATCAAACATAGGAAGATTGTAGCAAAGAGTTTCATGGCTCTTCCTCAAAGAGGGGGGGGACAACAATAGATATATATGTGTTATTGGGTTATCTGTCATGAGAAAGGGACATCACAAAAATACTGACTTGGATAAGGAAGAGGGACATGGGAATAACGTTACTTCTGAGACAATAATGCCACTGCACCATGTTTATGATTCATGCTAAAAGCGAAAGAGCTGCACGGAGGCCAGAAAGTATAGCCAAATTGCTTACTTTCTCTGAAAAACAAGACCGGTTACACCATCCTTTTCATTGGAAATATGTGGAAAAAAGACCGGGGTACTGGATAATGGAAATTGGCACCTTGTGCTGTACTACAAATACCACGGTCATCTTTCCATGGGATGTCTTGCAGTGGGCTGTCGTGTTGCAGCTGCATCACCATCACTCTGCTCTCCTCCCACCTCGTCTTCACTGCTCAGCCCCCCAATCTTTCAAGTCATCCCTGCCCCTTTGCCTGCCGTTGTACCCTGCATTCTCCATTTATAAGGAGTTCGCAAACACTGCTCTTCCATGGGCTTGGGAACAACCATTGTAGGAGCTCAAAAGGGGGAACGCTATGCTGTCCATCCATGCCACCTGTTGTCTCCTGCTGGGGGTGTCCTTTCAACTAGGTCTACCCGATGATCCCTGTCTTTTCTACAAAATTCTTCTCATGGGGACACTGCCAAGGCCCCTAGTAATGCTACATGCCCAGTTGTTATTTTATCGTAGCTAAAACACCAGATCATGTGAATGCTCCTCAAGCCTCATACCTGTGCCATTCTCCAGGCATTCATGCTGGTGTTCATGTATTGTATGTACTGTATTGTTTATTTATATATTGCCTATGCACAGGCAAGTGTTCCAAAGCCTCAAGGAGGGTGGGACCACGGGAAAAAACAACAGTCGCAACAGAGTCCTTGAAAATCGGAGACGATAATAGTCTGCACAGGTAGAGTAAGTGCATAAAATACATTTAACAGTATGGCCTGACAGCGATTCTGCAATGTTAAAGTACAATTAGGGGTGAGGACAGGGGAGAAACGGACAGACGATCTTCAGCCGTGGTGTGTATGGATCGAGCAAGTGCACAGAGGGTCAGATGGAGGGGAGGGTCAAGTGCACCCGGTCGGTTGAGACTGGGGTAAGTGCAGAGAGAGCCACTCTCTTGCGTTCATTTCTCAGTGTGTTGAGTGTGGGTGGGGTGAGGCCCTGAGGCAAGTGCGAGGGAGGACTGGTGGGGTTGCCTGGGATCAGAGAGACTCTGAGGTACACCAGGCAGCCAGTCAGCATTCTGTAAGCAATTGGAGAGAGAGAGAGGGAAAGGACAGAGAACTAGGTTAGCAGGGTAGAGGGAGAGAGAAGGAAGAGCAGAAGAGGAAGGTCTTGAGGAGTTTCCGGAATTTCAGGAGATCCTTGCTCAAGACATAGGGCGGCAGGGAGGCTATTCCAGAGGGAGTCACCTGCTGAGCGTAAGGATCACCCACCAAATCTCTGCTTGGAGAACCGGCTCACTTGCAGAAGGTTGGAGGTAGATGAGCAGAGGGCTTGTGAGGGACAGTATTTAGGTAGGCTGTGTTGAATGTAGGTCATTCCCAGGCCCCGAAATCCTTGTGAACAATGCAAAGGGTCTTGAATTTGATCCTTGCAGCCACAGGGAGCCACTGTAGAGATTTCAGCAATGGTGAGATGTGGTCCCTGGGCTTGAGTCCAAGAATTAGTCTCACGGTTCTGTTCTGGATGAGTTGCAGAGGGCGCAGGGCAGAAGAAGGGATGTTGCGGAAGAGGCTGTTGCAAAAGTCCAGCCTGGAGAGAACCAGGGCTCTGGAGACAGTGAGCCTCTGGGGGAAAGTGAAAAAGGGTAGGGTACCTCTGAGGAGGTGTCGCTGATAGTCAGACTTTTTAGATATGGTAGATAGTGGCCTTAAAGATAGTTGTGTGTCATCCGCATAGCACTGGAAGTTATAGGTGAAGGTGGCAATAACCCATGCCAGGGCAGCCATTTAGATGTTGAAGAACCAGGGGGATAGGTTAAATCCCTGGGGAACGCCACAGGTTGAGAGAGTGATAGTCCAGTGAAAGGCTCTGAGTTCTACCTGGGGTGGGCGGTCAGAGAGGAAGGAGGTTAACACGGCAGAGCCTAACCTTTGATTCCCAGGCTGTCAAGGAGACGTGCGATCAGGATGTTGTGGTTAACTGTGTCAAAGGCAGAGGAGAGGTCAAGGAGAGTGAGGATAGATGGGGTGTTAGTGTCAAGATTGGAGAGCAGGTCTTTACGGTGTGTTCAGAAGAGCAGTTTCCATGCCCCTGGATGCTCTAAAGCCATGGTATTCCACATGATCACAGTTAAACAAAAGGATGCTTTTATTTTAAAAAGGTAGATTGCACAGCACAGCTGCAAACTAGAAGGGTTCATGACTGAGCAGTAAACCACACTGTACACCATCCTTTTCCTGCTTCCCCCACACATCTTGGAACAGATTACTAATTGTGTCACTGCATTTCATCTCTGGATGGCTCTCTGCTGACTCATGCTGAATAAATCAAAAATTGAAGTCACCTTTCTTCTGCCATCCCTAACTTCACCTCTCCTATGCCCTTCCCTGACCTTCTTACTCGCTCATCCACAGCTCTTAAATTGTGTAGTCCCCTTTGATAGTGACCTCTGACAGTAATGAATCATCACTACTTCTGCCTCTACTGCTCGTATTAACCTTCTCAACGGTCAGAAAATGTGTCCATTTCTTATTGACCACTCTACAAAGGCTCTTATCACCACCCTCATGCTCAGCAAACTTGACTACTGCTCAAGCCTACTTCATGACCTTCCTCTCTACTCCTTCCTCCCTCTAGACTAAGTCCTTAACTTTGCTACTTGCTCTCTCTTCAACCTATCCAGATCCTCCCCATTATTACCAACCTCTTGCATGCTGGTTGGCTTTCCATGCACAGCCACTACCTTTTCAAATTCCTTCTCCTAGTTTACAAAGTTATCAATGGTTTTGCTCCTTGGTGCATGTCTGATTGTATTTCAGGTTACTCACCATCTCGTTCCTTCTGCTCCTTCTCTGCACTTAGCCTCACTGTCCCATGCCCCACCCCTCATGAGCCTCCTCTCACTTCCACTCCTTCTCCCAATTTGCCCCACGCCACTGGAACATGCTGCCAATCGCAACCAAAGCCAGCCCAAATGTACATTTCTAGAAAACTCTGCTAAACCTTCACTTACTTGCTTAAGAGGCAGCTCCGTCAGCCTTCTCACTCATAATCCCTATCTAACTCATCCACTCCCTCCATTGATGCTTAATAATGTAATTTAGTGTTCTTTAGTTTCGAAGCACTTGCCCCCTTAGATTAATGTTACTTTTCTTTTGTAAGATGTATTTTTGTAAATCACCTGTTTCATATATATATATATATATATATATATATATATATATATATATATATATATATAAATACGAATATGGAAAAACAAGGAAAGGTGCGCACTCCAATTCTCTGCATGACCTTCCAGGCCACTGGTGTACTCCTCCGACCGGTTTCCGTGCCAATACACGTCATCAGGAAGGCTGGGTGGACTTGCAGCTCACCGCAGGTGCAGGTGATAAGAATCTGCTGCAAGGGCTACTGGTAGATGTAGTCATCTGGTCAGGAGAAAACGCTCACGCCCAATCCCACAGTGGAGAAAGGGGGGGAGTGTAGCCTCAAGTGAGGCACTCCAAAGCCGGGCATATATAACCTTGGTGCGGCACCTTGTCAGGTCTTGAGGATTCCACCCCTCAAGGTCCTGCGAAAAATGGAAAAACAAGGAAAGGTGCGCACTCCAATTCTCTGCATGACCTTCCAGGCTACTGGTGTACTCCTCCGACCGGTTTCTGTGCCAATACACGCCATCAGGGAGGCTGGGTGGACTTGCAGCTCACTGCAGGTGCAGGTGATAAGAATCTGCTGCAAGGGCTACTGGTAGATGTAGTCATCTGGTCAGCAGAGAAAACGCTCATGCCCAATCCCACAGTGGAGAAAGGGGGGGAGTGTAGCCTCAAGTGAGGCACTCCAAAGCCGGGCATATATAACCCTGGTGCGGCACCTTGTCAGGTCTTGAGGATTCCACCCCTCAAGGTCCTGCGAAAATGGAAAAACAAGGAAAGGTGCGCACTCCAATTCTCTGCATGACCTTCCAGGCCACTGGTGTACTCCTCCGACCGGTTTCTGTGCCAATACACGTCATCAGGGAGGCTGGGTGGACTTGCAGCTCACCGCAGGTGCAGGTGATAAGAATCTGCTGCAAGGGCTACTGGTAGATGTAGTCATCTGGTCAGCAGAGAAAACGCTCACGCCCAATCCCACAGTGGAGAAAGGGGGGGAGTGTAGCCTCAAGTGAGGCACTCCAAAGCCGGGCAAATATAACCCTGTTGCGGCACCTTGTCAGGTCTTGAGGATTCCACCCCTCAAGGTCCTGCGAAAAATGGAAAAACAAGGAAAGGTGCGCACTCCAATTCTCTGCATGACCTTCCAGGCCACTGGTGTACTCCTCCGACCGGTTTCTGTGCCAATACACGTCATCAGGGAGGCTGGGTGGACTTGCAGCTCAGCGCAGGTGCAGGTGATAAGAATCTGCTGCAAGGGCTACTGGTAGATGTAGTCATCTGGTCAGCAGAGAAAACGCTCACGCCCAATCCCACAGTGGAGAAAGGGGGGGAGTGTAGCCTCAAGTGAGGCACTCCAAAGCCGGGCATATATAACCCTGGTGCGGCACCTTGTCAGGTCTTGAGGATTCCACCCCTCAAGGTCCTGCGAAAAATGGAAAAACAAGGAAAGGTGCGCACTCCAATTCTCTGCATGACCTTCCAGGCCACTGGTGTACTCCTCCGACCGGTTTCTGTGCCAATACACGTCATCAGGGAGGCTGGGTGGACTTGCAGCTCACCGCAGGTGCAGGTGATAAGAATCTGCTGCAAGGGCTACTGGTAGATGTAGTCATCTGGTCAGCAGAGAAAACGCTCACGCCCAATCCCACAGTGGAGAAAGGGGGGGAGTGTAGCCTCAAGTGAGGCACTCCAAAGCCGGGCATATATAACCCTGGTGCGGCACCTTGTCAGGTCTTGAGGATTCCACCCCTCAAGGTCCTGCGAAAAATGGAAAAACAAGGAAAGGTGCGCACTCCAATTCTCTGCATGACCTTCCAGGCCACTGGTGTACTCCTCCGACCGGTTTCTGTGCCAATACACATCATCAGGGAGGCTGGGTGGACTTGCAGCTCACCGCAGGTGCAGGTGATAAGAATCTGCTGCAAGGGCTACTGGTAGATGTAGTCATCTGGTCAGCAGAGAAAACGCTCACGCCCAATCCCACAGTGGAGAAAGGGGGGGAGTGTAGCCTCAAGTGAGGCACTCCAAAGCCGGGCATATATAACCCTGGTGCGGCACCTTGTCAGGTCTTGAGGATTCCACCCCTCAAGGTCCTGCGAAAAATGGAAAAACAAGGAAAGGTGAGCACTCCAATTCTCTGCATGACCTTCCAGGCCACTGGTGTACTCCTCCGACCGGTTTCTGTGCCAATACACGTCATCAGGGAGGCTGGGTGGACTTGCAGCTCACCGCAGGTGCAGGTGATAAGAAGCTGCTGCAAGGGCTACTGGTAGATGTAGTCATCTGGTCAGCAGAGAAAACTTTCACGCCCAATCCCACAGTGGAGAAAGGGGGGAGTGTAGCCTCAAGTGAGGCACTCCAAAGCCGGGCATATACAACTCTGGTGCGGCACCTTGTCAGGTCTTGAGGATTCCACCCCTCAAGGTCCTGCGAAAAATGGAAAAACAAGGAAAGGTGCGCACTCCAATTCTCTGCATGACCTTCCAGGCCACTGGTGTACTCCTCCGACCGGTTTCTGTGCCAATACACGTCATCAGGGAGGCTGGGTGGACTTGCAGCTCACCGCAGGTGCAGGTGATAAGAATCTGCTGCAAGGGCTACTGGTAGATGTAGTCATCTGGTCAGCAGAGAAAACGCTCCCTGCCTCCCTGATGACGTGTATTGGCACAGAAACCGGTCGGAGGAGTACACCAGTGGCCTGGAAGGTCATGCAGAGAATTGGAGTGCGCACCTTTCCTTGTTTTTCCATATATGAATATATATATATATATATTGTTTTCAGTTTGTTTTGTTCTGTCCCTGGTCTATATCCTATGTTTTTGAACACCCTCATAAACGGATTCACCACTTGTTCTCATCTTTGTTCTATTGCACAGGCACCCTTTTGGGGAATGTCTCCACCATCTGTAAATGTGTTATTGTAAGTCATTTTTGATCGAAATTGACCTCCCTGTTACTCTTCGACTAAATACAAATTCATTGATTCGCTGAGTTCTGTTGTTCAGCTCACTACATCCACTCGACCAGTGTCACACTGTCTGTCCTGGTGAATGATGGTATGCTGTATGTGTGATGTAGAGCTTATGTCACATGGGATACTGGGATGTGGTAATGTACTGTGTTGGTATCTTGTTCTATAGCTCTTAGAGGATAAGATTTGATATTTGTGAGGTGTAGAACGTCACTGAGTCACTGAGTACATTACACAAAACTCTTACAATGTGCATTCAAACATTTTATTATAAAAAAACAATATAGTCAAATAACAGCAATATCGAGCATAGCTGTTCAAAGAAGAGCATATGAGCCTTGAAAATATTCCTGGTAAAGGAAAACAATCACTCAACCTAATGTAGTTGGTCTTCATTTATTAATGTGCTATGATGTGTGTGGTGAGTGTAATTGGTTTCTTACACTGCTTCTGTGGATGAATCAAGCACTGCTTAAATAGTAAATGTGACAAATGTAACTACAATTTCTGTGGATGGAATGATTCAGTTGTCTCTATGGCCCAGAGTACTGCAGCAGACAAAAGCAGCACTATTGGATAATGGTGATGAGAGGAAAAAAGCACCACCACTGGTTGCATTTCTGAGTAGTCAGACCCAATTACATAATTACCACCAGTGATATTTACAGGATGTTTTAATCGGACTACTTCCGGTTCTGGGAAATTTCCACCCACCCCAAATCAGGCGCGCACAATTTTCATTTATTTAATAACGTGTTTTTAATTTTCCCGGGAACCCGAATTTAACTTGAATCCTGAAAGCCTCTCTCCCCTTTCGGGACAAGAAACACACAGGGTTGACCAGAAGTTCCATTTATTAATAAAATATAAACAATATTATCCATTTAATTATTAACAAACTATACATCTATGAACTTGCAACGTCAATGGTGACGAATGATAAATACACTAGTCACGTTGTCAATGATACAGTTATAGGAACAGACTTTTATAACACACATATAATTAAGTATACCTTTTGTTTACCCTGTATGCACATGCACCATGGACTGCAAAAATGCATGCGTGCCCTGGACAAAGCTTTTCTTTGTTAAAAAACAAATTGAACCAGAACATCCCAGCCTATCTAATTCTCTCTACTTCCCTTTTATTGAAAATAGATATCCCCCCTTACTCAATAGACAAGTCACTTTCAAACAGCTCTCTAGAAATCATAATTGAAATACCAGCTGCTTGACATTCCAGCTTGTAAAAAGCGTGTAAAAAGGAAAATGTATGTTTGCTTGATTTTCTCCAGCGAGTTTTTTTCTTTGCATTATTGTGGAAAGGTGTGTCGTTCTCATTTTCAATGGGCAACATAAAAGTGGGAAATTGAGTAAAGGTTATTAACCCCTTTTCCCTGATTCTTAAATGGTTCAGCACCAGTAACAGAACTTTGCTTGGTGAAGCATCTGGCCTCTTTCCTGGCAGCTTCACACTTCTTCATCCGTTCTTCCTTGATAGTTAAGCTTCCTGTTTAGTTCCCATCTGATTCCAGCTCCCTTCATGCCAGGGTGTTCATATCTAATCACATGATTTCTGGTGTGTGCTCTTTCTCTTGTCTTCAAATCTTGGACATAATGATCTTCATCTGAGGCTGACCATTCTGTCACCCATACCAAAGGTGCTGTTCGGCCCTGGAACTGACCTCTTGTATGACAGAGTGCAAGGTGAGTCAGGCAATGAGATGTTTGAACATCAAACCCAATAGCTATGAATAATTTAGACTTGCCCAATGCATAAGGCAGGAGAGCAGATACATAGCAATCCTCCTCAGAAGGTCTTTTTCCCACCTCTTTCATGTGTTGATAACACATGCTGTTCCCCAAATGTGTTGTACTATCTAAACAGTCAATTGATTCATAATTATCCTGCCTTGCACTTCTCTTAGGTCTCTTTCTTTGCTTTTCTAAGAGAGCCTGTGTTTGATACTGTGATGCTGGAAATGCATCAGAAGGACAGGGCCTCTGAATCCTTGTCCTTTACTGCTTTTTATCGTGTGTTCTGTCGTGTTTTCTGCCCAGGAGTCCATGTGGGACTCCTGGCAGTGCAGCTCACTCTTTTGGTTTGATGAACAGACCCATGGGATACCCTTATGGCACCCATGGGTAGGGGTACAACCCTGTGCCCCTAGTGTATGTTTTTGGGCACCTGTGGGTGGCCCACAGAGCAGGGTATGGGCTGGTGGCAGCTCCATGCTGAATTTGACAGGTGCTCTGGGTGTCCTCCATTTTGGGATACCCAGGCCCTGCCATTGGGATCAGTTGATTCCTGATAGGAAACAAGATGGCCCCTGTGGCCTCTTGCTTTCTATTGCCTGTTACCTTGTTTTCCCAAAGTCCTGGGAAGCCCTGACTCTGTCCCTTCGCCCTGACTGGCTGTTGGGTGGAAGTTCCATATATGGTGTTGTTGTGAAGGCCCAGCTAGACTGACTGGAGCCTTCCCAGTGACTGTATGTTGTGGGTACCTCCTGTGGGTGGGACCTGGGTGAATGGAGTGTGTGACCAATATACACTCCTTGTTGTGGCTGTCTGGTTTCTGGCATGAGAGACAAAGACTGAGACAGCCCTGCCCGAAACTGGCCTGAATGCAGTGTGTAGTGTTGAATGGCTGGGTACTTGTCCCAATCTACATTCCTTGTTGTGAGTGTCTGAAAGGGAGGAGTGTGGCCTGAATGCACTGTGTGCCTGATTGGCTGACTGACTGCATGAATGCCCTTCTGTATGATTGGCTGCTGAGTGTGTACCAGCAGTGTGGATGAGAGACATAATAGTATATCTGGGGACCTCTCACCACTGGTAATTGTTCAGAAGCGTTCAGAAGCGTTCTGGAGTTGAGTCTCCACTCTAAGAGTAACTGGAACTGCTGATCCTCGACGTCCAGCTGGAAGAAGAAGACTTGCTGTTGCATTTGCTTCGACCGATCCGAAGGCTGCCGAAATCGTCGAAGACTGACCCGAGAGAGGACCTGGTAAGGCGCCCTCTTCCCGTGCTCCGAGGGACCATCGAGCACCGCTCCATCTTCGCCGAAGCGCCCTGGAAGTCAGACCCTCGAAAGGCTGCCGACCCGAGACGGGACCGCCGAGGAGATCGAAGTGAAGCACCCGGACATCGCCGCCGTCGAAGTCCATTGCCGTCGACCAGGGTTCGCAGGTTTGTGTAACCGCTGGAGGCCCGTCGAAGTTGTGTTGCCCAGCCGTGGGAACCACTTGACGCCGTGCCGCCGACGACCGGAGCCGTCCGCTCCTTGCCTAAGAACATTTGAATCGAAGGACTCCCTCGTCCGCACCGTCGACCGCTTTATCCTGCCGGAGAAAGTTGAGGACGACCAACGCGCCGAGGAGAAACCTACCGGTGGGTTTCCCGCCACCCGAAGACCACAAAGACTCGAACGGCTCGATGCCCTTGCTGGGCCTCCGTCTCCACAATCTTTGCGGTCCAGAATTATTGTCACCGAGGTGCCCCGCACGCCTCTGCCTTGCAGGACGCCGACGCTCCGACGCCGACGAGCACCGCTCGGACGAAGCTGCTGCCTCATCGACGCCGTTCTACCCTGTTTGTTGTCGGACGTTCGACGCCCTGTGTCTCCCGCTTGAAAGGGAGGGCATTCAAGAAGGGCCGTCGATTCCCCGACACCGAACGCCGAGTTCCTCGACGGACGTTCGACGCCCCGTGTCTCCCGCTTGAAAGGGAAGGCATTCAAGAAGGGCCGTCGATTCCCCGCCGCCGAACGCCGAATTCCTCGACGCTTCTCGACGCCTCTCGACGATCCGTGACTCCCGCTTGAAAGGGGGTCGCTCAAGAAGGATCTGTCGACGCCTCTTCGAAGAACTCGACTCCACCAGGTACATTGGGGGGGTAAAAACATTATAGGAGGGAATAAGACTTGCAGAACAATATATGGACTGGGCTTGTGCTATATCTTTATTTTACAGGTTGCCCAGGTGGGGGGATCTCCACACAGAACTGTGTCTAGTGGTAGGGGCCAGTATTCTGCCTATTGCTCAACCATCTTATTTTCTCTCCTCTCTCTATTGCTGGTTTCACTCTATTGATCTGTGTGACATTGTTACAGTATTGTTGATGCACTTTAATGAGATCTAATACAAAGGGTGGTACCACTTTAGAATTGTATATATTTGCCATTGTTGATTTTCCTAAGTACAAAGTGAGTTATTATGATAAGTGTACATAACCTTGAATATTGATTATATAAAGACTGTGTTCTAACCAATACAGTGTGTGGACATTCCTTTGTGGGGGCTTGGGGACTACACTGTACTTAAGAACCAGCCTGCATCACCTCCTGAGAAGCTAGGCCTTGATTGCTCGTCCATGGCTACCGTAATAGAGAATCTTGGCTGGGGTCTTCTGTGCCTCTCTTCTACCGTATAGAGAGCAGAAGTACAGACACCCCCCACCGGTCCTTTACAGCTGGTGGCAGCGGTGGGATGCTTATGGTTTTAAGAATCAGTGTATAACCGTGCCACTTACAAAATATCTGCACTTTATTAAATTAAGGTTTAGTTGTGTACAAGATAACTGCATTACAAACAATGGAGTCTATTGCAAATGGCAAATTGACTCGGATGAGCTTGGAGGCTCTCCAGAGTGCTTGTGAAGCCAGGGAGTTAGACTTTGTGGATAAGTCTAGGGCTGAGCTGATAGCTGCCCTGGTGGACTACCAGACTGATGGTGAAACTCTTGATGAGGGGGGGAATGCAACCAATGAGGACTCTGCCCCTGGGGTTTCTGCTGAATCTGTTTCTGGGAATGCCGCCATTCCTGCTGCCTCTGTTCCAAACCCCAGCAATTCCTTGGAGCTTGAGTTATTAAGGCTGAAATTGGCCTTTGAATACCGCAAGTTGGAAATAGATGCTGAACTTAAGAAAGAGGAGTTGGCTCAACAAGTGGAGCTGAAGAATAGGGATCTTGAACTCAGAAATAAGGACCTTGAACTCAAGAGCCAGGACACTGAATGTCAGAGAATCCAGCTAGAGAAAGCTAGAGTGGAGACTTCAGCTAAAACCATTGAGAGTGTCAGGTCCCCAGCCACCAAGTTTATGAAAGATTTGGTTGGTGTATTTGTGGAGGGTTCAGATATCCTCCAATGGATTGAAGCGTTTGAAATGGCTTGTGCGATTCATGATGTTGATAAAAGAGATTGGGCTAAGTGTTTGTTAAGCAGAGTGCCTCAAACTGGATATGACTGTATTCTGAAGCTGAGTGTGGAAGAAAGGGGTCAGTATGAGTGTATGAAGTCTGCTTTGATTGCCAAGTTTGGCAAGACACCTACCCAATACCTTAAAAGGTTCAGGGATTTTAAGAAAAGAGAGAATGTGTCTTGGGTTGACTGGGTGAGTGCTGCGCACATGAACATGATGGGGTGGATTGATGGATAAAAGGTTAAGACTTTTGTTGAATTGTCCCACCTCTTGTTTTTTGAGCATTTTTCTGAAGCCTGTTCACCAGAGCTGCGTCAGTATGTGGCTGACCAGAACATTTTGGACCCCTTTAAGCTGGCTAGGTTGGCTGACAAGTGGGTCTCCCACCGGGTGTCCCCTAAGGACTCCAGTGGGAAGGACAAGGACAAAAGAAAAGGGGGCCTCTCAGAAAGCTGAGGAGTCCCACAAGCAGTCACAGTCCGGTAAACCTAAACCTTCCTCTCCCAAGACCCAAAAATCTAGTGGGGATAAGTCATCTGTGGGTGGGAATAAGAGTAGTGGACCACCTCCTGCAAAGCAGGCTCCCAGTGGTTCCAGTACCGTACCCCGCACTCCTGGCGCTTGTTGGGACTGTGGGGCTCTGGATCACAGAAGGGGTGACTCCAAGTGTAAAGGTAAGGCACTTGGAGTACAGGCTGTCAGCCTGACCTACCCTTACCCCGTGTCTGAGGTGGAGGCCACTGTCCTCCCCTCCTCTACCAGGATCACATTTGGTGCTTCGGTAGAGATTTCCTTAGTGTCCCTTGGGGCCTGGGACCAGTATGCAGAAGTACTGGCGACTACCCCACAGAACACCCATAGGTTTTTGAGAAGTGTCCTCTTGAATGGCCAGCCTTCTACTGGTTTGAGGGACACTGGGGCAAGCATGACAGTGGTGGACAGGACCCTGCTCAAGCCAGAGGACTATGTAGGTGCTCCTCTGAGAACCACCAGGTTAGCTGGTGGGCCTCCCCAAGTATCGCCTGTAGCCTTAGTCACACTCATGATTGGAGACAAGACAGCAAAGCTTCCTGTCATGGTTCAGGACAATGTCCCTGCTAACATTCTGTTAGGAAATGATCTAGTAGAGTTGGGGTTGATCTCAGATGGTCTTCCCATGACTGCTGCTGCAGTCACTAGGTCACAGGTGACACCGGGTCTGGCTGTGAGTCAGGTACCCGAGCCAAAGGCGAGGCCTAAGGCAAGAAGAAGGAAGACCAAGAAGGCCACCTCTGTGGAGGGAACACCTTCTCTTCCTGCTGTTCCGGCAGCACCCATTGGGATCCATGCTCCGGACGGGTTGGGTCCAGTGGAAAACCCAAACTCAACTCCTGTGGGAGAAGAGACAGAAGACTCTCCTGTGGGAGAGGTTCTCAACCCGGAGGATCATCCCGACCTTCAATGCTTGTTAGCTGAAGGGGGACCCTCCCGGGCAGACTTCTGTAAGGAACAGAGAGAGTGCCATTCTCTCGAGGGACTGAGGAAACAGGCCCTGTCCCAGGCACAAGGAGAAGTGCCTAGGACATTCCGGATTTATTGGGAGGGTGAGCTCCTTGTTAGTGAGCCCACTAAGCCTGAACCTGGTGCCCTCAAGAGGTTGGTGGTACCCCAGGTTTACAGGCCCTTCCTACAGCAGTTGGCGCATGAGGTGCCCTTGGCTGGTCATCTTGGGACCAAGAAGACTAAGCAGAGGCTCTCTGCCCATTTCTACTGGCCACGGATGGGAGTAGCGGTGGAGTCCCACTGCAGGACCTGCCCAACTTGTCAGTTGTCTGGCAAGACTGGAGGCAGTGTCATTGCCCCACTGCAGCCATTGCCAGTGGTTGGCACACCATTTGAGAGGGTGGGCATCGACATCGTCGGTCCCCTTGACCCTCCCACTTCAGGTGGACATCGGTTCATCCTGGTCTTGGTAGATCATGCCACCAGGTACCCTGAGGCAATACCCCTTCGGACTGTTACTGCCAAGGTGGTTGCCAGGGCTCTCCTGGGCATTTTCACCCGTGTTGGATTCCCCAAGGAGGTTGTCTCTGACAGAGGATCCAACTTTATGTCTAGTTACATGAAAACCATGTGGAAAGAGTGCAGGGTAACCTACAAGTTCTCCACCTCTTACCACCCCCAGACCAATGTTCTCGTTGAGAGATTTAATAAAACTCTCAAGGGCATGCTAGGGGCTTTGGAAGAACCCCTAAGGAGGAAATGGGATCTCCTCCTGCCATGCCTGCTGTTTGCTTACAGAGAGGTACCTCAAGAGGGTGTTGGTTTCAGCCCCTTTGAGTTACTCTTTGGACATCCCGTGAGGGGGCTCCTCGCCTTGATCAGAGAAGGCTTGGAAGCCACCCCTCCAGGTCCCGCCAAGCAAGTGGGGGACTATGTGTTAGGCCTCAGACGGAGGATGACACAGATGATGGGTCAGGCAACAGCAAATCTCAAGGCCAGCCAGGAATTGAATAAGTACTGGCATGACCTTAAAGCCTCGCAAGTGGATTGGACTCCGGGACAGGAAATCCTTGTGATGGAGCCTACCAAGCCTAGAGCTTTGGCAGACAAGTGGACTGGACCCTTCAGGATCATCTCCAAGATGGGCGAAGTCAATTATCTGGTTGACATGGGAGCCTCTGGGGTAGCCCCTCAGATATTCCATGTCAACCGGCTCAAGCCTTTCCACCGGCGAGCAGAAGTCTCATGTCTCTTGCTAGCTTCAGGGCAAGAAGAGGATGAGAGTGAGCCCCTTCCTGATTTGCTGCATAGCAACCCTCAGGATGGCTCAGTGGAGGGAGTACATCTCTCTCCGGATTTGACAACAGAGCGACAGAGGGCCTGCAGGGCTTTGCTCCAACAGTATGCCTCTCTGTTTTCACTGACGCCAGGCCTTACACCGTGTTGTAGGCATGAAATTGACACTGGTGACAGTGTGCCTGTCAAAAGCAGGTGCTACCGTATGTCAGATACCGTCAAGAACCACATCCAGGCTGAGGTCGCCAAGATGTTGGATCTGGGTGTTATTGAACCCTCAACCAGTCCCTGGTCCAGTCCAGTGGTCCTTGTCCCCAAGGCAAGTTCCCAGGCGGGTACCAAGGATTGGAGGTTCTCTGTGGACTACCGAGGAGTCAATGCCGTCACCAAAACTGACGCGCACCCATTGCCCAGGGCTGATGAGCTCGTGGACACCATAGGTGCTGCCAAATTTGTGAGCACCTTTACCTTACCTCAGGCTATTGGCAAATAGCTCTGACGGACCATGCCAAGGAAAAGACGGCCTTCTCAACACCTGAGGGACTCTACCAGTTTAGGGTCATGCCTTTTGGGTTGAAGAATGCCCCTGTCACCTTCCAGAGATTGGTCAACCATGCGCTCAGTGGGCTGGAAGCCTTTTGTGTGGCTTACTTAGACGACATTGCCGTCTACAGTTCCACCTGGGAAGAGCATTTGACACATCTGGATAAGGTGTTGCAGGCCTTGAAAAGGGCTAACCTCACTATCAAGGCCACCAAGTGCCAGATAGCTCAGGGGAAAGTTACCTATCTTGGTCATGAGTTGGGAGGGGGTCAAATCCAACCTCTCTCCAGTAAAGTACAGGATGTACAGAACTGGGAGACTCCCACTACTCAAACCCAGGTGAGAGCCTTTTTGGGCCTCACTGGGTACTATCGCAATTTCATGGCAGACTATGGAACCATAGCTGCACCCCTGACAGCTCTAACTTCACCCAAACAGCCTAGGAAGGTTAATTGGACCGAAGACTGTCAGAGGGCCTTTTATGGCTTGAAAGAAAGTCTGTGTAGGGCACCTGTGTTGTGTGCGCCTGACTACAGCCGACCCTTTATCGTCCAGACGGATGCCTGCGACACCGGAATTGGAGCTGTCTTGTCCCAGTTAGATGACAAAGGGAGAGAACATCCTATCATATTCATCAGTAGACAACTCAAGGGTAGAGAACTTAGGTGGGCTACTGTTGAAAAGGAGTGTTTTAGCATAGTTTGGAGCCTTAGGTGTTTTAGGCCCTACCTTACGGGGTCTAACTTCAAGGTCCAAACAGATCATAAGCCCCTGAAGTGGCTTATGCAAATGAAGGTTGAGAATCCGAAATTGCTCAGGTGGTCCATTAGCCTGCAAGGGCTAGACTTCACCATAGAGCACAGACCAGGGAAGAGTCACGATAATGCAGATGGCCTTTCCAGAAGGTATGTTGACCGTCTGGATGAGGGTGTCTATCCCGTGGGAGATTAGACACCCTCCACCTCAGTCTGGGGGGGCGACTGTGATGCTGGAAATGCATCAGAGGGACAGGGCCTCTGAATCCTTGTCCTTTACTGCTTTTTATCGTGTGTTCTGTCGTGTTTTCTGCCCAGGAGTCCATGTGGGACTCCTGGCAGTGCAGCTCTCTCTTTTGGTTTGGTGAACAGACCCATGGGATACCCTTATGGCACCCATGGGTAGGGGTACAACCCTGTGCCCCTAGTGTATGTTTTTGGGCACCTATGGGTGGCCCACAGAGCACGGTATGGGCTGGTGGCAGCTCCATGCTGAATTTGACAGGTGCTCTGGGTGTCCTCCATTTTGGGATACCCAGGCCCTGCCATTGGGATCAGTTGATTCCTGATAGGAAACAAGATGGCCCCTGTGGCCTCTTGCTTTCTATTGCCTGTTACCTTGTTTCCCAAAGTCCTGGGAAGCCCTGACTCTGTCCCTTCCCCCTGACTGGCTGTTGGGTGGAAGTTCCATATATGGTGTTGTTGTGAAGGCCCAGCTAGACTGACTGGAGCCTTCCCAGTGACTGTATGTTGTGGGTACCTCCTGTGGGTGGGACCTGGGTGAATGGAGTGTGTGACCAATATACACTCCTTGTTGTGGTTGTCTGGTTTCTGGCATGAGAGACAAAGACTGAGACAGCCCTGCCCGAAACTGGCCTGAATGCAGTGTGTAGTGTTGAATGGCTGGGTACTTGTCCCAATCCACATTCCTTGTTGTGAGTGTCTGAAAGGGAGGAGTGTGGCCTGAATGCACTGTGTGCCTGATTGGCTGACTGACTGCATGAATGCCCTTCTGTATGATTGGCTGCTGAGTGTGTGCCAGCAGTGTGGATGAGAGACAGAATAGTATATCTGGGGACCTCTCACCACTGGTAATTGTTCAGAAGCGTTCAGAAGCTGAGTCTCCACTCTAAGAGTAAATGGAACTGCTGATCCTCGACGTCCAGCTGGAAGAAGAAGACTTGCTGCTGCATTTTGCTTCGACCGATCCGAAGGCTGCCGAAATCGTCGAAGACTGACCCGAGAGAGGACCTGTTAAGGCGCCCTCTTCCCGTGCTCCGAGGGACCATCGAGCACCACTCCATCTTCGCCGAAGCGCCCTGGAAGACAGACCGTCGAAAGGCTGCCGACCCGAGACGGGACCGCCGAGGAGATCGAAGTGAAGCACCCGGACATCGCCGCCGTCGAAGTCCATTGCCGTCGACCAGGGTTCGCAGGTTTGTGTAACCGCTGGAGGCCCGTCGAAGTTGTGTTGCCCAGCCGTGGGAACCACTTGACGCTGTGCCGCCGACGACCGGAGCCGCCCGCTCCTTTGCCTAAGAACATTCGAATCGAAGGACTCCCTCGTCCGCACTGTCGACCGCCTTATCCTGCCGGAGAAAGTCGAGGACGACCAACGCGCCGAGGAGAAACCTGCCGGTGGGTTTCCCGCCACCCGAAGACCACAAAGACTGGAACGACTCGGCGCCCTTGCTGGGCCTCCGTCTCCACAATCTTTGCGGTCCAGAACTATTGTCACCGAGGTGCCCCGCACGCCTCTGCCTTGCAGGACGCCGACGCCCCGACGCCAACGAGCACCGCTCGGACGAAGCTGCCGCCTCATCGACGCCGTTCTACCCTGTTTGTCGACGGACGTTCGACGCCTCGTGTCTCCCGCTTGAAAGGGAAGGCATTCAAGAAGGTCCGTCGATTCCCCGCCGCCGAACGCCGAGTTCCTCGACGCTTCTCGACGCCTCTCGACGATCCGTGACTCCCGCTTGAAAGGGGGTCGCTCAAGAAGGATCTGTCGACGCCTCTTCGAAGAACTCGACTCCACCAGGTACATTGGGGGGGTAAAAACATTATAGGAGGGAATAAGACTGGCAGAACAATATATGGACTGGGCTTGTGCTATATCTTTATTTTTCAGGTTGCCCAGGTGGGGGGATCTCCACACAGAACTGTGTCTAGTGGTAGGGGCCAGTATTCTGCCTATTGCTCAACCATCTTATTTTCTCTCCTCTCTCTATTGCTGATTTCACCCTATTGATCTGTGTGACATTGTTACAGTATTGTTGATGCACTTTAATGAGATCTAATACAAAGGGTGGTACCACTTTAGAATTGTATATATTTGCCATTGTTGATTTTCCTAGGTACAAAGTGAGTTATTATGATAAGTGTACATAACCTTGAATATTGATTATATAAAGACTGTGTTCTAACCAATACAGTGTGTGGACATTCCTTTGTGGGGGCTTGGGGACTACACTGTACTTAAGAACCAGCCTGCATCACCTCCTGAGAAGCTAGGCCTTGATTGCTCGACCATAGCTACCGTAATAGAGAATCTTGGCTGGGGTCTTCTGTGCCTCTCTTCTACCATATAGAGAGCAGAAGTACAGACACCCCCTACCGGTCTTTTACACTCACATGTGTGGGTGCACCTACCTGGCCGCCAAGGGGAAAGCCTAAAACACAAGTAACCCCAAGTCTGTTTTCAGATTGAAATCTCATACATTCTGCCGACCGGCACAACGTACAGATATGGGCCTCGGGTGTCCAAGCCACCGAGGAAAACAGGGAAACCCATGCATTTCCGAAAAGAGGACACCCGTGGGAATCCGCAGAGGTATGATTTGCGCACATCGCCCCAGAATTTTTTACCCAGACAGCCCCGCAAAGTCCGAAATGTCGGGAAAAAAACACTTTTTCCGCACATTTCGCTCGACGCACCCATCAAAACACGCCCCCAACAACACATGGCCTACCGTCACACGTTCCCACAGGTGTCTGTCATGATCTCTGCTTCCAAAAGGTCAGGGTTTTCCCAACTCCCTTGGAAGCAGATCCATAACCCAGGTTCCGAGTGCCAACCAGTCCCAATTGGGACCTTTTGGACCCAGTCCTGGCGCCAGTGGCACCAGGCTCATAAATATGCCCAGTCCCAGCGCTGGAAGCGCCGGGCTCATAATGCTTGGGTGGACTTACCTGCAGCAGACCATGCTGCTTACTTGCCTGCCAGTTGAGCCTCTGATCCTCTTCTGTTTGGAACTACTTTTCCTGTTGGGTGGGGCAGGAGCCACTCCCTAGATTCAGAACACTGGAACTCTTCTGGAAAGCAGGAACTCTTTTCTTACCTAGGCGTGGCTGTGAAAGGAGACACCTAAGCACTACAGGAGGCTATTTAAACCACACCCGATGGATGAATCTTGCTTTGCGTTATTCTGCATCCTCTGCAGCAGAACGCTCATCGTGTCTTCTGCATCTGATCCTGGGCCTAAGGAAAAAGGCTTACCATCCTGAATCCAGTCTTCAGCAACACCTATAAAGACAAGAAAGAACAGGTTAGCATTACGGTCTTCAGTGACAGCTCTTCACTTACCTGGTCCATCGGCTGTCACCAACGCCTCGCGCTGCATTCCGGCATCTGAAAGACAAAGGCTTACCTACTCTTCGTGCGCTCCGGAGGTCTTCACACTGCATTCCGGCATCTGAAAGACAAAAGCTTACCAACTCTTCGCACGCTCCGGAGGCCTTCAGCGCTGCATCCCGCATCTGAAAGACAAAACAAGGTGCGTTTAAAGACATTGGGGAACTTTAATACTCACGTGCCATTACTCCTTTCCACATCTAACCCAGTGGTTATTCCGGCACCCTGCAGCCGCTCCGAACTTGTACCTGCAAAATAAAAAGACAGTTAGAGCGCATCGTGAAGCAGGCAACAAGCGCTTACTTACGTGCTTCCAGGCGCTTCTATTCATCACACGGGCTCCATCTTCAACTCACTTCAGCCCGTCATCCGCCATCGCCGGAACCCTGCAAAACAAGAAACATCATTACTAAAGACTTTAAAGACATTAGAATTACTCGAAACTTACCGTTCGTGCAGTAAACGACGGACAGCAGTCCTCTGAAGTCAAGAGGCCTGCTCCCCTTATCCAGTGAAGAAACTGGTTACAGCACCCTGCCCCGAGGCAGATGGAGAGCACGGCGTTCACTTACCTAAGGTGAGAGCGTTAACCTTTGGGGTTCTACAGGAGAAGAGAAAGGGAAGAAGAGAGAGACATTCAATAACCCAGTTCCTTAATCCCATATTTTCTATCTGCAGACATTTTACCCTTCAAGTCAGACATACAGTGCACAGAGGTCCAGCCCAAAGAGCCAGCCGTGTGTTACACATCACCTTTGCAGATACGGTATACGCCCAGTCAAGACCGGCGCCTCTACGGGAATCAGGTGAGCGTTACAGTGTCCCGATGAAAACGGTACCTCACATGTGTGGGTGCACCTACCTGGCGGCCAAGGGGAAAGCCTAAAACACAAGTAACCCCAAGTCTGTTTTCATGGCGAAATCTCAGACATTCTGCCGACCGGCACAACGTACAGATATGGGCCTCGGGTGTCCAAGCCACCGGGGAAAACAGGGAAACCCATGCATTTCCGAAAAGAGGACATCCGTGGGAATCCGCAGAGGTATGATTTGCGCACATCGCCCCAGAATTTTTTACCCAGACAGCCCCGCAAAGTCCGAAATGTCGGGAAAAAAACACTTTTTCCGCACATTTCGCTCGACGCACCCATCAAAACACGCCCCCAACAACACATGGCCTACCGTCACACGTTCCCACAGGTGTCTGTCATGATCTCTGCTTCCAAAAGGTCAGGGTTTTCCCAACTCCCTTGGAAGCAGATCCATAACCCAGGTTCCGAGTGCCAACCAGTCCCAATTGGGACCTTTTGGACCCAGTCCTGGCGCCAGTGGCACCAGGCTCATAAATATGCCCAGTCCCAGCGCTGGAAGCGCCGGGCTCATAATGCTTGGGTGGACTTACCTGCAGCAGATCATGCTGCTTACTTGCCTGCCAGTTGAGCCTCTGATCCTCTTCTGTTTGGAACTACTTTTCCTGTTGGGTGGGGCAGGAGCCACTCCCTAGATTCAGAACACTGGAACTCTTCTGGAAAGCAGGAACTCTTTTCTTACCTGGGCGTGGCTGTGAAAGGAGACACCTAAGCACTACAGGAGGCTATTTAAACCACACCCGATGGATGAATCTTGCTTTGCGTTATTCTGCATCCTCTGCAGCAGAACGCTCATCGTGTCTTCTGCATCTGATCCTGGGCCTAAGGAAAAAGGCTTACCATCCTGAATCCAGTCTTCAGCAACACCTATAAAGACAAGAAAGAACAGGTTAGCATTACGGTCTTCAGTGACAGCTCTTCACTTACCTGGTCCATCGGCTGTCACCAACGCCTCGCGCTGCATTCCGGCATCTGAAAGACAAAGGCTTACCTACTCTTCGTGCGCTCCGGAGGTCTTCACACTGCATTCCGGCATCTGAAAGACAAAAGCTTACCAACTCTTCGCACGCTCCGGAGGCCTTCGGCGCTGCATCCCGCATCTGAAAGACAAAACAAGGTGCGTTTAAAGACATTGGGGAACTTTAATACTCACGTGCCATTACTCCTTTCCACATCTAACCCAGTGGTTATTCCGGCACCCTGCAGCCGCTCCGAACTTGTACCTGCAAAATAAAAAGACAGTTAGAGCGCATCGTGAAGCAGGCAACAAGCGCTTACTTACGTGCTTCCAGGCGCTTCTATTCATCACACGGGCTCCATCTTCAACTCACTTCAGCCCGTCATCCGCCATCGCCGGAACCCTGCAAAACAAGAAACATCATTACTAAAGACTTTAAAGACATTAGAATTACTCGAAACTTACCGTTCGTGCAGTAAACGACGGACAGCAGTCCTCTGAAGTCAAGAGGCCTGCTCCCCTTATCCAGTGAAGAAACTGGTTACAGCACCCTGCCCCGAGGCAGATGGAGAGCACGGCGTTCACTTACCTAAGGTGAGAGCGTTAACCTTTGGGGTTCTACAGGAGAAGAGAAAGGGAAGAAGAGAGAGACATTCAATAACCCAGTTCCTTAATCCCATATTTTCTATCTGCAGACATTTTACCCTTCAAGTCAGACATACAGTGCACAGAGGTCCAGCCCAAAGAGCCAGCCGTGTGTTACACATCACCTTTGCAGATACGGTATACGCCCAGTCAAGACCGGCGCCTCTACGGGAATCAGGTGAGCGTTACAGTGTCCCGATGAAAACGGTACCTCACATGTGTGGGTGCACCTACCTGGCGGCCAAGGGGAAAGCCTAAAACACAAGTAACCCCAAGTCTGTTTTCATGGCGAAATCTCAGACATTCTGCCGACCGGCACAACGTACAGATATGGGCCTCGGGTGTCCAAGCCACCGGGGAAAACAGGGAAACCCATGCATTTCCGAAAAGAGGACACCCGTGGGAATCCGCAGAGGTATGATTTGCGCACATCGCCCCAGAATTTTTTACCCAGACAGCCCCACAAAATCCGAAATGTCAGGAAAAAAACACTTTTTCCGCACATTTCGCTCGACACACCCATCGAAACATGCCCCCAACAACACATGGCCTACCGTCACGCGTTCCCACAGGTGTCCCGATGAAAACGGTACCTCACATGTGTGGGTGCACCTACCTGGCCGCCAAGGGGAAAGCCTAAAACACAAGTAATCCCAAGTCTGTTTTCAGAGCGAAATCTCAGACAATCTGCCGGACCGGCACAACGTACAGATATGGGCCTCGGGTGTCCAAGCCACCGAGGAAAACGGGGAACCCCATGCATTTCCAAAAAGAGGACACCCGTGGGAATCTGCAGAGGTATGATTTGCGCACATCGCCCCAGAATTTATTACCCAGACAGCCCCGCAAAGTCCGAAATGTGGGGAAAAAAACACTTTTTCCGCACATTTCGCTCGACGCACCCATCGAAACACGTCCCCAACAACACATGGCCTACCGTCACGCGTTCCCACAGGTGTCCCGATGAAAATGATACCTCACATGTGTGGGTGCATCTACCTGGCCGCCAAGGGGAAAGCCTAAAACACAAGTAACCCCAAGTCTGTTTTCAGAGCGAAATCTCAGACATTCTGCCGACCGGCACAACGTACAGATATGTGCCTCGGGTGTCCAAGCCACTGAGGAAAACAGGGAACCCCATGCATTTCCGAAAAGAGGACACCCGTGGGAATCCGCAGAGGTATGATTTGTGCACATCGCCCCAGAATTTTTTACCCAGACAGCCCCGCAAATTCCGAAATGACGGGAAAAAAACACTTTTTCTGCACACATTTCGGTCAACGCACCCATCAAAACACGCCCCCAACAACACATGGCCTACCGTCACGCGTTCCCACAGGTGTCCCGATGAAAACGGTACCTCACATGTGTGGGTGCACCTACCTGGCCACCAAGGGGAAAGCCTAAAACACAAGTAACCCCAAGTCTGTTTTCAGAGGGAAATCTCAGACATTCTGCCGACCGACACAACGTACAGATGTGGGCCTCGGGTGTCCGAGCCACCGAGGAAAACAGGGAACCCCATGCATTTCCGAAAAGAGGACACCGGTGGGAATCCGCAGAGGTATGATTTGCGCACATCGCCCCAGAATTTATTACCCAGACAGCCCCGCAAAGTCCGAAAAGTCGGGCAAAAACGCTTTTTCCACACATTTCGCCCGACGCACCCCTCGAAACACTCCCCCAACAACACAATGCCTACCGTCCCGCGTTCCCACAGGTGTCCCGATGAAAACTGTACCTCACATGCGTGGGTGCACCTACCTGGCTTGCAAGGGGCAAGCCGAAAACGCAAGCAACCCCCAGTCTGTTTGCAGAGGGGAATCTCAGCCATTCTGCCGACCGGCACAACATACAGATATGGGCCTCGGGTGTCCAAGCCACCAAGGAAAACAGGGAACCCCATGCATTTCCGAAAAGAGGACACCCGTGGGAATCCGCAGAGGTATGATTGGTGCACATCGCCCCAGAATTTTTTACCCAGACAGCCCCGCAAAGTCCGAAAAGTCGGGAAAAAAAACGCTTTTTCCGCACATTTCGCTCGACGCACCCATGGAAACACGCCCCCAACAACACATAGCCTACGTCCCGCGTTCCCACAGGTGTCCCAATGAAAACGGTACCTCACATGTGTGGGTGCACCTACCTGGCCGCCAAGGGGAAAGCCTAAAACACAAGTAACCCCAAGTCTGTTTTCAGAGTTAAATCTCAGACATTCTGCCGACCGGCACAACGTACAGATGTGGGCCTCGGGTGTCCGAGCCACCGAGGAAAACAGGGAACCCCATGCATTTCCGAAAAGAGGACACCCGTGGGAATCTGCAGAGGTATGATTTGCGCACATCGCCCCAGAATTTATTACCCAGACACCCCCGCAAAGTCCGAAATGTGCCCCGGACTTTGCGGGGGCACCCACGCATGTGAGGTACCGTTTTCATCGGGACACCTGTGGGAACGCGGGACGGTAGGCCATGTGTTGTTGGGGGCGTGTTTCGATGGGTGCGCCGAGCTAAATGTGCGGAAAATGTGTTTTTTTCCCCACATTTTGGACTTTGCGGGGGTGTCTGGGTAATAAATTCTGGGGCGATGTGTGCAAATCATACCTCTGCGGATTCCCACGGGTGTTCTCTTTTCGGAAATGCATGGGGCTGCCTGTTTTCCTTGGTGGCTTGGACACCCGAGGCCCATATCTGTATGTTGTGCCGGTCGGCAGAATGGCTGAGATTCCCCTCTGCAAACAGACTGGGGGTTGCTTACGTTTTCGGCTTACCCCTTGCCAGCCAGGTAGGTACACCCACGCATGTGAGGTACCATTTTCATCAGGACACCTGTGGGAACGCGGGACGGTAGGCCATGTGTTGTTGGGGGCGTGTTTCGATGGGTGCGCCGAGCTAAATGTGCGGAAAATGCGTTTTTTTTCCCACATTTCGGACTTTGCGGGGGTGTCTGGGTAATAAATTCTGGGGCGATGTGCGCAAATCATACCTCTGCGGATTCCCACGGGTGTCCTCTTTTCGGAAATGCATGGGGCTCCCTGTTTTCCTTGGTGGCTTGGACACCCGAGGCCCATATCTGTATGTTGTGCCGGTCGTCAGAATGGATGAGATTCCCCTCTGCAAACGGACTGGGGGTTGCTTGCGTTTTCGGCTTGCCCCTTGCCAGCCAGGTAGGTGCACCCACACATGCGAGGTAGCTTTTTCGTCGGGACACCTGTGGGAACACGAGAAGGTATGACATCTGCTGTTGGCGACGTGTTTCGGTGAGTGGACACAGGGAAATGTCTCTGAAATTGGCCGGAAATGAAGACAATTCTCAGACATTTCGCTCTGGCCACCCACCGAAACACACCGCCAACAACACGTGGCTTACCTTCCCGCGTCCCCACATGTGTCTCGATGAAAACGGTACCTCACATGTGTGGGTGCACCTACCGGGGGCGCAAAAGGAAAAGGGTAACCCACTGGGAACCCCAAGCCTTTCGCCACTGCCCATTTTGTTCATGTGGGCAACCTACAGATTTGGGCCTAGGGTGTCGAAGCCAGCAAGGAAAACAGGGAACCCCATGCATTTCCCAAAAGAGGACACCCGTGGGAATCCACAGAGGTCTGACTTACGCAAATCGGCCCAGAATGTAATACCCAGAACCACCAGCAAAGACCCACATGGGAGAAGGGTGCCCAAGGCCAGGGATATTACCGCCGACTTTGCTGGAGCCCTGGCTGCCCTGCGTTACAGCTTCTCCCCACCAAGGAGTCTCGGCAGTGTGCCAATACCTCCCCGAAGGGAAAAGCTGTAATGCAGCCCAGCCGCAACTCCAGGACAGTTGGAGGTGATCTGCCCAGACGGGCCATTCCCACCCACACCACCAACAATCCAGCCCCAGTCTCACCCACCCCACTGACAGTGGGCCCTAACCATAGAATAATAATAAACAGTACTCACATCACTTTGCAGCTGCTCGGGTAGAAAAAGCTGTAAACAAAACAAAGAACATGTGTTACCTACGGTCACACCAGCAAAATGTAGCCCTCCCCGGGGGCAGATAAGGAGGGGGGCTGTCCTGCACTCCTCCCTGGGCTCAGGCGTCCGTTCCTAGGAGCAGATATCTGGTCCCAGGGAGGGCTGCATGACTTGGCACCCACTCCATTGCGGGTGGGGGGAGGGGGTCAACGCCCCATCCCATTAGAAAATTCCCTGACCCTTTGGGGTGCCCCACCGCCCACCCCTAAAAAGCGTTCCACCATTTTCATTTTTTTCCTTTGGTAACCCAACTCCCCTTGGTGCAGAGGGTCACATTGGTGTGCCAATCTGGCACCGGGGTGCCCAAACCTTACTGCCCCATCTATTGGGGGTCCTGCCCCACCTTTTGGGGTGCCTCCCCCACCCCCAAAGGCTGGGGGACACACCTCATGCAGGCCTCCCTGGGCCTCCTCCTAACGGCTGCGTGAGGTACACCCCACCTCCATTTGGTGTGAGGGGGGAGAGGGCCACCCCAAAAGGTGGGTCAGGACCCCCAATAGATGGGGCAGTAGGGTTTGGGCACCCTGGGGGCAGATAGCCACACTAATGTGGCCATCCGCACCAAGCAAAGTTGGGTAAACAAAAAACAAAATACAAATTCATAGGCTGCTTTTTAGGGGGGCTGAGGGCCACCCTAAATTGGCAGCGAATGATGTACCGCAACGGGGGGTGGCCCTCAACCCCCCCACCCCAAATGGAGGGCCCCACCTCATGCAACCCTCCCTGGGGGCAGATAGGGGGGCCCCCACCTCATGCATCCCTCCCTGGGGTCAGATGCCCCTTCCTAGGAGCAGATATCTGCCCCCAGGGAGGGTTGCATGAGGTGGGGCCCTCCATTTGGGGTGGGGGGGGGGTTGAGGGCCACCCCCCTGGCGGTACATCATTCGCTGCCAATTTAGGGTGGCCCTCAGCCCCCCTAAAAAGCAGCCTGTGATTTTGTATATTTTCTTTTGTTTACCCAACTTCGCTTGGTGCAGATGGCCACATTAGTGTGGCTATCTGCCCCCAGGGTGCCCAAACCCTACTGCCCCATCTATTGGGGGCCCTGCCCCACCTTTTGTGGTGCCCCCCCACCCCCAATGGCTGGGGGACACACCTCATGCAGGCCTCCCTGGGCCTCCTCCTAACGGCTGCGTGAGGTACACCCCACCTCCATTTGGTGTGAGGGGGGACAGGGCCACCCCAAAAGGTGGGGCAGGACTCCCAATAGATGGGGCAGTAGGGTTTGGGCACCCTGGGGCCAGCTAGCCACACTAATGTGGCCATCTGCACCAAGCAAAGTTGGGTAAACAAAAAACAGAATACAAATTCATAGGCTGCTTTTTAGGGGGGGCTGAGGGCCACCCTAAATTGGCAGCAAATGATGTACCGCAACGGGGGGTGGCCCTCAGCCCCCCCCACCCCAAATGGAGGGCCCCACCTCATGCAACCCTCCCTGGGGACCCCCCTTCCTGGCGGCAGATAGGGGGGCCCCACCTCTTGGATCCCTCCCTGGGGTCAGATGCCCCTTCCTAGGATCGCGCGCCCTGCGCCCGATCCGTGACCAGCAATGCCTCATATGTGGTGTCCTTGGAAAGGGGAGAAAGTCCCCTTTCCAGGGACACCACTTTTTGATCAATCCCTGGTGGTCCAGTGGGCCCCAGGGCCCCAAACCCCCTCCCACCTCCCACCTCCCCTCGATTTTTTTTTGCTTTTATTTATTTTTATTTTCACCCCTGGGGCAGTGATTATCTGCCCCCAGGGGTCTCTGGCGCTGTGGCCCCATGCCTTGGGGCCACAGGGGGAGGGGGGCCGCTTACCTAGTAAGCAGCCCCCCCTCCCCCTGCGTCACAAACGGATCTGCGTTGATCCGCTGGCATTGCTGCCCGCAGATCGCGCGCCCTGCGCTCGATCCGCGGGCAGCAATGCCTCATATGTGGTGTCCTTGGAAAGGGGAGAAAGTCCCCTTTCCAGGGACACCACTTTTTGATCCATCCCTGGTGGTCCAGTGGGCCCCAGGGCCCCAAACCCCCTCCCACCTCCCCTCGATTTTTTGTTGTGTTTTTTTATTTTTATTTTCACCCCTGGGGGCAGTGATTATCTGCCCCCAGGGGTCTCTGGCGCTGTGGCCCCATGCCTTGGGGCCACTGGGGGAGGGGGGCCACTTACCTAGTAAGCAGCCCCCCTCCCCCTGCGTCACAAATGGATCTACATTGATCCACTGGCATTGCTGCCCGCGGATCGCGCGCCCTGCGCCCGATCCGCGGCCAGCAATGCCTCATATGTGGTGTCCTTGGAAAGGGGAGAAAGTCCCCTTTCCAGGGACACCACTTTTTTTCCATCCCTGGTGGTCCAGTGGGCCCCAGGGCCCCAAAACCCCTCCCACCTCCCTCCATTTCTCCATTTTTTTTTTATTTCACCCCTGGGGGCAGTGATCATCTGGCCCCTGGGGTCCCTGGCCATGTGGCCCCATGCTTTGGGGCCACGGGGGAAGGGGGCCGCTTACCTAGTAAGCAGCCCCCCCGCCCCCCGCGTCACAAACGGATCTTCACTTGATCTGTGACGTTGCTGCCCGCGGATCGAGGCGCCCTGCGCCCGATCCGCGGGCAGCAATGCCACACAATTGGTATTGTTGGAAAGGGGAGAATCTCCCCTTTCCAACGATACCTGCCTCAATCTCCGGCTTGAAATACAGCCGGAGATCGAGGCTGACAAAGAAGGGAACTCACCTTCTTTATCCACCGCAGCAGCCGAAAATGGCTGCTGCGGTGGATTTACTTTCAGTTTCACGCCGACGTGCGTTACGCACGCCGACGTGAAACTGAAGGTAATCCAGCCCCCTGGCAGTGAGGGGGGACATCCCCCTCACATAGCCCGGGGGTTGGATTACAATTTTGAGCGATCCCTGCTTTGCAGGGATCGCTCAAAACAAGGTGACGAAAAGGGCGAGCTATCTCGTCCTTGGCACTGCGTGTGCACTGTCAAGGACGAGATACCTCGCCCGTGGCACTTAAAGGGTTAAATGGCACTCCATCATGTGCTGTGTTCTGTGCTGTAACACACGAGTATCCTGCTCTCGTCCAAATGTCTTCATCCTTTCCCCAAGGATAGCTGCTAGAAGACACTTAATGTCCCCCATAGCCAACATATTTCATCCTGTCATTTTTTCCAACTCATAGATCCATTTCCCCGCCCCCACCATTAAGCTGGGCAATTTGCATCTTAAATTGTCTTTATCCATCTGGGGCCAAGGGGTATACTGCGGTCTGGCCCCTCCTTTCTCCAATAAAGTTACCTGCGAAATCCCAAAATCGCAATCGGCTCCCATCGTCTGCCTATCCATAGTGGGGACAATGGTTCCTGATCACCTTCTTCCTGGTAATAATCTCAGTCTACTCACATATGGTGGCGATTCCCCCCTCTCACTATGAAATCGCCTTTTAGGTTGCTCTGGGTACACCAAAGGCTCTGGCATCCTTTTTTTAGGTTGGTCCAAATCTGACCACCTTACTTCCTTGTCTGTCTGAAAGCATCCCTCAGGACTGCATGCACTAGCACCCTCCTCCTCATGGATGGTTTCCCTGTCTTCGTCTGACATATCTTGTCCCTAACTAGTATGGCTGTCCTCTTTTTCATCTCTGTTTAGTGTCAGCCTGTCCAAAGACAAGCCTCTATGCTTGAGACTAAATGCGACTTCCTCCCTTGCCTCGTGACTGGGCAATTTCAGATCGATCATCTTTCCTTTTGTTTCTCAATTCACTTTTTGTCCTCATCTCCTGATAAGCCATACAATTCTGTCTCCGATACTTCCTATCTCAAAATGTTCCACTAGTTTTACCCTGGAGGGTCCTGGCATTGCCTATTGTGACGGGAGAAACTCCTCTATGTCTTCCCACAATACTACTGGACTTGGTTCCATTAGTTCTTTCTCGATGCGATCAATGTTGCATGCCCTCTGTCTCCTCTTTCGTTCCAATTCCTCAGAAAATGCCCTTCATTTCTTTGCTTCTTCCCTAATCCTTTCTTCTTCTTGTTTTTTCACTTCTCTCCTCTCATTTGCCCTACGCACCCCTTCGTCTCTGCGTCTCTGCATTCTTTTATCCCTTAATTTCTGTTCTTCCTCCTCCTCTCTCTTCTTTTATAACCTATTTCATTCTTCGATTGCTCTTTGCTTATTGTCATATTTTCTTTGCTCTTCTGCTCTTTCTTCCTTTCTTAACTGTTCTTCCTGATACATCTGTTCTCGTCTTTGTCTACTCTTTCTTTTATACTCATCTTCTTTCAATCATTTCTCTCAATCACTATCTTTCTTAGCTTGCTCGCCTTGGTCTTCCCCTTGCCTTACTTCCTCGAAGCTCTTCCCATCAACTCTGAGCAATATCTAACCACCCATCCATTCATTCTGTATGAGCGCTATCTCATCAGATTTGTCTTTTTCTCCCTTCCATCTCTTAATTTCCCATTCTATATCTAGGGTCACTCTTGGTCATTCATTTTTCTCTTTGTCCTGTAAGAGTTTAGAGATCACATCCTTTTCTGAAGTTCTTTCTGGGCTCTCGTCACTGCTATATGCAGGCGGTTCATGTATCGGATTACTATATCCTGTTGCTGCTTTAAGTTCCCTTAAAGTAATTGAAAGACCTCTGGGGACGGCTCTGATAAGGACATGATATGGGAAATAGATCATTGTAGATTGAGGTGTGTTTTGTCTGTCGGTTTGTAAATTATTTTAAAGGTTTGTATAAACCAATAAAATTAAAAATATATATATATCCTGTTGCTCCTTTAAGTTCCCTTAATGGGTACAATCCTTCATCTCTTGTACTATCGCCATTTATCTCAGGCATGGTAGGGGGAGCAGAAGGCTCAACACCCCCTCTTTACCCTGGTTAAGCATCCTGTCTTCATGAGGCGGGTCTTCCCATTCCTCCTGATACATTTTCCAAAACCCTAGGCATGCTAACCTTTTCTCCAATTTCTTTCCCGTGTACACAGCGTGCAGGTACGTGGTCATGTGTTGTAAAACTGCTTTTGACAGTGATCCCCTTGTGGTCCTGGCATGAACATTTTATCTGCCGTGCCCTTAACCTATTCTGCACTATACTGCTTAAGCTTAGGAGCGTGTTTTGGCAGATGTTTGCGTAGGTGTATGTCACGCCACGGGACTCGAGACAGTTTTCAAGAAATCCGCGATTCACCAAGAGTCTCGCTAAACCTAATGTAAGACGGAAATGCAGCAAAAGAATCCTGCATTTCCGACCTGATTCATGCAGAAGGGCTTGGAAGTTACCTTGGCAACGGTGGAAGACGTTGTCAAGGGAAGGGAGTCGGCGTTCAGGAAGCAAACACTAGTCACATGACTTCCTCTTCTTAAACTCCGCCCTGTCCTAAGTTCAGTGCTTCTGATTGAGCTCTTTTTGGTTTACTGCTTCGATCCGTGCCTTGTTGTGATTCTGCTTACGTTTTCTCGGACCTGCTTTTTGGATTTCCCTAGTCTGTCTTGGTACCTGGAACTTCTGGTTTTTTCGACTTACGGCACTCGTCCCTGTACTCGCTACTTGTCTGCTCCCCGGTTCTGTCGCCGCCCGCTTGTGTTTTTGATTCGGACTTGATTTTGGCTTGCTGTTCTTGACCCCCTTGTTTTTGACGCCTTTACGGATTTCGGATTTTCCGTGTTTGAGTTCCTTTCTGTACACTCACTTTTGTGACTCCCACATACTCTTGTAACAATAACTTTCTTTTGGAGTGGTTCAGCTGCTGCTGCACCGCAGAATAGTATCAGCCTCCGCTGCATCGTGGGATTAGGAGTTCTCAGCCTCAGCTGCACCGTGGGATCCTGCCAGCCTCCGCTGCTACGTGGGAGTGTTGTGTTTTCCATCCTAACCACCCCGTAGGATTCGTTGAAGACCTAGACCCGGACTCAGCCTCAGCTGCACCGTGGGAGAGATCTAGCGGAACTATTGTGGTACGGTAACTTGTGCTTCATTCTTATTTCCTTTTTGTTCAGGGAAGTGGGTCACCCCAATCCATACGGGTTAGATAGGAACTTTCCCTCACGTTTGGCTATCCAAGGGTTATTCTTACCTACTCATACTGCTTATCTAACATAGAGGTTAGGCTATTGGTTGTATCATTGATCTCTCACTTTATTCTGTTCTCACGCAGTGGTTTCTGTTACAGGAAATTTCCATGACTCCTGACTAGAGTTCTTATAGTTCTGGGTCTTGCCACTAACCTCACAGGTTAGTGTAGTAGTTATCTTGTTTGTAATTTCTGCTATAGAATTCACGTTATTAATTAATCTATCTTTCTTCACAGCCACGAGGTCTCCAAGGATTCCAGTCTTTCGATTAATCAATCTTTCTGGATGTTCCTTTGTACATTCAGAGAGGTATATTGATAGAAAGAATTCTTCCTCTACCCTACGGGGTCAAGTTTGTGAGGAAGAATTCTGACAGTGTATGAGCGGAGTAGCATCCTCCATAGTGACAAGTCTCAATCAACTGTCGATACTTACTGTTAGTTTACACAGAAAATACTTTTCAGAAAAACAATGAAATAGGAGTATGCACCAGTCCTCATTGCTCCAAACCTCTGTGTTTCACTTTACTCCTATCTACCTACTCAGTCAATACCATCAATGACTAAATAAATACATATTTCACTCTTAACTCTTTGCACAATCTATCATTTGTCGCTCTTCGACATCTCACTTTTTCCTTTACACATGGAATACATAACATAGACAAACAGACAAACTGGCCGGCACCCACATATATCTCTTTACAGCGCTTCTCGCTACTATTCTTGCCCCTAAAATTACCCTGATGAGGTTGTAAATTATTTCCTTTAGCTAACTTTGTTCGCTTGTCGCCTATTTATTCACTTCTTCAAAACATTCCTTGAACTTAGAATTTCTGGGCTTAACCTGTGATGTACCTCGTCATCATAAACCTCTATGTGACACTCTTTGTGATTAACTTAAATACCCCACCAACCCACCGTTACTGTCTTCCCCTATCAATTTCCCCAATTAATATGCATTCACCGTTTTTTGCCACCTTTCTCAATCTACTCGCCATTCGCTTTTCAGCTCCTGACCCTTGGGATCGTCTCCTCCTCAACCGGCCACCATCGCCTTTGGTCCGCTCAGCTCCCTGTAGAAACCAGGAAGGGATTTTGTGAAAGAGGGACTCATCCCACCTATCTCTTTATGTCTTGCAAGATCTTTTCTCTTCAACCGCTATCCACAGGAAGCCTCACGGTCCTCCAGCAAATGGCAGAAGACATCCGATATTCTGAGAGCCTTAAAAGCCCACTGGGTCGACGGATCTTTAACCATCCTACCTCTGCTACCACGTGAATCCCGAGACCTGGGGGCCTTTAAGATGAGGTAGCAATACTTAGAGATGGAATGGGATGCAGAACATACTCATACATCAATAATCAAACTGACTCAGGAAGTTGGCAAAACTTAGTACTGTTTTATTTGCAATTATCTAAAACAGGGAGTACAACAATGTCGCACAAGCAATCTCAAAGCATTTCATAAAATAGCATTCTTATATAGTAAACATTCATCATCATTGACGTCACACTACATGGCAAACTACAGAAACCTATTTGGGGATGTGATAGGCTTACAAGGAACATCCAGGTATACATTCCATACTGACAGGGATTGTGATTGGGTCTCTAGGATCAGGTGGCCACCTAAGCCCTCATCTATTGCAAGTCATCTTCATCGTCGCCAAATACACAACAATTTATTGGTGACACAAACTATAGGGCTCTCTGATACGTTGCCCTCTGCAATTGGTTGGCACGCTTATACTTTTCTGGAAAATTCAACTTGCTAGCAGCATGCAAGCTGGTTACCCCAGGTGCTGAGAGGGTCAGCCTGGTCAGGCCTCCCCACCCAATTAGCCTAACATCTATCATCACTCCTGCAGTCTGTCATTCAATTAAGGCTTTGAACTTGGCCTTGCAGAAGCACTCTGTGCCGGAAAATAAAAGCGGGTGTGGCATGGTCTTATCTTCTGGTTTCAGTGTAGCTCGACCCAAAGTCTATTTTCATCTGACCATGTGACTGGAGACCACGTTTTCCAGCTTTTCATTGCATATAATACTCTTGAGTCCTTCAGTGTTTTTAAATTCCAAATCAAACAGAAGTTAGTTTCTTTCTCACATTCATGTAGCTTCTTGACAGACAACCAGGCTCACGGTGGCCTTGACTCTTGGTGCTAGGCCAGCTATCCTTTCTTGAATTCTCCTTCCCCATCAGCTATTTTTCAACTGCACCACACTCAAGCCCTTTCCATTCACGGGGTTCAAATTTGCTAAAGTGCATCGTGGAACATCCAGATTCTATACATTCCTATGTATATACATTGGCGAATCACTGCAATCTATTCACTACATAGCCAGCCTTAAGATTACTTCGTCTACTTGCATTACAGCATCTGTACAATTATAAAATAACTTTGAATTTTCTTCAGTGTTTCATCGCACAAGCATCTTTATTTCGATCCCAAATGTTGCTTACCTTCAACACCTCCTCTTCAGATCTTATAGAACGTCTATATTCTTTTCATCTTTTGCCTTTTTTCTGGTGTGTCAGTTCTGCTTCGTATGACATCACCAATCCTCTTTCTCATTCATTTTCACACTGCTTCTCAGACTTTGTTCAGAAAACCATTGCTTCTTTGTGAATGCATATAGGGTTTTCTCAATGGATGCCTTGTCTATAGAATTCTTAGCATCCTCACAGGTACTGCACGTGTCACAATTTCCAGTTCCCAAGATGTAGGCAACATGGGGGCAGAATTTCTGTTAGGGGTATTTGGCTAGTCCTCTACATTGTCATCAAAGTCCTTTCACAAAAACGTATCTTCAATATCTGTGTGTGTTTCTTTATTCAACGCTGATTTTGATTCTTGTAAAAGGATACAAAAACAGATAATAACAAAAGAATACAGGCCCAATTCCATCTTTTCCTTTCTTATCAAATGCTGTGCTTTTCATCTCAGAGGGACTGTTTTTGATTTTAATAAAAGTTTCAGGATTCTTTCTGGTACTTGGAAATATTTATTTCAGGGCTTGACATACATTCAAATTGTAGATGGGCTGTAAACATTGCACATTTCTTTGCACGTGTCGTCCCAGATGCTTCACACAGGCTATAGGTCATTTGTTTGTTTTTAAAATGGCTCTTTTCTTTCATTGCATATTTTTCTTTACTATAGATTTCTGTACATATTCCAGCAAATCCACTGGTAATTTTTGTTTCTATCCATTTACCTCCTCATATTGGTAGTGTACAATGATGTTTTAGAGCACTACGCTATATTTTGTTACTGCTCAAAGCTGTTAACTCAGGTCCTTTTATGCATTGCATGACAACATTGATGTCACAGATAAACAGACTTGTGACACCAATGGGTGGTTTGCAGCCGAGCTTTCTTATAATGGTTTTCAAAAAAGGGAGACAACTTAAACACATCTTATACATGTTGCTGGCATTTTAGCAGTAGCTGATGGGGTTTCTTTACCCAGTGTTCCATCTACCTCCACCTTCCAAAGTTCCCTTCCATCCTGATTTAAGGCAAACAGTCTAGGTTCTCTGGTGGTCATTATGGTATTGTCCGAATGTCATTTCTTCAGGACACAGTACAGGGGGGTGGTGAAACAAAACAGTCTTTCTACAAGTGTCACTTGGGCAGATGTTCTTCTTCAAACAGACTTGATGAGGTAACACCAAACAAAATGTCTTTATGGGAGAACCAAAAGTGAAAATGTCTGTTTCAAATCAGCAAAAGGTATTTAGATTTTCCATGGCTCAACCTAACATCACTCTAAGTCTGTAGGGTTTTTGGTCCAGATGTTTATTAAGAGATGTGTTTTTCTGTGGAGTATTTCTGGATCTCCCATTAGCTGTTTGTCAGTGACTTCTCTGTGTATTGTCCAATGTGTCTTGGCCTCAAGCCCATCTGGACTGTATCACCAATGGTGAATATTGTTTTTTAGATATCACCAGGACTTATACAACACAGCTGGAAAGTAATTCCTTTAGGTGGGCCACACAAGGGGGCGAGCTCCATAATGCCTGCTATGCTCTCCTCTCACAGAGGCATGTGCTGATGGCCTATCCGCCCCCACTGAATGTCCTCCTGGCCACTTTGATACAAACCTTTTTACTAGCAAATTTTCCTGCAGGCCCAACGGCTCGAGGCCCATATGCTTAGGTTTTTCACTGCAAGAGTAGATTGGGGTTAGGTTTAGGTACATATATTAAGATCGGGGGATGTGGGGAGGTTGCAGTGGGGTCTCCCCCCCGCTTTTTGTACAATGAAAAGTGGTGAAGGATTTTTTAAGCAAATGGGCCTCAAACAAAATTATCTCAAGCAAACACTGTAGAACTGCATGCCTACGCCTAAGAGGCCCTCCTCTGTTCCTCCTTCAGGCACATGGATCACAGCTGGATCCTCAAATACATAATTGATGCTTCAAAACATGATTCTTTCTCCTCCCACCATTCTCCTGAACTCTTAAATATTGGGGTTTGAGTGTCCCTCTCTGTTCTTTTTTTAACTCTCCCTACTGGTCCTCTGCTCTTCCTTTCACCACTTCTTCCTCCTCTGCCTCTTTGGTGCTTCATTTAACATTATCTGCTCCTGACCTCTTCCTTTTATTACCACCTACTATCCCTGCTCTTGCTTTCACCACCACCTCCTCCTGTTTCTCCCTTCCCTCGTTACAGGCTCATCACCTCCACCAGCCTCTCCTTTCTGAAACCATCACCAAAGGTGTACTTTCTCTTTTTCCAAACTTGCACACTTGGGCTCCAATGAGATTCCCTATTTATGTCCCTGTCCCCTCCCCATGAGTCAGACTGCCAGTGAGGATCTGCACATGTTACAGATTTCAATCATCACTGTGGAGTTGACTGAGGTTTAACAAGCATTTTACTTCATGTATGCGTCTATGAGGAACACAGGTCTCCCACATTTATTTTCAAGACCTACACTATACAAATTTGGTCTGCCTTTTTTAATTCTTTCTGATGCTGGATCATTTGCAGGAGCTTTGTAGCACTGCATGGAGTAGGTGGAGTCAGCACCCGTCTGGGGGCAGCTCTATCTGGAACCAGCCTGTCTCTTTGAATCCCAGAAAATGGTGTGGTCAGTATATGAGAATGCCACTTTGCTTGTGAAAATGAAAGCTGTTTCTTCACCATGTGGCCTGAGATCAAGAGCTCGCTCAGCATGTATAACCAGCAGTGATTCCTTCAATACTTATGAACATTCGTCAAAGAGCTAGATGTCATATAGCTAATGTGGTGTGCCCCTGCCCCACCCATGACCCAGGTGTGGGATGGAGAGCAGGTGATTGATTCTCCCCACACTACCCCTACCCCATGGTCAACTTTCCCCACATGCCTGCAGTCAGGTAGAGGACATCATCACTGTGGTGAGAGTGCGACATCTGAGATGGCCACTTTTCCACTCCCTTCCAGTGTCAACATTCAAAAGGTTTGTTCTTCTATTGAAGGGAATTGCCTTTAAAATTTTACCGCCACCTTTTAGGTGGAGGTACTACTAGATGGATTTTCAAGGTAAAATAACACTTTGTAATACTTTGTTATTTACATTCATGCCTTTCATGAGATGAGTTTGTTTCTTTGTTTGTTTATTTTTTTATATAGCACACCTAACCAATAGGTATCTGGGCGCATTTACACAGTTACATATACATTACATTATGAAATTACAATGAAAGGATACAGGCAATTATTTACATTGAATTGGTGTAGTGTGCACCAGACGCTCTATATTACAAGATTCCAATACAGATATACACAGTAAAGGTATGTGCAAACAGTGTTAAATATCATGTGAGAAGAGCCATAATTTAGTTTTGTTTCTGAAATTGTGGAAGGATGGTTCTGATCTTAAGGTAGTAGGTAAGGAATTCCACAGTTTGGCTGCCAATACCGGAAAACTGCTACCCCCTGCTTTGGTGAGCTTATATCTGGGAACCCTGAGGCAAGAGTAGGGTTCTAGTTGGTCGAACCGATGTATTTTTGGAGAATCTGTCTACTAGCTATTTCGGGGCTGAGTTGGTGAGGCATTTGTGGGTGATGTTTAATGATTTAAAGTTGATTCTATCCTTCACAGAAAGCCATTTATAGGTACGTCTGCTTTCTGAGATGTGTTGTGTTCTAGGAATGTTTAACGCTGTTCTTAATGCATTGTTTTGTAGAATTTGCAATTTGTTGACATTGTGTTTGCTTGAGCATAGTTATAAGGCGTTACAGTAGTCTATTTTAGAGAGTGGTGGTGCAACTTGATGTTTAGAGGAATGGTTTGCATGCCTTGATTAACTTACAAGTGTATGCTGTGGAAGAGGTGACATTGACTTGTCTTTTCAAGTTTAAGGCTGAGTCAAGATAAAAGCCCATGGTTTTTACCTCCTTGGAAACTTTAATATTGTTGTCATCGATATTGAATGATGTGAATTGATGACATAGTTTATTTAGTCTTGTTGTGGCGCCGATGAGCAGGATCTCTGTCTTATCATCATTAAGAGAGAGACCATGAGTGGCCACCAATGCTTGGATAATCAGATAGATTTTGTTCAGCAGGGTTGAGTCAGTGTCATGATCGCCAGTGATAGGGATGAGAATCTGGGTGTCATCAGCATAATTAGTGTAAGAGACACCCACATTGTCAAGGTCATCAAACAGAGGCTTTGTAAAAATATTATACATTGTTGGAGAGACACACGACCCCTGTGGTTCTCTGCAGGTGATGGGTGCAGGTTCAGCTGATGCAGTAGGAGAGAAGACCCTGGTGGTACAATTGTCCAAGAAGGATTGAATCCAAACAGTGGCCTCCGTGGAAAAGTGGGCAGCTAATTTTAAGTGATTGCATAATATTTTGTGATACACTAAATGAAATGCTGCTGAAAGGTCTAAAAGGAGGAGGAGGGCAAGTTTTCCTTTGTCCCTTACATTGTCCCTTTGGTTTTTCAGGCCTATTAAGGCTGATTCTGTTATGTTATGTAAACCAAACTTAGAGAGTGCACATACACCCTAAGACATCTTGGCGCTACATTCTGTTCCATGTTTAGGTCTGAAGCCAGACTGTCGCAGGCCAAGAAGGTTGTTCATTTCAAGGTAAGCTTGTATCTGTAGATAGGCTGCCCTATCTAGTATTTTCAGGAGAAAATGTCTTGTCGTTATTGGTCTGTAGTTGGTTGGAATGTTTTGGTCAAGGTTAGGTTTTCTTAAAAGAGGGAAGACCCATGCATCTTTTAGGTTTGTTGGGACCGTACATGCATCAAAGGAGGAGTTTATTAGTGTTGTGATAAATGGTGCTAGTTCCCTAGCTGCCTCCTTGATTATAGGTACCGGGCAGGTGTGCCCCTGGCATCTGGATGGTTTGAGGGAGGCTATTATATTCTCAACATTATGCATGGAGACTGCGTTTAATTTGAAACAGTTGCATGGTTTTGTTAGGGTCATCTGCGGCTTATGCAGGCGATTGTCCCCAGAGAGTACATTTTTTCTTTTTTCTTTTGAAGAAGCTCAATTTTATTGGAGAGTGCCACTTGAATATTTGTACACCAGAACTTGTCCTTGGTACATGTTTCCGTTGGAGGAATAGGGGACTCTAGTTCTCTTGATATGATGAAGAGTTCTCTGGTATTTGAGTTGGCTTTGTTAATTCTATAATTATAGGTGTCTTTTGTGGTTTGTGGTTCGAAGAATCTCTGATTTGTATTTAGTGGCAATTTCGGAGAGTTTTTCCTTATTTTCCAGTGTGGGGTTGTTTTTCCATGAGGATTCTGCACTTCTTTTATCATTGCATAATGCTTTAAGGTTAGGGGTAAACCAGGAGTTTAGGTGACCTCGAGGCTTACCTTTGCACAATTTTAATGGTGCAATTTTGTCCATGGCTTGTTTGATTGTGTAGTTGTAGAGTTCTACAAGAGCTGAGGGGTCTGAGCTCATAAATGTGAGATTGGTAATAGGTTGGAGCAACAGTAGTACGTTTTCTACTGTTATATTTCGCTTATTTCTAGTAAAAACTGGGAGAGCCACTAAGGATGACGGATTAGGTTGTGGGTTGTCTTGTAGGTTGAAGGAAATGATATGATGATCAGTCCAGGCACAAGGTACATTGGATGTAACTTTGGTATCACAATTAAGGTCGGCTAACCAGTCGAGAGTAGGAGAGTTGATACATTGTGTGAAGCCTAGTTCTGTGATAGTATTATCGAGTGCTAGAGCATTGTCGTCTTTCAAGTCATTGAGACCTAGATTAAGGTACCCTAGTAGTATGATTTGTGAGGACGGTTTTGTATTAATGTTGAGTAGAGAAGTAATATCTTCCTCAAAAGATGAGGTAGGGCCATGGCGGTCTGTAAATGAGGTGCATGGTTATAGTATGTGACGCTGTGAGAGGCAGTTTATCAAAAGCTCTCCAGAAGCGAAGAGGAGATGTGGGCAGACCCTTAATCCCAATTTAATTTTGGCATTGAAGGCAATACCGCCTCCTCTGGCATTTTCTCTGTCTTGTCTAAGTATGGTAAAGTTCTCTGGTATGGCAAGTGATAGTGTTGGGCCTGCAGCTGTATGAAGCCATGTTTCCGTTATAGCAAGGAAATCTAGTTGGTTAGAGACTATGATATCATCAATGTCTAATGCATGAGCTACCATGGATCTGGCATTTATCAAAGCACCTTTGATCAAAGGAATGTCAGTGGCAGGTGAGTTGGGGGGAAGCCTGTCATTTCCTGTCGTGATGGGTTGTTAGTGGGAGTATTGATGTTAGATTTTTGTTTGGTACTCTTGTTAGGTAGGATTGAGGTGTGAAGTTTGTTACTTTCTTAGTTAGTGGTTGAGAGGCCAATTTCAATCCAGATCCAAGCCTGTAGTTTCTAAGGTCATTGAGCAAGGTTGGTTGGGTGTAGGCCTGGTGGCGTATAATTTGATCCATTGCGCTGGTGATTTAGGGCAAGTGAGTTAAGTGGGTCAATTAGCATTGGAGGTGAGCCTGTTGAGGCCAGGTTGAAGAGGTGGCAGGAATTTAGTTGATATGATGCAATCTGCCTGAGGTAATGGAGTGGTCATGGTAAGGGAGAATTGGAGTTTTTGTGGTGGGACCCGAGTTGTATTAGCTGTAACCAAGGTGTTCTGTGATTAGGTGCCAGCCATGGTGATGAGAGTATGTAGAGGTAGAGTAAGTACGAGGCGCAAGCTGTACAGTGGTAGGATGTGTGCGATGTAGGTAGACAGGAAGTACATGACTTAGTGGTCGGTACAGATACGTGTATCAAGTGGAAGTTCTGTCTAAGAGTAAGGAAAGGCATTGCATCCATTAATGAGTGGTTACTGGTAGGTTCAATGAATGTGTTGATGTAAGGTCAACATCTGGCACCAGCCTGTCTCTTTGAATCCCAGAAAATGGTGTGGTCAGTATATGAGAATGCCACTTTGCTTGTGAAAATGAAAGCTGTTTCTTCACCATGTGGCCTGAGATCAAGAGCCCGCTCAGCATGTATAGCCAGCAGTGATTCCTTCAATACTCATGAACATTCGTCAAAGAGCTAGATGTCGTGTAGCTACTGTGGTGTGCCCCTGCCCCACCCATGACCCAGGTGTGGGATGGAGAGCAGGTGATTGATTCTCCCCACACTACCCCTACCCCATGGTCAACTTTCCCCACATGCCTGCAGTCAGGCAGAGGACATCATCACTGTGGTGAGAGTGCGACATCTGAGATGGCCACTTTTCTACTCCCTTCCAGTGTCAACATTCAAAAGGTTTGTTCTTCTATTGAAGGGAATTGCCTTTACAATTTTACCACCACCTTTTGGGTGGAGGTACTACTAGATGGATTTTCAAGGTAAAATAACACTTTGTTATACTTTGTTATTTACATTCATGCCTTTCATGAGATGAGTTTGTTTCTTTGTTTGTTTATTTTTTTATATAGCACACCTAACCAATAGGTATCTGGGCGCATTTACACAGTTACATATACATTACATTATGAAATTACAATGAAAGGATACAGGCAATTATTTACATTGAATTGTTGTAGTGTGCACCAGACGCTCTATATTACAAGATTCCAATACAGATATACACAGTAAAGGTATGTGCAAACAGTGTTAAAAATCATGTGAGAAGAGCCATAATTTAGTTTTGTTTCTGAAATTGTGGAAGGATGGTTCTGATCTTAAGGTAGTAGGTAAGGAATTCCACAGTTTGGCTGCCAATACTGGAAAACTGCTAACCCCTGCTTTGGTGAGCTTATATCTGGGAACCCTGAGGCAAGAGTAGGGTTCTAGTTGGTCGAACCGATGTATTTTTGCAGAATCTGTCTACTAGATATTTCGGGGCTCAGTTGGTGAGGCATTTGTGGGTGATGGTTAATGATTTAAAGTTGATTCTATCCTTCACAGAAAGCCATTTATTGGTACGTCTGCTTTCTGAGATGTGTTGTGTTCTAGGAATGTTTAACGCTGTTCTTAATGCATTGTTTTGCAGAATTTGTAATTTGTTGACAATGTGTTTGCTCGAGCATAGTTATGAGGCGTTACAGTAGTCTATTTTAGAGAGTGGTGGTGCAACTTGATGTTTAGAGGAATGGTTTGCATGCCTTGATTAACTTACAAGTGTATGCTGTGGAAGAGGTGACATTGACTTGTCTTTTCAAGTTTAAGGCTGAGTCAAGATAAAAGCCCAAGGTTTTTACCTCCTTGGAAACTTTAATATTGTTGTCATCGATATTGAATGATGTGAATTGATGACATAGTTTATTTAGTCTTGTTGTGGCGCTGATGAGCAGGATCTCTGTCTTATCATCATTAAGAGAGAGACCATGAGTGGCCACCAATGCTTGGATAATCAGATAGATTTTGTTCAGCAGGGTTGAGTCAGTGTCATGATCGCCAGTGATAGGGATGAGAATCTGGGTGTCATCAGCATAATTAGTGTAAGAGACACCCACATTGTCAAGGTCATCAAACAGAGGCTTTGTAAAAATATTATACATTGTTGGAGAGACACACGACCCCTGTGGTTCTCTGCAGGTGATGGGTGCAGGTTCAGCTGATGCAGTAGGAGAGAAGACCCTGGTGGTACAATTGTCCAAGAAGGATTGAATCCAAGCAGTGGCCTCCGTGGAAAAGTGGGCAGCTAATTTTAAGTGATTGCATAATATTTTGTGATACACTAAATGAAATGCTGCTGAAAGGTCTAAAAGGAGGAGGAGGGCAAGTTTTCCTTTGTCCCTTACATTGTCCATTTGGTTTTTCAGGCCTATTAAGGCTGATTCTGTTATGTTATGTAAACCAAACTTAGAGAGTGCACATACACCCTAAGACATCTTGGCGCTACATTCTGTTCCATGTTTAGGTCTGAAGCCAGACTGTCGCAGGCCAAGAAGGTTGTTCATTTCAAGGTAAGCTTGTATCTGTAGATAGGCTGCCCTATCTAGTATTTTCAGGAGAAAAGGTCTTGTCGTTATTGGTCTGTAGTTGGTTGGAATGTTTTGGTCAAGGTTAGGTTTTCTTAAAAGAGGGAAGACCCATGCATCTTTTAGGTTTGTTGGGACCGTACATGCATCAAAGGAGGAGTTTATTAGTGTTGTGATAAATGGTGCTAGTTCCCTAGCTGCCTCCTTGATTATAGGTACCGGGCAGGTGTGCCCCTGGCATCTGGATGGTTTGAGGGAGGCTATTATATTCTCAACATTATGCATGGAGACTGCGTTTAATTTGAAACAGTTGCATGGTTTTGTTAGGGTCATCTGCGGCTTATGCAGGCGATTGTCCCCAGAGAGTACATTTTTTCTTTTTTCTTTTGAAGAAGCTCAATTTTATTGGAGAGTGCCACTTGAATATTTGTACACCAGAACTTGTCCTTGGTACATGTTTCCGTTGGAGGAATAGGGGACTCTAGTTCTCTTGATATGATGAAGAGTTCTCTGGTATTTGAGTTGGCTTTGTTAATTCTATAATTATAGGTGTCTTTTGTGGTTTGTGGTTCGAAGAATCTCTGATTTGTATTTAGTGGCAATTTCTAAGAGTTTTTCCTTATTTTCCAGTGTGGGGTTGTTTTTCCATGAGGATTCTGCACTTCTTTTATCATTGCATAATGCTTTAATGTTAGGGGTAAACCAGGAGTTTAGGTGACCTCGAGGCTTACCTTTGCACAATTTTAATGGTGCAATTTTGTCCATGGCTTGTTTGATTGTGTAGTTGTAGAGTTCTACAAGAGCTGAGGGGTCTGAGCTCATAAATGTGAGATTGGTTATAGGTTGGAGCAACAGTAGTACGTTTTCTACTGTTATATTTCGCTTATTTCTAGTAAAAACTGGGAGAGCCACTAAGGATGACGGATTAGGTTGTGGGTTGTCTTGTAGGTTGAAGGAAATGATATGATGATCAGTCCAGGCACAAGGTACATTGGATGTAACTTTGGTATCACAATTAAGGTCGGCTAACCAGTCGAATGTACTACCTTTGGTATGAGTAGGAGAGTTGATACATTGTGTGAAGCCTAGTTCTGTGATAGTATTATCGAGTGCTAGAGCATTGTCGTCTTTCAAGTCATTGAGACCTAGATTAAGGTACCCTAGTAGTATGATTTGTGAGGACGGTTTTGTATTAATGTTGAGTAGAGAAGTAATATCTTCCTCAAAAGATGAGGTAGGGCCATGGCGGTCTGTAAATGAGGTGCATGGTTATAGTATGTGACGCTGTGAGAGGCAGTTTATCAAAAGCTCTCCAGAAGCGAAGAGGAGATGTGGGCAGACCCTTAATCCCAATTTAATTTTGGCAATGAAGGCAATACCGCCTCCTCTGGCATTTTCTCTGTCTTGTCTAAGTATGGTAAAGTTCTCTGGTATGGCAAGTGATAGTGTTGGGCCTGCAGCTGTATGAAGCCATGTTTCCGTTATAGCAAGGAAATCTAGTTGGTTAGAGACTATGATGTCAGCAATGTCTAATGCATGAGCTACCATGGATCTGGCATTTATCAAAGCACCTTTGATCAAAGGAATGTCAGTGGCAGGTGAGTTGGGGGGAAGCCTGCCATTTCCTGTCGTGATGGGTTGTTAGTGGGAGTATTGATGTTAGATTTTTGTTTGGTACTCTTGTTAGGTAGGATTGAGGTGTGAAGTTTGTTACTTTCTTAGTTAGTGGATGAGAGGCCAATTTCAATCCAGATCCAAGCCTGTAGTTTCTAAGGTTCATTGAGCAAGGTTGGTTGGGTGTAGGCCTGGTGGCGTATAATTTGATCCATTGCGCTGGTGATTTAGGGCAAGTGAGTTAAGTGGGTCAATTAGCATTGGAGGTGAGCCTGTTGAGGCCAGGTTGAAGAGGTGGCAGGAATTTAGTTGATATGATGCAATCTGCCTGAGGTAATGGAGTGGTCATGGTAAGGGAGAATTGGAGTTTTTGTGGTGGGACCCGAGTTGTATTAGCTGTAAGCAAGGTGTTCTGTGATTAGGTGTCAGCCATGGTGATGAGAGTATGTAGAGGTAGAATAAGTACGAGGCGCAAGCTGTACAGTGGTAGGATGTGTGCGATGTAGGTAGACAGGAAGTACATGACTTAGTGGTCGGTACAGATACGTGTATCAAGTGGAAGTTCTGTCTAAGAGTAAGGAAAGGCATTGCATCCATTAATGAGTGGTTACTGGTAGGTTCAATGAATGTGTTGATGTAAGGTCAACATCTGGCACCAGCCTGTCTCTTTGAATCCCAGAAAATGGTGTGGTCAGTATATGAGAATGCCACTTTGCTTGTGAAAATGAAAGCTGTTTCTTCACCATGTGGCCTGAGATCAAGAGCCCGCTCAGCATGTATAGCCAGCAGTGATTCCTTCAATACTTATGAACATTCGTCAAAGAGCTAGATGTCATGTAGCTACTGTGGTGTGCCCCTGCCCCACCCATGACCCAGGTGTGGGATTGAGAGCAGGTGATTGATTCTCCCCACACTACCCCTACCCCATGGTCAACTTTCCCCACATGCCTGCAGTCAGGTAGAGGACATCATCACTGTGGTGAGAGTGCGACATCTGAAATGGCCACTTTTCTACTCCCTTCCAGTGTCAACATTCAAAAAGGTTTGTTCTTCTATTGAAGGGAATTGCCTTTACAATTTTACCACCACCTTTTGGGTGGAGGTACTACTAGATGGATTTTCAAGGTAAAATAACACTTTGTTATACTTTGTTATTTACATTCATGCCTTTCATGAGATGAGTTTGTTTCTTTGTTTGTTTATTTTTTTATATAGCACACCTAACCAATAGGTATCTGGGCGCATTTACACAGTTACATATACATTACATTATGAAATTACAATGAAAGGATACAGGCAATTATTTACATTGAATTGTTGTAGTGTGCACCAGACGCTCTATATTACAAGATTCCAATACAGATATACACAGTAAAGGTATGTGCAAACAGTGTTAAAAATCATGTGAGAAGAGCCATCATTTAGTTTTGTTTCTGAAATTGTGGAAGGATGGTTCTGATCTTAAGGTAGTAGGTAAGGAATTCCACAGTTTGGCTGCCAATACCGGAAAACTGCTAACCCCTGCTTTGGTGAGCTTATATCTGGGAACCCTGAGGCAAGAGTAGGGTTCTAGTTGGTCGAACCGATGTATTTTTGCAGAATCTGTCTACTAGATATTTCGGGGCTGAGTTGGTGAGGCATTTGTGGGTGATGGTTAATGATTGAAAGTTGATTCTATCCTTCACAGAAAGCCATTTATTGGTACGTCTGCTTTCTGAGATGTGTTGTGTTCTAGGAATGTTTAACGCTGTTCTTAATGCATTGTTTTGCAGAATTTGCAATTTGTTGACAATGTGTTTGCTCGAGCATAGTTATGAGGCGTTACAGTAGTCTATTTTAGAGAGTGGTGGTGCAACTTGATGTTTAGAGGAATGGTTTGCATGCCTTGATTAACTTACAAGTGTATGCTGTGGAAGAGGTGACATTGACTTGTCTTCTCAAGTTTAAGGCTGAGTCAAGATAAAAGCCCAAGGTTTTTACCTCCTTGGAAACTTTAATATTGTTGTCATCGATATTGAATGATGTGAATTGATGACATAGGTTATTTAGTCTTGTTGTGGCGCCGATGAGCAGGATCTCTGTCTTATCATCGTTAAGACAGAGACCATGAGTGGCCACCAATGCTTGGATAATCAGATAGATTTTGTTCAGCAGGGTTGAGTAAGTGTCATGATCGCCAGTGATAGGGATGAGAATCTGGGTGTCATCAGCATAATTAGTGTAAGAGACACCCACATTGTCAAGGTCATCAAACAGAGGCTTTGTAAAAATATTATACATTGTTGGAGAGACACACGACCCCTGCGGTTCTCCGCAGGTGATGGGTGCAGGTTCAGCTGATGCAGTAGGAGAGAAGACCCTGGTGGTACAATTGTCCAAGAAGGATTGAATCCAAGCAGTGGCCTCCGTGGAAAAGTGGGCAGCTAATTTTAAGTGATTGCATAATATTTTGTGATACACTAAATGAAATGCTGCTGAAAGGTCTAAAAGGAGGAGGAGGGCAAGTTTTCCTTTGTCCCTTACATTGTCCATTTGGTTTTTCAGGCCTATTAAGGCTGATTCTGTTATGTTATGTAAACCAAACTTAGAGAGTGCACATACACCCTAAGACATCTTGGCGCTACATTCTGTTCCATGTTTAGGTCTGAAGCCAGACTGTCGCAGGCCAAGGAGGTTGTTCATTTCAAGGTAAGCTTGTATCTGTAGATAGGCTGCCCTATCTAGTATTTTCAGGAGAAAAGGTCTTGTCGTTATTGGTCTGTAGTTGGTTGGAATGTTTTGGTCAATGTTAGGTTTTCTTAAAAGAGGGAAGACCCATGCATCTTTTAGGTTTGTTGGGACCGTACATGCATCAAAGGAGGAGTTTATTAGTGTTGTGATAAATGGTGCTACTTCCCTAGCTGCTTCCTTGATCATAGGTGCCGGGCAGGTGTGCCCCTAGGATGGTTTGAGGGAGGCTATTATATTCTCAACATTATGTATGGAGACTGGGTTTAATTTGAAACAGTTGCATGGTTTTGTTAGGGTCATCTGCGGCTTACGCATGGGATTGTCCCCAGAGAGTACACTTTTTCTTTTTTCTTTTGATGAAGCTCAATTTTATTGGAGAGTGCCACTTGAATATTTGTACACCAGAACTTGTCCTTGGTACATGTTTCCGTTGGAGGAATAGGGGACTCTAGTTCTCTTGATATGATGAAGAGTTCTCTGGTATTTGAGTTGGCTTTGTTAATTCTATAATTATAGGTGTCTTTTGTGGTTTGTGGTTTGAAGAATCTCTGATTTGTATTTAGTGGCAATTTCGGAGAGTTTTTCCTTATTTTCCAGTGTGGGGTTGTTTTTCCATGAGGATTCTGCACTTCTTTTATCATTGCATAATGCTTTAAGGTTAGGGGTAAACCAGGAGTTTAGGTGACCTCTAGGCTTACCTTTGCACAATTTTAATGGAGCAATTTTGTCCATGGCTTGTTTGATTGTGTAGTTGTAGAGTTCTACAAGAGCGGAGGGGTCTGAGCTCATAAATGTGAGATTGGTAATAGGTTGGAGCAACAGTAGTTCGTTTTCTACTGTTATATTTCGCTTATTTCTAGTAAAAACTGGGAGAGCCACTAAGAATGAAGGATTAGGTTGTGGGTTGTCTTGTAGGTTGAAGGAAATGATATGATGATCAGTCCAGGCACAAGGTACATTGGATGTAACTTTGGTATCACAATTAAGGTCGGCTAACCAGTCAAATGTTCTACCTTTGGTATGAGTAGGAGAGTTGATACATTGTGTGAAGCCTAGTTCTGTGATAGTATTATCGAGTGCTAGAGCATTGTCCTCTTTCAAGTCATTGAGACCTAGATTAAGGTACCCTAGTAGTATGATTTGTGAGGACGGTTTTGTATTAATGTTGAGTAGAGAAGTAATATCTTCCTCAAAAGATGAGGTAGGGCCATGGCGGTCTGTAAATGAGGTGCATGGTTATAGTATGTGACGCTGTGAGAGGCAGTTTATCAAAAGCTCTCCAGAAGCGAAGAGGAGATGTGGGCAGACCCTTAATCCCAATTTAATTTTGGCAATGAAGGCAATACCGCCTCCTCTGGCATATTCTCTGTCTTGTCTAAGTATGGTAAAGTTCTCTGGTATGGCAAGTGATAGTGATGGGCCTGCAGCTGTATGAAGCCATGTTTCCGTTATAGCAAGGAAATCTAGTTGGTTAGAGACTATGATGTCAGCAATGTCTAATGCATGAGCTACCATGGATCTGGCATTTATCAAAGCACCTTTTATGAAAGGAATGTCAGTGGCAGGTGAGTTGGGGGGAAGCCTGCCATTTCCTGTTGTGATGGGTTGTTAGTGGGAGTATTGATGTTAGATTTTTGTTTGGTACTCTTGTTAGGTAGGATTGAGGTGTGAAGTTTGTTACTATCTTAGTTAGTGGATGAGAGGCCAATTTCAATCCAGATCCAAGCCTGTAGTTTCTAAGGTTCATTGAGCAAGGTTGGTTGGGTGTAGGCCTGGTGGCGTATAATTTGATCCATTGCGCTGGTGATTTAGGGCAAGTGAGTTAAGTGGGTCAATTAGCATTGGAGGTGAGCCTGTTGAGGTCAGGTTGAAGAGGTGGCAGGAATTTAGTTGATATGATGCAATCTGCCTGAGGTAATGGAGTGGTCATGGTAAGGGAGAATTGGAGTTTTTGTGGTGGGACCTGAGTTGTATTAGCTGTAACCAAGGTGTTCTGTGATTAGGTGTCAGCCATGGTGATGAGAGTATGTAGAGGTAGAGTAAGTACGAGGCGCAAGCTGAAAAGTGGTAGGATGTGTGCGATGTAGGTAGACAGGAAGTATATGACTTAGTGGTCGGTACAGATACGTGTATCAAGTGGAAGTTCTGTCTAAGAGTAAGGAAAGGCATTGCATCCATTAATGGGTGGTTACTGGTAGGTTCAATGAATGTGTTGATGTAAGGTCAAGAGTATGGAGCAAGACATAAGTTACTATGCTGCAGATTGGGTGTAATAGAGTAACTGCAAATTAATGGACGAAGGTCACAAAAGTGATAAGTGGCCTGGTGCCAGATGTCTCAGTAGGCAGTTTTACACAAGACCCCATGAGTGCTACATCACGAGGCATTTTGCAAAACCCACCCCTTTTAGCATTACCTCAAAGGCTGAATGTGTTTTCTGATGTTCCATTTATTTTTGTTCCAGGGTTGTCACAATTACCTCTCTTGACAACATTTTCCATGAAACTCTGAAATTTTCAGATGAATGAAACAGTACAATCATGTATGTCTTTTCCTTGGTCTTTGCTCTGCCAAACACTGCCTGCATCTCTATCACAAGCCTGCTAAAACCACTGATAATCGGTTGTATGTTTTATAATCGCTGGCAATAACAAGAAGGGTGACTCAAGATTTTTTTAAAGCCACTAAAAACCCTCCCCAACATATTTCAGGACTGGTGCAATTATATAAACAAACTCCAGCCCTAGAATAGTTGGGGAAAGTGTTGGATAGTGCCTTTAAAAAAAGATATTGAGTCACCCTGGATGTTATTTCCTGGGACTATATGACTGTATACCCTGAAAACCATGATCCGAATGTTGGAAGTCGTGCAATTCACTGGCAGGTGTGATAATCCATTTATTTTTATCTCAACATTCTCACAATAGAATGCTTTGGTCTCTCTGCAGTTTTGGCATCAAGTACTGCCAGTGGGTAAATCAAACACTAGCAGTAAACTTAAATGTCCTCCAAATTCTCCCAAACACCTCTTTTCTTCTTTGGGATCCATGACAAAACCACAATATACTCATGATTCCTTAGAGGACATTTCTGGATCTTTATGATTAGCTACATTCACGGCCAGACATCCAAGGATAGTGTGGTAGTGAGACTGCATGTTTAACCTGCATACCCTTCTTTCTCTTGCCCGCTCCAGTACCTCGCCTCCTCTCCCTCTTCTCCCACACTATTAGCTTACACATGGAATCTGTAGTGGACTCACTGGGTGAAACGGGTCAAACTACCTGACGCTTGTAGGTATGTATTTCTGTTTGCTTTCTCTACTGGTGATAACGCAGGAGATTTCAATTCTCTTTTTTTAAGTTGAATAATTGTTATTGGAATATTTCTGCACAAAAATGGCATAATATGAAATAGATAAATTAAATATACAAATATTTTGTGAAACTTATAACCGTATTAAAGAGAACATATTATGATATATAATCTAACTTCTAAAAAGCATGTTATTATCCAACATTGCCAAGAAGAAAATGACATACATTGGATGTACTAATATTAACCAGTGATAAATATTATGAAAACATGATGAACTACAACCTACAGGGATGACAAAAAGACAAATAGGGAAAATGGATAAGTAGAGTGTTCGGGAAGGAATCACAAATATTAAAATAAATAAATATATCATGCAAGATAAGCGTTAAAGACATTCCATTTTCTATTAAACTTAGGAAGATTCTTAGTAAACAGAGCATGCATTTTTTCAATCCTATGATACGAACAAATATAATTCCACCATACATTATAAGATAATTTTTTTGTATTTTTCCAGTTGGTAGCAATGAGGTGAAAGACAATATAAACAAATAAATTAAATACCTTTGGTGAGTAAATAGATATCATGCATGTATTGAGTAAGACACCAATCATTACATTGCACAATGATAAAGGTTCTTGAAAAGTAAACATCTTTTGTAAACAATTCCATATCCCCCCCCCCCAAAAAAGAGAAAACATATTTACAGGCAAAAATCGAATTAAAGAAGTCAGCGGGGGAAGTTAGGCAATACCAGCAAATATTGTGAATTGTTTTGGAGATTCTTGCAATTATGAAAGGTGTAAGGCACGCTCTATGTTGGATAAAGTAGTGTGATTGTGTTAAGTCCTCTGTAATTGAAGTGGAAAAGCATTGTTTCCAAATGATATCCCAACTGTAAGAGAAATATGTAAATCCCAGTCTATTTCCCATTGCTGGATAATTTTAGAAATAATGATACAATCATCTTTGGGCTGATTAAGTATTGAATATAAATTTGAGGCTTTAACTGAAGGGGAATATAGGATTGATTCTAAATATTTTGATGGAATACCATGGCAAAAGGAAGGAAAAGCTTTAGTAACTAATGAAGTAAGGGTTGAATATGTTTTATAATCAGAACCATTAAGGTTGAATTGAGTACATAGTTGAGGGAACGGAATAGGTATGTTATTATGAAATAAATGTGCAACAAGAAAAATACTGACAGAATACCATTTTTTTAGAACCCCTTGTTTTGGTCTGAATGGGAAAGATTTATTAAACCATAAAAAGGCATTAGAGGCATCTTGGGTCTCAGGCGAGCAGGTTATAGAGGAACTGCACGCAATTTTAAAAGAATGTAGAAGTAAATATTTGTTGATGTCCGGCCATGGGGATGTTTGAAGAAGTGAGATAATGAAAAAGGATTGATTCACCAAAGATAGAGAATTTGTCGGATGAGATTCATTAGACTGAAATATAGAGACAAAGAAGACATTATTTCTGATATTTGAAAAAATCAGGGAATCTAAGCCCTCATGCCACCAAGATTATTACGAGCAATTTTAGGGAGGGGGTTTGTTCCAAAGAAAGTTAGACAAGAATGTATGTATTTTTTTGGAAAATACTGCTGATAATAAAGAATAGTGAGACTCAGATTCATTTTAATTGAGTCTGAGCATCCCCAACAAGAGAGGAATAATGGAGATCAATGGTTGATAGAAGAATTGTTTTTATCTTTAATAATATTTTGGTTCAGGGTTAAGGTAGACAAACTATCTTGGCAATAAGAATTCCCAGGTATTTCATAGATGAATGACACCATTTCAAACCGTAAAGGGGAGTATCAGACATAATGCAAGAGTTGGTTAAGGGAATGATTTCAGATTTGTCATATTTTAATATATAATCAGATGCAATAGAAAATTGCTTGATAGTTTTCATTAATGCAGGAATGGAGGTGGAAGGATTTGCTAAATAAAGAAGAATGTCATCAGTATCGGCAAAGAACTTAATGGAGATTTCCTGTATAGTAACACCACTTATATTGTTATTTGTGGCTCTGCTTTGAAGGAGGTGTTCTAGAGTTAAAATGAAAAGAAGGGGAGATAAGGGACAACCTTGTCTAGTGCACCGAGAAATGGGAAACGGGTCAGAAAGAGTGTTATTAACACAAAGTCTAGTGAAAGGAGTAGAGTATAAGAGCAAAATTAATTTGGAAAAGGTCAGACTTAACCCATGCCATAGTAAAGATTGGAATATAAAGGACCAGGAAACTCTATCAAATGCTTTCTCTGCGTCTAAAGTAAATAAAATGTGTGGATTAGAGGATTATTGTGCATGAGAGAGAACAATAAAGATGAGTCTAGTATTGGAGGAAGCCAAACGTCCTTTAATAAATCCTGACTGATTTATATTAACTAGCTTGTGCATGATTCCATTTAATCTATTAGCAATTAGTTTAGCCCACATTTTTTATTCAGAATATATGAGTGAAATGGGTTGATAATTCTGTAACAAAAGAATAATCTTTACCTGGTTTAGTGAAGAATAATAATAATGCTTCTCCAAAAGAACCAGAGCAGTAAACACATGATTAAATAACTCAAGAAGTTTGGGAGAAAGCAAAGTAGAAATGGAGCAGTAAAAATCAATAGGGAAATTATCAGGTCCTGGGGCTTTACCATTCTTGATATCTAAAATGTTTTTTTGGATTTTTTGTAACAAAATGGTGTCATCTAGAAATTGTATTGTATTGTATTGTTTATTTATATAGTGTCTATGATAAGTATAATGGTTAATCAGTACTTTACTTGTTTACTTGTTTTATTGCGAGATGTTAAGAATGTCTTCATTAAGAATGGTCTGATCAGAAGAATAGAGTTTGGAATAAAGGTTAAAAAATGCATTATTAATTTTCTGTGCACCAGTGACTCTAATATTTTGATGATTAATGACAGAAGTAATAATGGATTTTTCTTTTCATCTTTTAAAATAAGAGGCTAACATCTTACCAGCTTCGTAAGAACCTCCGTAAAACTTTGCTCAGGTCTTAGCAAGAAAGAACAAGCTTTCTTTGCATTGTATTTATTAAATTCAATGCATTTAGAGAGAAACGACTTAAAGGTTCCATTTGAGGGATGATTGAAGTAGGACGTTTCAAGTATCTTGATTGAATGTAGAAGATCTTGTAAAATCTTTTCATTTTGTTTCTTTTTAAGAGCAACATAAAGAATGATAAACCTTGTAGAGTGGCCTTAAATGCATCCCAATTGTTAGGAATAGAGGTGTTTTGTTGGTTATTGTTAGCAAAGAATTCAGCCAAAAAAATGTAGAAAAGGATTGAATTTCCATAGAGGAAGGGGGAATTAAGATGAGGTTTGCATTGAAGAGTATTGAAGATCGGGGCATGATCTGATATAACAATCAGCCCAATTTCTGAATGAAGGCTAAAAGAGGCCAGTGGTGAATTAATGAAGATGTGCTCAAGTGTTGATAATGACTTGTGAGGAGGGAGAAGAAAGTATATTATTTGGTATCAGGATGACAAAAGTGCCAAGTGTCGACTAAAGAAAGATCATTAAGGAAATAAAAAAAAAACTGGTTGTGTGATTTAGAATTAATGAATTTGGTGTCAGATTTGTGGTTCAAGCTGAAATCACAAATCTGGTTACATTCACCACTAACAATACAAAACAGAGGATCAGGACATTGGGGTCATACAAGTTGAGGATAGTGACTGACAACCTATTAATAATGACTTCAATAATGGACCAGCAACCTAACGGGTCATGTTGTTAACCTATTAATTTAAAGGAGGTTCTTTTATGGATTAGGATACTAACTCCTCCTTTTTTCTCTACAGCGGGTGCATATGACGCATGTTTTGCCCATAATTTAACAAATTTGTCATTTTCTTCAATTGATTTTAAGGGAGTTTCTCAGATACTCATCTGCTCCACTCTTCCCTACATGAGTAAGAATTCTTTGCCTTTTAATCGGGTTATTTAGTGCCTTAACATTCTATGACAGGACTTTAATACTCATATCAGAGAAGGGTAGGATAAGTGATAATTAAGGGATCTACTGATGCTAAATAGACTGCATACCAGTGAATATTTGAAAAGGCCATATGTGAATGGAAATGTACAACAAAATGCAGGAATGAATCTAGAGTTTCATGAGTCATAATGGGAGGTAGGGCAAACACCGAAGGAAAGGGAAGACAACACTGAACATAATAACAAAGACAATTATTAATGAAAATGAATGCAAAATTTGAATATATGAAAACTATAAAAAATGCAGCAAAAAGTTAATATCCATTAGGAGCTGCCATTGGGGAAAACAAGATAGCCCGCTGTAGGGCTGTGAGCCCAAACGGAGCATTTCAGTAAAGGAGAACAACATAGTCATCCGTCTTTTAAAGGAAAAAAAAACGATGGTGCAAGTTAAGAGGTGAAGAAAAAATTGTCAATTAGTCGGATTTACCTCCACCAGGTCAATATGTTTTAAAGGGGATCTAGATTTGTCCCTGTGTTTGTCTCATCCATCAAAGGGATTTGAAGTGGTAACATGATCCAATCTATTTCTGGAATAATTCGATTTTTCAGGTTTAAACATATTACGACTAGATAAGTTGTGAGGATGAAGAGGTTGTTGCACACTGGAACATATAACTGAAGAAGATGCAGTGCTTGACAAAGTATCCATCTCTGAAGATTGAAGTGCTTTGATGAGGGCATACAGGTCATCAGGATCCAAGTGTTCTTTAGCAATACATTCTGAAAGTGTGATGAGTATTCTAGCCAGTTTTAGAAGGCTGTACTTTATGTTTAGACTTTTCAATGCAAGTCTCATATCCAGGAATCGTTTTCTTTTATCTTGGGTGGCTTTTGAAAAGTTTAGAGAGAAGAAAATATTGTTGCCTTGAAAGATTAGAGCCAGTGATTTTTTTTGCTGCTGATTCAATTTGTTTTGCTTGTGGGGTTGCAATAAACAAGCGATGAGCGGTCTAGGTGAAGCGCTGTTAGCGCTAAAGCATGTTCTAACTCTGTGCGCCCTTTTTAATTCTAGGTGAGCGAAAGGATATTTTCAGGATTTTAGGTATATAATCAGTCAGGAACTTTATGATAACATTTTTTTTTTCTGGGACTCCTTAAATTCTAATGTTGTCTCTCCTATTTCTTCCTCTAGGTTACATATCTCTGATTCTAAATGGAGAAGATTATGCTGAGTTCAAGGCCTTTCAAACTATCTTCAGAAAACACTCATTCCTCCACTTCAGACAATCTAGAGTTGATTGTTATGATGTCATTTTTAAAAGCATTAAAGCCATTCCTGAAGGGATACCTCCCTCACCTTCCATGCAACTAAACTAATCTCCTCCATTATTTTCTTTTGACTTTTCTATTGCTCTTCCCTCCTCTTTGGACTCCCTGCCTCTCATCTCACTCCCCTTAAATCCCTCTACAACTTTGCCATCCGTACCCTCTGTCTTCTTGCCCCTCACAACTCCGTTTCCTCTTCGCTCTCTTACCTTGGCTGGCTTCCCTTTCACTCCCAACTTAAATTTCACTTCCTTTGTCTCGTCTTTAAATCTCTTCATGAGCTCGCTCCCCCCCTATCTTTCCTCTCTCCTCTCTTTCTACACTCCATCCTGCTCCCTCCATTCAGCTGATCTCTGTTTGCTTGCTGTTCTTCTCTCCCCTTGTGCATCTTCTTGTTTCCGTTCCTCTCAGCTCATTGCCCCCCTACACTTGAACTCTCTACCCCTCCCTATCCGCTCCATTACCTCCTACTCCTCCTTCCATGCCTCCTTAAAATCTCTTCTCATTTCCCCGACATGATTTTCTTCTTCACTTCCCTTTCACTTCTCCCTCACCCTCCTCACACACTTCCTTTGCTCACTTGAAATTCCATCTTATTCCATTTCCTCCCCTCATCTCCCCCTCTCTCCTCCACCCTCCTTCACTCGTTCTTTATCCTAGGTAAATTGTTCTACGTCCTGTTTTTTAAAGGCTTGTCTCATGTTTGCAAATATGCTTCTGGTTTATATATGATATGTATTCTTGTTATATTGTAAAGTGCTTTGACTTAAAGTGCTATATAAACTTAAGAAATACAAACACAAACAAAGATCTGGAGTCTAGAATCAAAATGGAAGATTGAATGGTAGTAAGCTCCATCAAAATCTTTTCCATGCCTTTGTTAATGGAAGAGAGCTCACCTGGTGTACTGAGTCATGATATTTTAGTAATTTCAGTATTCATACAAAGGTCTAGTATGTGTATAGGTAAAAGCATAAAGGAGGAATTTTAAAACTTAAATGCGATTGAAATATTATTATGTACCACAAGATGGCAGCACTGAGTATGCCTTGAGAGAAAGAGCAGCCACACGTCACCCGGACCAGAAAGAGCAGCCACACTTCACCCGGACAATCTCCTCATGCTACTCAGCTTCGACAAACACTGTGAGCTGCTCAGAATCAACGCCACAAACAAATGCTCACAATTGTGGAATGCTCACCAGAAAATGCGCTTCATCTCGAGTCATAGCCTTAACTTATCGGGGGGCAATGGGCAGACAAAAGGTAGGCTGCACCATGCCCAGCACGCCACAATTAGCAATCATTGTTTGTTTCGTGCCGAGAACGAGTCATAAGGAACACTTCACAGCGTCCTCCTTCAAATGAAATTATTATGTTGGAGGGTGCAACTTTACAAAATAGTCAATTAATATGGCAAAAAAAGGTAATAAACGCTTACAACTTGATGTTTGGTGTTATTTGTCAAGCTCCTAGTGGCAAGGTGAAGGACTATGAGTCCATCTTGTTCACATGCAAGCCACGCCCCTTCAATTATCTTTTATATACTCTACAAATGTCAATTTCTTTTGGATATTATGTGTAGTGAAGGCAAGTCCCTGTTTAAACTCACGCCAGAAGGAATACAATCCTCTAGGGAAAAAGGCCAAGTGATTGCTTGCAAGGATAACAAGGTTTAATTGTACAGAATACAAAGGTATCAGCAAAGAACTCTGCTGCTCGAGAACGTTCTGGGCTCAGCAAGTGCAAACAGAAGCTGAAAAGGCAGTACATCGTCATCACTATACAGTAAAAACTAGCATCATTGGTTGGTACACCCATATACATGGGCCTGCTCCATATCGGGATGCTGGGCTACAATTGGTTCGCTTTTCCGCCGTCTGTCTGTTCCCACATGGGCCAGCTGGGCTCATCTCTCCAAAGAGTGAAGGGTAGGTTCCTCCTAAATTACAGTTTTAAAATGGCTATGATACATTAAGACTACCACTACATCATTGTGGCATGCACCTGGGAGGTTCAGGGACTGGTGCCAGAGGGAAGGGAGGAAGAAATACAGTCATGCTGACCCACACATTCTGTGCTTTGTTGATATCACACCCCTCAAACCCAAGGCTTCCACTCTCATTTTGATCTATAATTTATCCTTCCCAATACCTCGTGTTACAAAGAATGTATTTATGTGAAGACGTAAAACGGCCGTACATGCTCAGATCTTTTATGGCCATTGGTTTTGTGGCTGGGGCTGGAGTCACTCACTATCATGGAATGCAGGGGTGTTTAGACATGGTCAGTGGTGTGGGCCATTGTTCTGGCTAGGCTGGTGTCAGGAATGGCACTCTATTAAGAGTGGCACAGGACACCCAGAAAGGGTTTGGGTGGTTGTGCCAAATAAAGTGGACAGATAAGAACACACAGAGCGGAAAGGAAAGAGAACGAAGAGTAAGCAAGAGTAGCAAGGGAAAAGATACAGAATGAATACCCTCTTGGGGTGTATGCAGATATAGGAAAAGAGTATTCCACAAACCTTGGAAATACTCTAGCCTTCTGCACAGTTTGCTATAACAGAGGCCCACGCTGATTGCTCATGACTTGGAACAGCAGCTCTGGGTGTCTGTAATGTAGAAACAGGACAAGGGAAGGGGCAGAGGTTGACTGATGGGAACCAACAGACAAGCTCTGTACAAAAGGGGTCTACAAACAGTACAAGAGAAGATACTACAGACAAATCCAGTAAATTAGGTGATAGCAAACTAGCAGAAGGAAATGAAAGGAAAGTCGTGTAACAGGATAGGATAGCAGAGGACAGTAAGGAACAAGGTTGAGAGCTCAGAGGAGCAGGAAAGCAATGAGTAAGCCCACAGGGGTAGGACAGTAAGGTAGAACGCCCAGAGGAAAAGGGCTTAGGGCAGCAGAGTAAAGCAGACTGCACGGCAAGGATCCCGTAAGGGCCGGGCAGTAAGGAGTGAACCCTGAGAGAAAGGGCTGATGAACGTAGAAGGTAGCAGAGGACTGTAGAGAGCTGCTAGGCCAAGAACCCAGCGGAAAAGGTAGGTAGTAGGCAGCGAAGCGGGATAAGCTGCAAAGTAGGAAGGCCCAGAGGACAAGGGCTGTAGGTAGCCAGAGAGAGGTAGGCTGCAGAGCAGGGAGCCCCAGAGGACAAGGGCTGAAGGCAGCCGGAGTGAGGCAGGCTGCAGGGCAGGGAGCCCAGAGAACAAGGGCTGAGGCAGGAAAGCAGCAGAGCGTGATCAGCTGCAATGTAGAGGGTACGCAGGGCAAGGGCGGAGGCTGGAAGGCAGCAGAGCGTGATCGGCTGCAATGTGGAGAGCCCGGCAGGGCAATGGTGAAGGCTGGAAGGCAGCAGAGCGTGATCCGCTGCAATGTGGAGAGCCCGGCAGGGCAAGGGCGGAGACTGGAAGGCAGCAGAGCGTGATCGGCTGCAATGTGGGGAGCCCGGCAGGGCAAGGGCGAAGGCTGGAAGGCAGCAGAGCGTGATCTGCTGTAATGTGGAGAGCACGGCAGGGCAAGGGCGGAGACTGGAAGACAGCAGAGCGTGATCCGCTGTAATGTGGAGAGCCCGGCAGGGCAAGGGCGAAGGCTGGAAGGCAGCAGAGCGTGATCCGCTGCAATGTGGAGAGCCCGGCAGGGCAAGGGCGAAGGCTGGAAGGCAGCAGAGCGTGATCCGCTGCAGTGTGGAGAGCCCAGAGGAGCAGGGCTGTGAGGCAGGGACCCTGGAAGGCTATGGCTGAAGGCAGCAGGGTGGAGGAAGCAACAAGGCAGGGTCCAAGCAGGAGTGAAGGTAAACAGCATACAAGATCTGTAGGAAGATGCAAAAGGTGGAGGAAGGACTCTCAGATGCAAGAGGCTGAGCCACTGCAGGCAGCAGCCTTTATACTGCCTAGCCCAGCTCAGAGGCAGGCTAATTGGTTGCACCTGGCTAAACACACCTGCAGGCAATCGGCCACCTCCCTTTCTGTTCCTGGGCTGGTGGAAGCAGGGCAAGTCTCTAGGGCTTCTGGGGGGTGTAGTTCCATTGATAACCAATAGGAACAGCCAGGAATCAATGCTTGTAGCCAGGTGCATTATGGTATGCGTAGTTTGTTGGAAATAATAATTAAGCAGCAAAGTCTCGCAAATGGGAAATAAAGTTTCCAAAGTAAATATAGATAGATCCAAGAGTCTGTTGTAAATAAATGATAAACATATAGTCCAAATTGAGCGTAAATGGATGCGCCCATGGCGCAGGCATGACAGTATGCCCCTCTCCAGGCCCCTCTCCAGGCCCCTCTCCAGGTTCCCTGAAGACCGACCTATAGGAAGAATGTCTGTCACACCGTACAAGAGTCTTACTCCAAAAAGGCAAAACATGAAGCACCAGAAACGGGTTGCAAGGTGAGAGTCTTGAATGGCTGTAGAGAGTATCAAGGCGGTAGCAACTGGGTGTGTGGGTGTCATGAGAGAGCCAGTGGGCTGGAACGCACCTGAGACTGGTAGAGTAGAGTCTGGCAGTCTTAGTGCTATAGATACACCAGCAGAAACAACTGGAGCAGTAGTCTTAACAGGAAAACCCTTCGCTGACCCTGCAACAGTTAGCATGGCGGATGTAGGATCAGGAAGAGAAGGTACTGAGGGATCAGGTTGTGTAGCAGAGGATTCTGCTGCAGCGAGTACAGCTGCGAAGGAAGTAGAAATCTGGGCATCGGGAGCATCAGAATTAGCGGTAGCTTCAGGAATCACAGTAGCTATAGCAACCTCAAGATTTGCAGCAGAGACTTGAGGAGTCTCAAATGTGGCAGGGAGTTTAGGAACCACAGCAGCAGGAAGATCATGGATTGCAGTTGGAAGTTCGGGTGCTGTAGCAGCTACAGATAGTTCAGGTGTTGCAACTACTGGTAGATCGGGTACCACAACCACTGGCGATTCAGGGGGTATCGAAGAAACTGAAGCTGTTGATTGCTCAAGAGTGTTGTCTGATAGCACAGCCACACTTTGGCAAGCCCCGCTTGCCAACTCAGCATGCTCGGTGTGAACTGCGCCAGTCTCTTCAGCTGCCATTGTCATTTCAGAAGAGGTTGTAAGTGTGAGTACTGGACAATAGGCAAGGGTGAGGGCGGAACCATCCTTTGACTCAGAGGGATTTCCAATCAGAAGACCACCCTTGTTTTGTGGTGTAATGGCTGTGTGCGTGATTTGACCCACCGGAGGAGTTAATTCTTTTCTGTCAGTACAACAACCTGAGTTTCTGTGGCTGGAAGGTGAAAGAGCTGTGTCAGTCTTTAGAAGGTATACATATGCTATATTTAGGTCTTCCATCTGCTTGGTATACGTCTGTATACTTTTCTGTATGGCAATTCCAGGCCTTATCATGTCGATCTCTAAAGATAAGATGTCAGGTGTTGGACATAGTGTCAAATGGTCTGGTGACTTGTGTCCCTTCATAAGATTCTTATAATGCAAATAAACAAAGTCATCATAGAGGTCTTCGGTCTTTCTTTTAAGGCGTAGGAGTTGTTCGTGTAGCAGGTAAGTATCATTAGTTTGATCTAAAGCTTCAGAAGCTGGTGTGGCAGAAAATTTGGTTGAAGCAATGGGAAGACTGACCTTAGGGTTATTGTGGTTAGTAGATACTGTGGAAGCATTAAGACAACCGATGGTTAGTATAGGTCTTTTGTACCCAGGACCAGATGCACAAACCTCAGGATAATGACTGCCTTGTCCTGTCAAATAAGGGTTTCCAGCATTCTGGGGAGCTTGCCAAGCTGATCTTGCGCATATCACTCTGGCAACAGCGTATTCTGGTTTAGAGTCTCCCACAATGAGTGCTATATCCTTGGCTGTTGCGGTGTTAGAAGGCTTGTCAGAAGACACAAAAGTGTTTTTCACTGTTTGGTTTAACAAGATCTGTAAGAATTAATTATCTTGCTGTAGCTCTGCAACAGATAAGGACTGCGGGTCATAGTCGCAGATGTCATAATAATTGTACATGGAAGAAGGGTCAGCTAGCCAGTGAGTATAGTACCGTGTTTGTAAATCTTTGTTTACTGAGGCGAGACTGTCCTTTAGACTAAAGTTCTTGTTTGCTGTCTTTATGGAAACCATAGGTTTATGCAAAGGTTTCTTTACCCGAAAGGAAAGCATCTTTGTTCTGTGTGTGCCTTTCCGGCCTATGGAACAAGACATTTTTGGCTCTTGCATTCTGTCAGAAATGGCACTCTATTAAGAGTGGCACAGGACACCCAGAAAGGGTTTGGGTGGTTGTGCCAAATAAAGTGGACAGATAAGAACACACACAGCGGAAAGGAAAGAGAACGAAGAGTAAGCAAGAGTAGCAAGGGAAAAGATACAGAATGAATACCCTCTTGAGGTGTATGCAGATATAGGAAAAGAGTATTCCACGAACCTTGGAAATACTCTAGCCTTCTGCACAGTTTGCTATAACAGAGGCCCACACTGATTGCTCATGACTTGGAACAGCAGCTCTGTAGTAATTCCATGGGCATTATTACTTTCCCCGTGCATTGTTGCCTCCGTAAGAGGTCACTTGGAGACTTCACACATCCACACTTGAGCCACATTTCTTGCTCTTTATGTGGGGCCATGTGCTGAAGCTTGAATATCTGCGCTATGGGCAGAACTGTGTATGGGTCTGTCTCTGCTTATATCCAAGATATCCAAGCCGGTCAAGTGGCACAGCGAGTAGAGCGTTCGCTTTGACACCCGTGCAGAGCCTGTTAACGCAGGTTCGAATCCCGGCGGGGCCAAACTCAGCCTTTCATCCTTCCGAGGTCGATAAATGAGCACCACACACCGTGGGTAATAATAAGCAGCGCTCGGATACCTGAGGGTTTGTAGCGCTATATAAAAGCCTAATTATTATTATCAGTAGAATGGGATGACACTCTTTTAATACATATTCAAATTTTATTCAATAAATTCATCATACGGAAAAAAATCATCTAGATACCATAAAAATTGATAAAAAACACAATTTCACACCAACAATCATAACCACATACAAAACTCATTCAAACATTCACACGGAAAGAACCGATGCCAAATTGAGGTCAGATATCTTTCACAGAAAAGCGTCGACACGTGTATGGGCCCGTGACCAATCTAAAAGCAATAGTAAAAAAATATAATAAAAACAGAGTGTCATCCCCATTTCTTGAAACAGGTGACAGAAAATGTCACAATGTGTATCAAATCTCTAAACACACCAGTCCCTACTCACCCCCAGGTTCCAAGTCGAGGGTAGGTGAACAGCTTGGAACCTGGGGGTGAGTATATTTTTTTACTATTGCTTTTAGATTGGTCACGGGCCCATACTTGTTAAGAATATGGTGAAGGTTTTCTTTGCCCTACGTCCTGAAGAAGGTCTCCGACCGAAACACGTGTCGACGCTTTTCTGTGAAAGATATCTGACCTCAATTCGGCATCAGATATACCACGACACCTAATATTAGGGACTGGGTCATTGTTTAATGTAGTAAATGAAGGGAAATATTATTTCTCCAAATACTTATTGATGTATGAAACACCATGGGTGTTCTTACCGTGTGAATGTTTGAATGGGTTTTGTATGTGGTTATGATTGTTGGTATGAAATTGTGTTTTTTATCAATTTTTTTGGTATCTAGATGATTTTTTTCCGTGTGATGAATTTATTGAATAAAATTTGAATATGTATTAAAAGAGTGTCATCCCATTCTACTGATCCAATCTTGGATATAAGTATACTACAGCTGAAGGATCAGGGATATAAGTGCAGGACTTCCCCTTTACTTTCCCCGGGTCTGTCTCTGGCCTTGTGACCACTGCTGTGATGATATATTCAGGTGGCATGGGCACTAGGAGATATGCTGCAGCCTTTGCTGCCGCATCAGTGGCCGCATTCCCCAATGAGATTTCGTCAGTGTTGTTGGTGTGTGCTGCACATTTGACGACTGTCGCTACAGATGGTTCTGCGAGGGTGGAAATTAATGTATTAAGCAGGACGGCATGTTGCACTGGTGAGCCGTTTGCCCACCTGAAACCCCTCTTTCTCCAGCGTGAGAGACCTATGTGCACTGTTGTGGTGATGTATGCAGAGTCCAAGTAAATGGTGGCATAACACCCCTTAGAGCCCCGAAGGGTCTCAATAAGTGCTACGAGTTCTGCTGCTTGGGCTGAGTAATTCATTGGCAACCTTTCCATTACTAGTGTCTCAAAGTCATCCCCCTATAGGCACATCACTGCCACCCCAACATGTCTTTGCCTGTGTCCTGGTCAATTGTTGCTGACCCGTCAACAAAAAGCACCTCACCTTCTCCTAAAGGGCTATCTTTGGCGTTGGGGATATCATCTTCCTCACCCCTCATAAGTTGTACAGTCATGCTGTTGCAAGTCTTCATCAGTACACGGTTCTGTGAGGAACGTGGCCCAATTCACTGTTTTACATTTAGGTGCTACCCATTGCATTTGAGTCAATTGTTTCTACTTGAACCCATGTGCTGCCCCACTGCATCTGAGTCAACTACTTCTATATTGAATTTAGGTGCTACCCATTGCATTTGAGTCAATTGTTTCTACTTGAACCCATGTGTTGGCCCTTTGCATTTGAGTCAATTGCTACTATTTCGAATTTAGGTGCTACCCATTGCATTTGAGTCAATTGTTTCTACTTGAACACATGTGCCGCCCCGCTGCATTTGAATCAACTACTTCTATATTTAATTTAGGTGCTACCCATTGCATTTTAGTCAATTGTTTCTACTTGAACCCAATGCGTTGCCACATTGCATTTGAGTCAACTGTATATCTACTTAAACCCATGTGTTGCCCCAGAAGGGCAATTGCACTTAGCCCATGCGCGTAGGTGTTAGTATGACCCCAGTATAGACTGACAATGACCTCTACCTGCTTCACTAAACTAGCTCAGACAGCACTACTTACCTGTGCCATCATAACCATTATGGCCATGGCCATCATAACAAACCCTCCCAAGGACAGAAACCTGAGGCTTAGGTCCAGACTGTCTCCTATCTATGAACCTTAGAGAAACCTCCCTAACAATGCCAATAATCGGACTATTACCAGGTCTAAGAACCCCTCGTCCACGCTAACGCAAACCACTAATACCACTAACCAAACTCCCCCCAAAAATCACACCTCCCGAGATACCCTCTCTCACAAAACCTCTCTAATTACCAACCCTGACAGTACCTTAATGCTAACAGGGTCCCTCATAAAGTCCAGATCAGTGGTAGCCCATGCTACTGAAATCGCAGACATCTTAAACAATGACAATCTCGATTTACTGGCCATAACTGAGACCTGGCTACATGAGGCCGCAGGACCAACTCTCATGTTAGCAGTACCTGACAACTACCAAATCATCAGAGTGGACCGGCCTAATGCCAGAGGTGGTGGCTTAGCCATCATCTTCAAAACAACCCACCCTATTAGACTTGCCATATCAGCTCCCTTCACATCCTGTGAAGTACTCACCGCCAAATTTTCCCTCTCTAACAACCGCAATCTAACTATCCACTTGAAATATAGACCCCCTAGGCCTCTAGGCACCTTCGAAGTCGACCTAACCAGTTTCCTAGCCGACAACACCAAAGATCACTCCCAAACACTGCTGTTGGGAGATTTCAATCTAGGCCTTAGTGATACTGACAACAAACATGCTGAATCCATTACAGCCCTACTAAATGACCACGGTTTTACACAAAAAGTCCTTTCACCAACGCATATCAAAGGAAGGACTCTTGACTGGGTATCTGAACTAAACTGTAATGTCAACATTACCGATATTGTCCCACAATCCTGGACTGATCACCACTTAATACATTTCTCTGCCGCATTAGACCTCCTCAGCCCAAGCCCAATAACATGGCACCGCCTCTCTCTACCAAAAGTAAGAAGGATAATACTGCTGAAAAACGTATCCCTCTTCTCCCTGCCATCTCCAGATAGGAAAATATCAACCCTGACGCATTTCTAAACACGTTCAACAATGCTATGACTAAGGCACTGGACATGATTGCTCCTGTGAAACTGCGCAGAGCTAGGCAAGTAGCGCACCTGAATGCCTGGTTCACCCCTCAAATTAAATCCTTAAGATCACAAAAAAGGAAACTCCAATCTATTTGGCGCCACTCCCCTTCTGAAAATAACAAAAATAACCTAATGGAATTTGCAAAAATGTATAAAAAAGAAATAACCAAAGCCAAAAAGAACACCTTCAATGACAGGATTGAGAAAGCTAAATCCAACACCAAAGAATTATTTTCCATCCTCTGTGAACTAGAATCTCCTATCCAACCAGTAGACAATGCCCCTAAGGATAAAGCATGGTGTACTAACATACAAAATGCTCTATCGAATAAAATATTTTCCTTACAATGTAAAATTGCTAAAGAAATTGGCCTCAAACTAGTCAATCCTCAGCGACTAGGATAACCACACGCTTTAGATTCAAGACCATTTCCATAACTGAAACAGAAAAAATAATACTCTCCCTCAAACCGTCTAACTGTAAAGGCTACACGTGCCCAGCACAGATAATAAAGGATGCAGCTAGAGACCTAGCCCCTTTTATCTCTAAGCTGATAAACTCTTCATTTAAAACTAATACAGTACCAGCCAATCTTAAAGAATCCTGGGTCCTTCCATTACTTAAAAAACAAACCCTGCACCCCACTATCCCTACCAATTACAGACCCATAACCACTGTGCCATTTCTACTTAAAATTTTAGACAGAGCTGCCTACATACAAATTCAGGACTATTTGGAAGCCAACCACTTACTTGGCTCACGACAATCGGGCTTCCGCGCTCTCCATGGCACTGAAACAACACTGCTAGACCTTAAGACACAAATTGAAGAACTAAAGGATAATGGAAAAATTGCCTTGCTACTACTACTGGACTTGTCGCAGCATTCGACTTGGTCGACCATGCAGTGCTATGTAACCACCTCCAATCTGCTGCCAACTTCGCCAAAGATGATATAGCTTGGGTCCAATCCTTCTTAGCTAACCGGACCATGAGAGTCTTCTCTGCCTCATCCTCTGCCGACCCTATCAAAATAACTTGCGGGGTCCCACAAGGTTCCTGTGTCTCCCCGACCATGTATAATATCTTCACCAAGCCTCTGTTTGACAAGTTGGATAGACTGGGTGTCACCTACACTAACTATGCAGAAGACACACAGATCCTCATACCCCTTTCGGGCAACTTTGAGGTGGACTCAGCCTTGGTGAACAAAATATACACCCTGATTCAGGCATGGATGGCATCCCATGGCCTCTGCCCGAATGACGAAAAAACAGAGTTACTAATCTTAGGCTCTGAAGACAATATCCAAAAACTCAGCCCAAACTACACATCCTTTAACATTGATAACAACCCTATCAAGGTGATGTCTGTAGTCAAAACCTTAGGACTCCTCCCTCACTCTCAAAAAGCAAGTCAATTCCCTCGCCTCATCCACAACATAAACCTGCAAACTCATCAGAGCTTCCAGACCTTACCTCTCGAGAGCGAGCTGTACCACACTAGCCAATGCTCTTATCATGTCAAGATTAGATTACTGTAATGCCCTGTACTCAGGAGCCAACAAATATATTACAGACAAAATTCAAAGACTGCAGAATAACGCCCTGAGGGCAGCATTGAACATTCCTCATAGAGAGCATATTACCGAATTCAGAAAAGAGACTAACTGGCTGAAAATAACGAACAGAACCCTCCTTAAAACAGCATCCCTTACATCCAAATGATGAATAACCTAGCACCCCCATACCTAATGGATAGAATTACTAGGAGAACAGCTACCCACCCTACGAGATCTGCCAACTCATTTATGCTGGAGATTCCCAGGTTCAAACGCGCGACAGCAGGAGGAATCAGCTTCCCTGTTAAAGCTGCACAATGCTGGAACAAACTACCAGTTGACCTCAGACTAGAACAACCCTACCCTAAATTCAGACATAAGATACTCAATTGGCTACACACAATGACACCTAACTGACAAACTACACTTCTCCAGACCCCACACAACCCTTTGTCTCCGCCAAACTACACTGTAGTTTGGTTAACTGTGCAAGTATGGTTGTCTGTTCTGTCACACTCGTATGCACCATGGATATACAATAACGTAGACATGTAAGGTTGTATATACATATGTGCTTATGTATATGTGCATATACTGTTACTCATGTTAATGCTTCCCGACTTACCAAGACCTTTGTGTTGTATTTGCTGTATTGTATTCCTTGTATTTTGCGCCTATTGCAATCAAGTCTTAAGATTTCTTGTTTCTGTTGCGCCCGTCTACCCTAGGGATAGATGCGCATTACCAAATAAATAAAACAAACAAACAAACAAACATGGATATGCAGGCTTGAGAGAATAATCTCGTATGATGATGCCCGCTGGGTGGTGAGGGTGGACTTTAAACAGTCTAAGGGCCTCATTCCGACCTAGGCGGTAAGGGGTTTACGGCAGCGTAAACAGCGCCGACCCTTACCGCCGGATTCTGAGGTCCCTTAGCGCCATGGAGGATTTAACACCTGCTTTTAGCAGGTGTTAAAATCCATGGCGCTAAGGGACCTTGTTGTTAATTACGCCACCGTAATTTACGGTGGCGTAATTAACGCCTTCCCCACTCCCATTATGCCCTATGGGGCAAAAATGGGAATGGGGAAGGGTAAATGGGGATTGGGGACTTACCGCCCCGCCAACCTTGGAATGGGGCGGTAAGTCCGCCAACCACCATGGCGTAAACGTAGTTTACGCCATGGTGGTAAAGGTACGACCCAGGCGGTAACTTACCGCCTGGGTCGGAATGAGGCCCTAAGATAGGAAACACTGTGTGTGCCACATATAAAATCACTGAGCACTCCATCACAATTGTGGAACTTTTTTCAATTGCAAAGGTCGCAACAGCAAGAGGTTGTTCGCATGCGAACTGTCCCTGTATCACTGAGTCTAGTGTGCCACTGTAGTAAGCCAGTGGCTTGTGGCCCATTGTGCTCCTTTGTGTCAGTACCGCTGTCAAGAGTGTGCCATTCAAGTGTGAGAAAATATAAAACTTCTGCAAGTAGTCTGGGGTGGCAAGGACGGGGGCTGTTGGTGTCACTTCCTTTAGACCAGTGAAACTCTCAATCATGGTTGCGGTCCATTCTATTTTACTGTTCTCTTTTTGTGCTTCTTTGAGGCCCTGTCAGAGTGGCCTTGTGTATGATGCATAATCAAGAATCCATGCCCTGCAGTAGTTGCATAACCCCAAGAATGTCTGCATGTCTTTCACTGTAATGGGCTTGGGGGTGTGGCACACTGTTGCTGCCCTGTCAGGGATTATTCTTTTCCCATCTGCAGAAATGAGTTGTCCCAGGTAGAGTACCTCATGCTGGCAATACTGAAGCTAAGCCTTGTCTAACTTGTACCCCTTACGTGCTAACAGTTGCAACAGTGCAATGGAGTCTCTGCAGCAGTTCTGTTCACTGTACTCCATACCAATTAATCATCTACGTATTGAATTATTGTTCTTGGGAACCTGGCTGTTACCTAGGTCTTCGTGCAGTATTCTGTTAAATATGATGGGGCTCTCGTAGTACCCTTGGGGCAAACAAGTGTGTTCATAGCACTTTCTGCCAAGCGTAAATGCTGTGAGGTACTGCTAGTCTGGGTGCAGGGGTACCGAAAAGAAGGCTTCTTCAAATTGACTACTGTAAAAAGGGTCGCTTCATTGGGGATGCTGCACACAATGGAGGCCAGGTTGGGGACAAGTGGAAATTCTTTCTGCACTACGTCATTGAGGGGGGGAAAGATCCTGGCTCATCCTCTAACTGCCCCCTGATGTCTTTTTAATGGGGTATATGGGCGTATTACATAGTGAGGTAGAGTGTACTATGATCCTTTGGTGTGGCAAGGCCTGTATCATTTCCTCCCTGGACAATGGGTATTGCTTCACCCGGGGTAACACTGCGCCGGCCGCAGTGTGATTTTTACTGGGGTCACTTCTTTCAGCATATCTACGCCATGTGGGTCGGTTGTCCAAAAGTACGTGGGAACCTGTTGTAAGTCTGCCTGGCTGAATGGGGTGGTGTGACAACAGCCATGAGGGGACTTTGAACTCTTCGGTACTGTACCATAATCTCACAGGGTATGCACATTTCAAGTATGATCTCCCCATCATTGTTATCATCCTCAAACAGTTCAGCATCTGTCAATTCTTTAAGGGGCATAGTACGATCAATGCATAAGATGGTGCGCCACTGGTATCCTTGAGGGTCAGTAGATAGTACTACAATTCGTGTGGCTGACACCAGCAGACCTCTAGGTCCAGGTAGAGTAATGTGCCTGCAACTAGTTCCAGGGACACCACAGGATGAAAAATGAAATCAGTGGGTACTCTCAAGCAAGTTCTGGTAATCTGAGGAACGGCTCGTGCGAGCACTGTAATGCCATAAATGAACATGTCAGTGTTGACAGGGCTGCCTCGTACCACTACATCACGTGCCATGACATGTATCACTAGCATTTCCCTCATTGAACACATGCCCGGTGTGGCGCAGATGATACTGCTGTCAGTGAATGAAATTGTCTGTTTAGTTTGCTTAGCAGATCCCTACCAACCAAGTTGACAAGAGAGCTCTCAGAGTATAAGAGGGGGCCCCTTATGACCTCTCCTTTATTTTTATGTCTAAGTCTATTGTGTAAGGAACCAGTAAAACAGCCCTGGAGAATACCTGCGTGCCGAGAGCTGTGCCTGATAATGATGTAGAGGAGGTCCCAAGCACTATTTGCACTTCTACCGCTCATTTTGAAGTACCAGGAATGTTCACGCCGAAATATGTGACGTATGATGAGCAAATAAACCAGCAGAGAGCCGCAGTGGCACTCTGCCTAGTACCTGTCAGACTGACAGCACCTATTGAAGTACCTGCACATAAGAAATCTTGGACAGTAAGGTACCCATTGAGGAAACCATATCGACAAGTGAGACAAAATGACGATTGTCAAAACACAATGCTTGAAGAAGCCAAGAAAGTCCTAAAGGAAGACGAATGGTGACGTTACAAGAACCCAGACTGATTCACATATAGAAGATATGACGACTTAACACCATGGATGAGTGACATCCAGAGTTTTAAAGCAAAATAACGATGTCAAATGTTAGAAGCTTATGCCATGAGCGTGATGAAGATATTCAGTTAACATACACGTGTACATAAGCATGGAACCGCAAGAAAGCACAGAAAATCACGAGGTTTGCTAAAGCTTAGTAGTAAAACAGAGTGCGGCAAGCGCCAGCTATACAAATCTACCTCGAGAAAAAGAACTTCATATAAGTATACTTCCACTATGCACAAAAGCAGAAATGACCAAAGGTTACTTAAGGTCTCACAAAGAGCGCTCTGCAACAGGAAAATCGAGAATTAAGGACAGAGAGAAACTCAGACAAAGGCAAGTCATGCCAAGAAGCCAAGGTCGTAACAGCTGAAATAGCCCAACAGTGGATACAATTAATGAAGAGAAGAACAGAGTATCCTATTCTGAAAGGTCAAGATAAGCCACAGGAGGCAGATTGCTGGCAAAATTAAATCAAATACACAAATTGCATGGAGATTGGAATCACGTTACCAAGCAAGTAGCAGGGATGAAACTTTCACGACTACGCATGGACTTGTGCCATGCCCAGACACCTTCACTTTTCCGGACCAGGAAGCAGTCTCGAGGCCAAAATACAAAGAAATAATTGACACATGACCACTGAAGTGATGAGTGATTGTTGCAATAACTAGAGGGAAACTGCTAAATTGGTGGAAAGTGGGGTTCATGCCAACCAATCATAGTGGACCAAGTAATCTAGGGTCCTATAGTTAGTAGAACCAATGAGACGTCTTACTTTTAGTGATGTCTACAGTAGCCATTTTGAAGGAAGGGCTTAGATGCCCCACCTGACAATGTTTATCCAATCCCCTCACTTCGTTACCATATACAGATACAGTACCTATATTAAAGTTACTTTCCCATAACCAATAGAATTGCATGCAACATTTTAAGCATTACATGTCAGTAATGGCAAGTTTTTAGTATAAAAGATGTGTTTTTTATGAAGTTTGTTGTAGTTGTTGAAGCGAGAAGGAAGATCGAGCGATTGCTGATATTCATTAACTCCCCGTTTTTTGTACTTGTCATTAAATGGACTCCCTTTGCCAAACTATTTGGTTGTCTATATTGATCTGATGCTATAGTATTAATCTGCATCCCCATCCATCTCACGGGTGCTGCTACTCATCTTAAAGTGGTATTGGGCAACCCACAGCTTTATCGGCCGGTTGGGGTCCTAGTGCACACTTGGTAGCAGAGGATGGTTGGCTATCGATTATTGATCAGATAAGACACCCATTGACTGTTGACATAAGTAACTCTAGGTCCTCGGCAATATCCTGAGTCCTTTGCCATCTGGCTGAGTAAAACCGAGAGGCTCCCCGTAGATAGTGGTTAGATTAAAAAGTGTAAAACCTGCAGTTTGAGGTCTGAAGGAACCTGTGCTTTCCTCCACTTCTCTGAGCAGCCGACCGGAAGAAAAGCAAGGAGAGGCGGTAACGAATGCGCTAATCCCGAGCATCCAGAGAGGAAAACATGGGAACGGTGAGTGAAAAAGACTAAATGCTTTGGCAAACAATTGCATGCCTTAGAACAAGTAAGAGAAGGTAACAGAGGGAGGTGGGACAAAAATAACAGTAGACTGTATATATATAAGGGGAAATGAATATTGACTCAAGGGTAATAGAGCTAGAACGAGGATACTGGGAGGCTACCCGAGCGAGAGAGAGGATACCAGGAGGATACCTGACCAGAGAGAGGATACGCCCAAATACCTATGCTTTAATATAGGGGTTACAAGAAGCCTGCATTCAAAGTCCTGAATAAAATAGGACGAAATAGGAGACCAAAACGGTTAAAGACGTTTTTGAAAGGAATGGGCTTACACACCATTTCGGGGTAAATCATAGGGGCAGGAGATCTGTGTAGCCAGCTGGAGTCTGACTAATCTGTCACATCTGTCTTATGTTTTCTGTCTCTCTCTGATGTCATAAAAATAAGAAATTTTGGGGGGAAACAGCATGGAAATTACGCAATTGTATAACTAGGCTGTTGTATGACATGAATTGACGGTTGTTGTTTGAAAAGATAAAAATATTGTTTTATGAAAAAACTGGATTGGAGCTTGCGACGATTGGTGCTCGCTCATATTGTTGATTTTGTTTAAGTAACGTAAAATGTAACAAAGTGCTGTGTGAGGAGAAGATAAATAATTTTAAGTATGGAAGATATTACACCGTTAATACACTTGTGCAAAAAGTTGCCGAAACCTGCACCTAAGCTGAAAAAGTAGCGTGCAGAATGGGTCAAAGGAACTGCCCACAAAATGTTTATGCCATGGCCCCAGGGTGGATCGCTATCTAAAGCAGTCCTGCAACACATGACGACATATTTGCACGCCACTTATACTGGGAAAAAGTTAGATAAACGCTTAGCTAGTTTAGAGCTTTGGAAGATGTACCAAGAGGATAAGGAGGATGAGCCGCCGTTAGATTGGATACTTAACATACGCACAGAGGGGGGTGAAACGCCTTCCGCGCCACCTGCCCCATCTGAAACAAAAAGTGAAGCCAGTAAAAACAAAGGATTATACCCATTGAGGGAACTTAAAACAGCCACGGGATATAGCAACCCGGCATATGAGTCACCTGTGCAAAGCAGTGACGAAAACCCAGACAAAGACAGAGATAGAGATATCACCTCCAAAGTCCTGAGGGACAGGAAGAGGCGCAAGAAAGAAAAAGGAGATCAAGCACAAGCAAGTACATCTCCAGATACGAATAGAGAGGGAAAAAGATGGAAAGGAGATGAGGACAGAACTGATGAGATGGCATTCACACAGAACAAATGGATGGGAGGTCAGATTTTATTAAAAACTCAATGGTAAAGGCATTGAGGATGTGAGACAAAACGGGGAGCCAGACGATTCACAAAGAGAAGGAAAAGGAAAAGGAAAAAGGATTGAGAGATGAAAGGATCAGGAAAAAAGATAGACAGAGACGGGAACAGCTGTATCGCGAAGAGCAAGAAAGGAAACGGGATCACAAACCAAGAACAGCTAATGATCAGGACAGGCAGGAACAACGGAGAATAGAAGAATAAGAACAAAAGATAAGGGAAAAGAGAATAAAAGACAACGTAATGAGGAACTACAAAGGGCAAATGAACGTAGAGATGCAAAGAAACAGGAAGAAATAGGGTCAGAGAGGAAGCAAGGAAGTGCAGGTGCAGAGAATTTGATGACGACATAGAACGTAAGCGAAGACAGAGAGCACACAATCTTGAATATCTGGAAAGAGAAGTTAAAAAACCTGCTCCAGTAGTAGATTGGGAAGACATAGAAGAAGGATTTCCTGAGTACGATTCAGTACCAGGCATGTCTAGGGCAAATATCGAAGATGACTTCGACACCAGAAGCATCAGAGAGACGATCAATAGAATATATGATGAAATGGGGCTAGAAAAAGTACCCCAAGGGAGAGGAGTGGGTGAACGTCTTGAGAGCACTCAGTTGTATGACACTGAGGATGCCTCCCGAAGTAGTAGAAATAGAGAGCTGTCCCTAGATGGGTTGATGGAGTTACACGAGTTGGGCACAGACAATATCAGATGCAGAGAGAGAGGAATATGAAGAAAAGGAAGAAGAGAGGAGACGAAAAACGCTTCTCCGGAGGAAAAGGGATAAGATGGTCAGATTCTAGTGAATCTGCACCTAAGGCATCAGAGTCAGCCACACAGTCAGACCGACACAAAGGAGTATCTTACGATCAGAGGGGGGTGTCTCCACCACACCATGTGAGCCGACTAAGGACATTGCCAGGTAGACGGTGATGTGGCACTTTCACCCCTGCAGTGGATAGAAAAATGATGAGAGAGGAAAAGGAGTGCAATGTATTAAAATTCCTGTTGCTCAAAAAAGGAGGAACAAGGCCACAGTATATTCCATGGCCACACATGGATCGAGAAAATCTGAAAAACAAGCTTCCAATGTTAACATCGGGAGCTGGAAAATGGATACATGAGCTAGAATAAATGACGGGAGGGAACACGTTGGCTATTGGGGATATTGAGGGTCTTTTAATCGCCATATTTGGTGATCGAGCTGACAATGTGTGGACACGTGCAGGTTACCCTGGCTTGACTACAGTTAACACTGCACACGATGGAGCTCCATTTAACAATTGCAGAGCTGCGGTATGGAATGCATCACGAATGCTATACCCGAATACATCTGACATGGGAGCTATAACGACTCGCAAAATGAAAGACTCAGAAGAGCCTTTGCTTTACATTCAGAATTTCCAGGACGCATATGTGCGAGGGAATTTTGGGGGGAATCTATACCTGTGTTTTACCACATCTTATGCCAAGGGCTGCCAGAAAAGGTACAGAAGAAGCTCAAGAATTTGGTAGGAATTGAGGCCAAGCCATGATCCGAGATACAATTGACCATAGCTCACTATTGCAGACTTCTGCAGGAATAGAATCGCAAGAAAGAGACTGCACGAAAAGCTGAAGAGGCAAAACTAGTGCAGAAGAAATTGAAATATGCCATTGAAGGGGCAATGATATCCAGCACAGACGGATAGAACATACAGCAGGTCAATAATCAACAGCAAGTTAATCAGGGCAGTAATGGGTTTTACCCCAGAGGGAGAGTCTTTCAATGAAGAGGATGGCAGAGTAATCAGGGAGGTTTCCAATGTAATCAGAGAGGTTTTCAAAACATACAAAATGGCAATCAGGATATGTCAAATGGGCAAATAATCAGACCACTGCCTACATGTTGGACGTGTGGGATCACAGGAAATCTAGCGTGCACATGCAAAAGTCAAGGCATGGTGCAAACAGACCAAGGAATCAGAGGAGGAATGGTGAATTCACCTGTGTTTTTACAGCAGGGAGGAAATGGAGTTGCACAGAATCACATGGTGCAATAGGAAGCGCCAGGAGCACAGCAAAGCTTGCAACCTCAGAACTTGATAAGTTTTCCACAAGGACAGTCTCAACAGTCGCTGATGCAACTGTCACAGACAACAAGTGCAGGACAGGTATTGCACTCTGGAATGAGTGCCATAACTGGTGACAAGATTTGACGTCATTTACATTCAGAGAGATGCGTCTGAAAAGCACAAAGTTACCCTAGGGGTACTGTGAGTCACCTTCGATTTTTAATCGAGTCCTTCAGATGGACTTAAGTAATGTTGCATTAGAGAGTGTTGTCTTGCAATATGTGGATGACATCTTAATTTGCAGCACAACAGAGGACAGGTTCAGGCACGATTCTGTTCAGTTATTGCCTATATTGGCTGAAAAAGGATATAAAGTTGACAAAGAAAAGTTACAATATTGTCAGCATAAGTGCTGTACACAGGCCAGCTGATCTCGCATGAGGGGAAAAGGGTTCAGGCAATATTGAACACAGCCAAGCCACACACGATAAAACAGATGCAGAGTTTTCTAGGACTTTGTAATTATGTCAGGGCATGGGTCTTTTACTACAGCTCATACAATAAGCCCTTGTTACAGGCCCTGAAGAAGGCACAGGTGACGAAAGAAAACATTGAATGGTCTAAGGCTATGGAAGAAGGCTTTACTGAACTCAAAAGAGCCATCTGCACGGCACCAGTTTTAGGAATTCCCAATTATGCCGAGGAATTCTACCTGTTTTCACACATGAATGGCAGCGTTATGACAGCAGTACTCACACAGAGAACCAGATTGGGATCAAGGCCCTGGCATACTACAGTGGGAATTTGAACCCAGTGATGAGAGGTCATTTCCCTTGTGAACAAAGTTTAGCTGCCGCAGCGTTCGCCGTAGAGAAAGCTACAACCATTGTGATGGGATTCTCCATGACGTTGTTCGTCGAGCATGCACTATTTGCCATTCTAGAGAAACCAAAGGGCACATTGACATCTCAGAGAGCTTCTGCTTATGAAATGATCATATGAAATCCATCGATTAAGATAGTTCAATACAAAATAGTGAACCCAGCTATGTTCATAGCAGTGCCAGTCACTGAAGGAGAGCCGATCCATGACTGTGCAAATTATGAACAATTCTATGATGCGATTCCCAGAGTGAAAGGGAACACATTGGCAGAAGGAGAAATTGTCTTCGTTGATGGTTCTTCGAGAATCGATCTAAATGATGGGCAAAGATATACAGGCGTCGCTGTGATGAAGCACACGGCAAATGGAGAATTTCGAGTACTCCTTAGTACACGATTACCATCTCATTATTCAGCACAAACTGCAGAATTATTGGTGTTGATACTCGCACCCGAGAATCACGCAGACCAGGAAGTGACTGTGCACAGTGACTCCGCCTATGTGACTTCAACAGTGCACTCAGGTTTAGCGTGCTGGAAAAGGAGGGGCTACCTCCGAGCGGATGGCACGCTAGTGCAGCACACAGCCTTATTGGACAGGCTCATGAAGGCACTACAGCTCCCAGTGGGCATAGTGGTCATGAAATGTGCCGCCCACACAAAGGGGACAGATTTTATCTCACGAGGAAATCAAGCAGCAGGCACGGAGGCCAAGCGTATGGCGTCCAAGGGCGAAACCATAATAAATGTGGAAATACTTGGTGTAAATTAAAAAAATATTGTTGCACGAAGTGAACCTGAGGGGTATAGTAACACGGGGCAAACCCAGTTAATGGAACTCCAACGAGAAGGAGGAAAAGAGCCTCTGGATGCGGCAAGGGTGTTCTTTAAACCCCTCCGAGAGCTCGTGGTGACAAGACAGCACTGGTGAACCGGTGATGCCTATAGCCCTATTGAAGATAGCAATGGAACAGGTGCATTATCCAGCACATATGACAAAAGAGAATCTAGTAGCAACGATCGCTGAAGACCGGTTCATACCAAACTTAGCGGAACATGTTGCATTTTTTATGGATGTAATACAATAAAGAGTAAGATGATACGTGTTGTTTACTTGCCTCCAACCCCCTCACACAAAAACTCTATAAGGTTTTCCAGCATCACTAGTCCTGAAAAAATGGACCGTCTGCTATAACTGATTTACACAAATGTATAACAAGTTTATTATTCAAATAATTTAAACTGAATTTAAACATAAACCCCACCCTCACCTAACACAGTGTACTAAACATTAAAAAACAAATTTAAAACAAATGTAAAACATCAAATAACTTATTTATACGACACAAAAGATATCACATAACACACAAAAAAATCTCAATGTGTCACTAAAACAACAAGCATCCCAACATGTTTCTGTTCTTAACTGCCCAGTTCAGGCGAACATTCTTCAGGGGATAAATTTAAAAGCATCCACTAATCTCTTCCACACCGTGTTGAAAGGGTAGATTCAGGCACCCAAGAGGGTAAAAGGAAAACAAACTCCAAGCCTTTAAATGGTGAAACTTCAAAGCACGTCACAGAATGACAAATTTGCTGGTTTCCCTCCAAATGAGAAATCAATACTTCAACAAAGCGTCACAGTCCGCTAGAGTATCGCCACACCTCCACAAATGTAGGGATCAAGACTGCAATTCACAATTCAGTAATGAACAAGTTGAAATGGAAACATCCATACGATCAAGCAATAAAGTACAGAGTCAATCTATACACCCAGAGGGGTTTATTCACTCCACTTGCAGCATTCAAACATACTCGGCCAGCACTCGATTCAGAGGAGCATTTTTTATGGTGAACTGTATAATCTGCCAAAAGTTCACGGCTGGGCATACACTAAGAGTAATTAGAGGAGTCATCCCAAGGCCTAATGGGCCTTTTCAGCACTTGCATGTCGATTATGTCGATATGATTCTAGTATGTAATGGTATAGGTACCTAATTGTTGTGGTGTGTCCATTCTCTAGATGGATTAGATGGATAGAAGCAGGACCATGTACACACCCAGACTGTACCTGTGCAGCCACATTTTTAGTGAGAATCGTATTTCCCAGGTGGGGAGTATGTGAAGTCATGAGGTCAGATAATGGTCCTCACTTTGTTAATGCAGTATTTGAGCAGATCAGCTTGCTGCCTGGTATAAAGCACGAGTTCTCATCGGCATATCATCCTCAAGGGAATGGGATATGTGAGAAGCTCAATGACTTGTTAGAGGAAAGGATAGCCAAGTTGAAGCTTACTCTAAAGAAGGGGTGGCTACACTGCCTTTCACTGGCACTGTATGCACTCAGACGCCAGCCTGGTTCTGATCATCATCTTACACTGCACAAAATAGCAACAGGCAGAAGGATGCACACTCCATTGACACCCGAGCTAGACCTAGATGTGATGCCCAGCCAACCAGAGAAATCTTACGGTCTGAAATGCAAAATTACTTGAATTGCATGACATCTTGTCTTACTGTCATTTCAGGACAGCTGCAGTGACGACAAAAAGGGTGCGGACAGCACAGAACACAGAAGGAGATACTACAACAGACCCAATTCAAGGTCTACGTTTACCACCAGTTTTTCCTGGGGACACGGTCCTGATGAGCAACCACACGAGAAAGAAGTGGGACAAGCCAAGGTTCAACGGTCCTTTCAGAGTGGAGAACGTTACTCCCTCTGAAGTCAAGCTAGAAGGAAGAAGCGCTTGGCTATTTTTGGGTGACATCAAGCCATACATCGGAGAAGGCCCTCTGCCCGAACCCCATCACGTAGAGACTACAGACAATGGGGAAGAACCACAGCACGTGCAGATGAGATCCATGATGAGGAAGAAGGACGCATGACCAGCAAAACAAAGATAAGGAACTCTTGCACAAGTTGTGGCTTAAAATTGGACATTTCCTCTCAGAAAAAAAGGGGATAAGGACATAAAAATACGGACACTCTGTGCATCCTAGTTGCAGGGTGAAGAAGAGAATTGCACGTATAAACCACAACATATTTTGTTGACTTTGACATCCTCACTTTCATCAGGACCCAGCAAACTCTACTCAGATGCGCATGCTCCTGCATGATATTGTGATGCAGGTTGGTCTTTCTAATCATCATCAGAATTTCCAGAGGAGACTGTAAGACTTTCCACCGAGGGACAGATCAAGAAAGTGTTGCCAGAGACTTTACTCTTGTTTATACTATCAACATGTCTTCCGGAGTGAAACAGATAAGAGGAATAGATTGGGAGCTTGTGTATTTTGAACACGTACAGTAAAAAAGGACTTGCCGAACTTATTGCCTTAATTGACATTTTTTCGAATACAGAAAATAGAACTGTATCCAGAGACAATAGACAATCAATTGTCCAGACAAAGGAGGACAATTGATCTAGTACCTGCAACCGACAAAGAGAAACAGCAGAATCCAGAGATATTGTTTCATAGAATGTATTAAACGTTAGTCTGCTTTCCTTAAATGATAGAGATGGGCAACTTAAACAGTAACGTTGTCATCCCTCAAGAGGTGAGGTGATCATACTGCTCCAGAACTAAGTGCTGCCGCCTAACCTACAGAGGCATAATATAGCTGTGCATTGTATTCATCATTGTTCTACTGTCACTGATGGTTCGAACTGCATTTTTTATTGGTGCACAAAGTGTTCCTATTCCAGTGCACCCACCTAATTATGTACGTATGACACCCACAAAAGCACCCAGACCTTTATAGTGATTCCAGTTCCTAGAAGGTCTGACAAAGGAGTGAGCTGGAGACAGGGTCGGCAGAGCAAGTATGAGAAAGGGTTAGTGAAAAATACACACACACAAACAGTGAGTACACTTGTACCAGGTCTAGTACCAGGTCTAGTGTCAATAAATGCAGAACCACAGGCCAAAGAAGGGGAAATGTTTGAGCTGCTTACTATGAGAAGTTATATTACAAGTGAAGTGAAAAGACAAATGGAAAAGCTGAACTTTTAAAGAGACAAAAAGAGTTAGAGAATAAACCAACAGAGACAGCATTGACAAGCACATATGTTCCAGTGAAGGGGACAAGTACAAGTTCTACACTACAGCCATATACTGGACCAATGGCAGAGTGGATATGGACATTTATAATCAAAGGATGCAAGAGGAGAAATAAATAATTGCCAGACTTTCGCCTACTCCATTAGTACAGATGAAGAGGCCTGAACCATGGATTGAGGTACCTGAGAATCCTCCAATGAGAAGAAGCTACATGGATGCTATTAAGGATAGGATAGCAAACTACATGAAAACCTTGAGAGTAAAGAGAAGCATACAATGAGATGACAGTGAACTAAACGACTACCTAGACAGCACAGCAGATTTGGGAAATAACATATGGTACCAACACATGAACGAAGGTGGACAACAAAATTCAGAGGGGGAATGCTTTGTTTATGTACTCCTACCTTACAGCATGTGGAAGTCAAAGATCTTCGTAGCTGTGGAAATTGATGTCCAGTCTATCACACGTAGCAATGTGCACAACCAGAGGCCAGTTCATGGGAAGTGATGCCTCACTGAAATGGGCAACTAAAGCAACTGATCCAAATGAAGACGATTATGTCCAAGACATAAAGACAAGAAACAATGGAAAAACAAAACACATTGTGATCAGATATGAGAAGCCTGGAGTTAAAGGAGCAGAGATCAGAAGAGAACCAAATCACAAACTAGACGTTCAAGGGAAGACGCCAGAAGAAGCTTGAAAGTGGAAGGATAGAGGCCAAATGCAAATTTGGAGAACAGTGCTTTCACCAGACTGATGGGAAAAAGGAGTAGTGATCTGAAGAGCATGGATGGTTGTCGATCATTACGAGCCCACTATGCACATAGTACAAAATGGATGCAAGCCATTATGGCCAAGACTTGCTAAACTATTGACATGGGTCAAAGACAGAGGAGGACCCTTACAGATAGTGCCGTTGGAGAATCCAAAATTCTGCTTCCGGAATAATGGTACAAGAAAGAAGGGAGAGAATCAGAATTGTGGCCAAGTATTTGACGCTCCTGGAATGGTACATGGTACTGATCATTATTGGGCGTGTGGATCCAAAGCGTACATCAGGCTGCCGTTTTACTGGGGAGGTATACGCACAATACTGAATGTCCATGTTATAGCACTGGTGATCCCAAAAAGTGATCTGAATATTGACAGTTTCCCGAAAGCAGATGCTCACCTGAGGAAAAGGAGATGTGTGGAACTGATGAGCTGAATGAAGCGAGAGAATTACTTTTCTGCCAAATCCATAGAAGCTTTTGATGCTATCCCATATGAACATAGACTGTTCAGTCAGACTTCTTCCCTGTTCACGACAATTTTCATGCTAAGAATTCAGGTTGGAGCAAATACTAAATGGTTGCAGATAACCAGATGGGAGTTACTTCAGACCATTAGTAGTAAAATAGAGTGCGGCAAGCACCACCTATACATATCTACCTGGACAAAAAGAACTTTATATAAGTATACTTGCACTATGCACAAGAGCAGAACCGACCAAAAGTTACTTAAGGTCTCACAAAGAGAGCTCTGCAACAGGAAAATCGAGAATTAAGGACAGAGAGAAAATCAGACAAAGGCAAGTCATGCCAAGAAGCCAAGGTCGTAACAGCTGAAATAGCCCAACAGTGGATACAATTAATGAAGAGAAGAACAGAGTATCCTATTCTGAAAGGTCAAGATAAGCCACAGGAGGCAGATTGCTGGCAAAATTAAATCAAATACGCAAATTGCATGGAGAATAAGATGATTTCAGAGTCGGAATCACGTACCAAGCAAGCAGAAGGGATGAAACTTTCACGCCTATGCATGGACTTGTGCCATGCCCAGACGCCTTCACTTTTCCAGACCAAGAAGCAGTTTTGAGGCCAAAATACAAAGAAATAATTGACACATGACCACTGAAGTGATGAGTGATTGTTGCAATAATTGGAGGGAAACTAGGGGAGCAGACAAGCTCCCTGCACCCAGCTATTCTGCATGCTGGCGTTCATGCCAACCCAATCATAGTGGACCAAGTAATCTAGGGTCCTATAGTTAGTAGAACCAATGAGACGTCATACTTTTAGTGATGTCTACAGTAGCCATTTTGAAGGAAGGGCTTAGATTCTCCACCTGACACTGTTTATCCAATCCCCTCACTTTGTTATCATATGCATATATAGTACCTATATTAAAGTTACCTTCCTATAACCAATAGAATTGCATGCAACATTTTAAGCGTTACACGTCAGTAATGATGAGTTTTTGGTATAAAAGATGTGTTTTTTATGAAGTTCGTTGGAGTTGGTGAAGCAAGAAGGAAGATCGAGCGATTGCTGAGATTTATTAATTCCCCGTTTTTTGTACTTGTCATTAAACTGACTCCCTTTGCCAAACTATTGAGTTGTCATTATTTATCTGATGCTAGAGTATTAATCTGCATCCCCATCCATCTCATGGGTGCTGCTACTCATCTTAAAGTGCTATTTGGCAACCCCCACCTTTATGGGCTGGTTGGGGTCCTAGTGCACAACGAGAAGTCACCTACACTGATGCATGACTTCTTGGCTGCTGAGTCCACCTTAAAGATTAATTGTTTGTTCCCCATCTGTGCACCACCAACAGTTCCTCTTCTGGATTCATGGTCATGACAGGACTGCATATGCAAGTACGCTCTGTGGGCTGTACTAGTCAGGATATGGGTCTGTCACTGAGAACAAAAAAGGATTTCCCACTACTAGTGTGTGGGATGTATTGACCCACTCCGCTATGCTATGCGGCATCACCCTGCCAGTTATGGGGAAAGAAACAGCAACAATGGTGGCAAAACCCTTGTGCATGCCAAAAACCTACAAAAAAACCTGTGCTTCAGTGCACCAAAAGAGGGATGCACAACCAGCCACCCATGGTGCATGTGCAGTGGAACAGAGCGCACCCTGCAGAAATGTGCCAGTGGGTCCCATGACCAGCAAACAGAGAGAGAAGCAGCACTTTGCAAATGAAACCCAAACATGTGACTACAAATGACATTTGCTTTGTTGCCCAAAACTCCAAAATGCCTATAACACAACACTTTTCAACATTCACAATGTTGCCTGGTGCTAAAAGTCATGTATCAAATGAAACATTGTAAAACATACAAAGGGCCTGATCACGACTTTGGCGGTAACCCTTAAATCCGGCGGTTGCACTATTACTGCCGGATTTAAGGGTACGCCAAATCAGGACTTTGGCGGATTTCGCCCCAGCTCTGAGCTGGGGGGAAATCCGCCGAAAATTTGCGCTATTACCACCGGTGAGAAATCCACCAGCGGTAAGAGCGCAAATTTTCCCCATTGACCCCAATGGGGAATGGGGCATTCCTGAATGGGCTCAATGGGGAATGGGGAATTACATTACCGCCAAACTCGTGATCCGGTGCTATTAGTGCTGGGAATTTGGCGGTAGGGCTAATACCGCTGGCGGTAATACCACCGGCGTTACCGCCAAAGTCATGATCAGGCCCAAAGTCTGAAAACTGACAGCCTCTATGCCAAAATCTGGGAGCAGTACCCGGGGCTGCCTGAATGACAGCTGTCAGAGGAGTACTGAGGAAGATTTAAAATGACCTAAAAATAAAAAGTCTGCTGAATTGGCAAACATAATCAGGATTGTTGCCAAAAAGGAGTACAGGTTTTAGTTGTTTTTTGATTCCACAGATTTTAAGGCCAAGAAAGAAATGTATTTTAATGTGATGTAAACAAATGTGGTTTTTGCTAGTTTTGAAAGTTAATTAGCTTGGCTGAAGCTGCCAGAACTGGAAAAGCAGGTTTTTCTCCCAGAAGGAGGGCCTTCCTCTCTGCAGAAACTCACTGAGAGGTGTTAATCGCAGGTTAGAACAGAATCTGGTCTACAGAAAGCAAAGGAACAATGGCAAAGCTGCAGCCCAGGAAACCGGAAGTGTGAAAGGGGTCGTAAATGGCCTCTTGAAGGAACAAACAAGGAGGGGGGTGCCCTGGACTGCAGGGAGACAAAAAGTGGTGGAGCCAAGCAACCATCTGTTGCTAAACATGAACAAAGAACACATTTTTTAAAAGACTCATAACTTCATTCAAAGTGGCGAAAAATATAAAAATGACAGAGTTGTTAATTTAATTTCTGGCTGCACATGTGAAGAGGTGGCAGAACTGTGTGACATGTTCTGGACAGGAATGGCAAGATATGTGGTTTTATGTAAAATGTAATACTGTTAGAATTGTGAAAATTTACACGCATATTTCTATGTTAAACATGCACATTTGTGGAAATTTGCATACACATTGGAAAGTGTGTTCAGAGCGAAAAGGGCAAAATTCTGTAGAAAGGGGAGACACGATCCCATCACTGCGGGGTTTTGAGGAATAGCTGCTAGGTAAAATACAGCATTTTTTTGTGTGATTTGTATAAAGGTGACTAATGTAGAAATCTACATTTAATATAAAATCGGATTTGGAGACCAGTCTCTAAAGGGAGGTCTCTGAGGATTGTAAAGCAAATCATAAAACGTGACATCACCCAGCCTTGATCCAATCACTCAAATTGCAAGGTGGAGATGGAGTTTGGTCCAATCCCAGCTCACAGGGGCAAGCTTAGCTAAGCCGGCACACACACCCCCTTTGTGATGTCATTCTATAGCATAAATAGAGACAGCTGACAACACATAGGAACTCACAGATCCAGCCACTTTCCGGATTCCGGTGAAGCACTCTGATCCAGCTTTCTACATCCAGCTTTAAATATTCTTCCAGATCCAGATGCCACATCTCTTGCCAGCAGTAGAGACTATTGATCCAGCAAGGACCCAAATCCTCAAATTTATTCTCTCTACCCAGTAAAGCACTGAGCCAGTATCCCTAAATTCTCTGGCTTGCCACCACTAGGCTTGCTTGAAGAACTCACCATCCAGCTGATTCAAATACCCACAGACTAGGAGAGCAGATACTGTGCCAATCCCGCGACCGGCCTAGAGGATCCAGTCCTGTGCCTTATGTGCTGTCTTTCCTAGACCAGACCCAATCCATGACCAGAACTGACTGTCCCATTTAAAAACTTATCCTGTGAGTATGAATAGGAAGAACTGTGGCCCATAGTATAATTGCCTTGTTTTATCCTTATCCAATTCATCCTATCTTTCCTTCAGAACCAGTATTGTTAGAATTATCTTTGCGCTGACCCTTTTCTCATCTGAAGGAGTCGAGTTTCCTTATCAGGTGGGTCACCCTGATCCAGTGGCTGTAATATCCCTGTGTGGTATTCGCTTCTTCATAGTCATCCTCTAGTGTAAGCAAACCCATTTGTCGTTTTAAAAAGTGCATTTCTGTTTTCCATTCTCGCGCCTATTTTACAAAAATGACCTTTACTAAAACATCCCTCAGTTATTGTGATAGAAACGAAATTTCAACTCCTACTTGTACCCAACATCCATAGCTATCCATAGAACCCAAAACCGTGCGATTCTCCCATTATAGTGAATATCGCGCAATGAAAGGTGTGCCACGATTTTAAAAATCTTAAAGGTTTACACGTGTAAAATAGCTCTAAACTGCTTCCGACTTGGACCTTAAGATTTCAGTTGTTTTCTGCTGACCAAATTATTGCTTGTGCTTGTGTGCAACTGTTCAAAGTGGCTCCCATAGAACAATTTTAGTATGTTTGACCATATCTGGTGTTTTTGCCCAGTCCATTCTAAAGAAATTTGAAAGCCAGTCTGACAGCTGAAAAGTCAATTCTGTTTTTCTCTTGTGTTTGCTTGTGGAAAGTGGGACTGATATTCTGTTTGATTTGTGCCATTCCTGAATACCTGCGCTCTCCTCCCATCTCTTTACATTGCTTATTGGGGTTTGAGGGGTGTTACAGGGGGAATTTCTAACCACAGTGCTATCTGATCTGAACCCACAGAAAAGTATTATTTTCTGTGCTGCATTTCTTTTGCTTATTACCTATTCCTAGTGTACTAAAGACATTATTCAGTGTTCTGTCACTCCATTGGTGATTGTTTTGTACCTATTAAAACAGATTGTGATTAAATCTTAAATACATAAATAAATATTTACCTTTGCAAACCAGCCTGATTCCTGGTTCAGTGTGACCTGGGGGGGGGGGGGTTCCAGGAGAAGGGTGTGATATGAATGGTATATCGTTCAGAATATTGAACCTTTAGACAAAAATAAATAAGGATTTCAGTTGTGCAATACATGCTGAGCTTTGACTTGAGTGTGTTCCGGATTGAAATCACTTACAACTGTAGCTCCTTGAAACGGGGCCACTGTGCCATTAGGTGCACTGCCAAAGGAGTTCCTGTTCTCCGCTTGTTGCATGTTAAGGCAGGGATGATAATGCTGAACTGCATACTGCGGGTGTTGCGATGGGAAGGGGCTGGGAATTTGGGGGTAGCTGTCTGTAAGCCTGATGGATTTCATAGGGTAATGAGGTCATTCTGGGAGGTGGTCCCTGGAAAGTCCCTTGGTGTGAAGGGGCATAATTCTGCTTATTGTAGTTGTATCCCACACCCTGCCTATTCTGACATTCTCTGGAGAAGTGGTGCCACCTCCTGCATGTCCAGCACTGCCCTGTACCCCCTCCTCTTGGCCACAGACCCTGAAACCAACCTCCTTGACCCTCAAAACCCACTGCACCCTTGTTGCTCTCCTGCTTGCCTCTGTGGCCCTGAGAATTGAGAGCTGTCACCTCACTGTCCTTATCCTCCTTCAGCCCACATTGCCGCTATTCTTGCATTTGCTGCGTCAGGGGTGTACCCTCATTCCTCTGCCTGTGTCGGGGCTGGCCCTGTCACCACCACAGTTGCTTATTTTGGACCAGTTTCGTGTCCACAGCCTGTCGCCTCTGAATCGTTTCTATTTAATGCTCATTTGTCCTTCTTCAATGGTGAAGTATTATGCTTTGAATTTTGGGCCATACTTTTGCTTCCATTCCCGCTATTTTATCGAGTGCCTTCTGCACTTCTTTGGGTAGGCCCTGCTTCACTATAAAATAGAAACAGGGGGTTGATTGGTCCCAGGCATTGCCCGTTTCTGCCCTCCACATCTCTTAGACACTGAGAATAAACTGAGCAGTGCCTTCACCATCCCCATAGTACACTGCATGATAGATCGTAAATCTAGAGTGTCTGGGAATGCCTTCCGCAATGCTTCCCATACGCTGGCCTTAACCTTGATGACTGAGGCTCCATCATGGGCATCATTACTCAGTTTTACTCCTGGGTACCCCACTTTCACCCATACATCTTCAGCTTGGTCCCCAATTGCGGCCACTAACAAGCTTTTAATGTCCCCTCTTGCTAAGGGCACCCTCGCTGTGTTCTTTTCAAAAGCATATATCAAATTCCCCAACCCCGCTGTGAGTGGTGGGAGTGCCTTAAGGAGGTTATTCTTATACATCGGCATCCAGGGTAAATAGGGAGGCCTCCCTGCTCCCTTGTTTATCAGTGACATTTGCATTTTCATCTTGATTTTCCAGCCTTTAGTCAGACTTCCATTTTTTCCTGCCAATGCTTTCCTGCCAAATATCACCCCTGATTTTCCGTCCCACAAACTTTTTAACCTTGGTGTGCACTGGGGTGCTTGCTCTGCGTCCCCCTTCCCCATTGTCCTCGGGCTCATTAAATTCACTCCAGTCTTCCTCTCCTTGACCCTACATTTTCATAGCGCAAGCTGTCTGTCTCTCCGTCACGCTCTACGTGAACAGTTCTTATGGGTTCATTGTCTGTTCTAAATAAGAAGTCTCCCAACTTCCACTCATCCCCTACTGGTTGCACCAGAGCCCCCAGAGGTGGCACGGGTGTCTGCCTTTGTTAAATCAAACGCCACGCTTAGCCTGGCTAACTCTGTCTGTGTTGATGCTAGTGCTATTTCTAGGTCTGGGCAGTAACCTCCAGTGGTGTGACATACTAGGGAAGGTGGGGCTGTGGCTGGTGCTGCTGGCATCGTGCCCACTGATAAATATGTTGGATTAGTGTACTCTTCTGTTGGACGAGTTGCTAGCGGATATATTCTGTTTTCCCCCTCTACGTTCTTCCCAATGTTCTCCTGTGCCTGCCTCTTTACTACTGTCATGTGTTGCTCCTTCCCCCATTGGATCCTCTGTATCCTCTAACATTTTACAGAGGTTCAATACTTCCCTTCTGTTCTGCAACAGTATCCCCTTATATTTTACTGTCAGGAAGATAGACATATGTTCCAACATGCTTCTGTCAAAAGAGCCCTGATCTGGCCAGGATTGGGGCATTCCCCCACCTCGAGTCACAGTCACCCAATGGTTGTGATACCTCTTAATCGTTTCACAATACAGGGGCATGGCCTTGCATATGTGTTCTAGGGGCATTTCTACCCCCGTAGTCATGTCTCCTGTGTGTTTGGTAGTGGGGCTAAGCCTATACTACAGCACTTCAGTTATCACACAATAACGCGTTCAAGAAATATACAGTTCAATTTTGTCAACAATGCAACTTAATGTCATCAAAAGAGACCCTAATTCAAAATAGTTGGTTCAATTTCCTCACCCCTCTAATCACATTTAGAGCTCTGTAAATACACCCATACCTCACTCTCTCCTCATATGTCCACACACAACATGTGCATGCCCCTCCTGGGCCTCCTTCTCACATCATAAAATACACTAACAAAACAAACAAAAACAACAAGCTAAAACAAGAACCACTACTATTCCTGAGCTTGCTAATTATACCCAGCTCCTATGTTTATCTTCATGTGTTTCCTAATTGTTTGAACAATGCATGTGATGCCACCATCCCCCCTCACTCAGGGAGGTTCCCTCTGTTCTGTTTTCATGTATAAAACAACAACAAATCAACACACTCCACGAATATGCCACACACTCAATTTCAATCACCGCATGTTCACACTGTTCACACTGCTTCATACATCCAACCCAACTTTTTTTTCCCCTTGCACGCCATACTCACGTGCACGTGTTCACCCAAGTCTTCCGTTCACTGGGTTCCACCACCGGCCTGCACCTCTCCTTGTGGCCGCACCCCACTCCAAAGAGCAGGCAGGATTCTGCAAAGACGGCTCCTGCAGGGCCACTCAGGGGGGCTGGTCGCTGTAGGTGGGTGAAGCCCTTCAGGAGAGGCTGCCTGGATACCTCTGCAGGTACGGGGGGTGCTGGGATCACATCAGGGTCACCAAATGAAGGCAATTCCCTTTTTAGGCTCATGCCAGAGAGAATGCAACCCTTTAGGGAAAAGGGGCAAGAGAGTGCTTGCAAGGATAACAAGGTTTAATTGTACACAATGCAAAGGTATCAGCAAAGAACTCTGCTGCTTGAGAACGTTCTGGGCTCAGTTAGTACTAACAAAAGCTTAAAAGGCATTACATCGTCATCACTATACAGTAAAAACTAGCATCACAAACTGGTTGGTGAGCCTTTATACCTGGGCCTGCTCCATCGGGGAAGCCAGGCTACGATTGGTTTTCTTTTCCGCCGTCTGTCTGTTCCCAAGTGGGCCAGCTGGGTTCATCTCTCCAAGGAGTGAAGGTCAGGTTCCTCGTAAATTACAGTTTCAAAACTGCTATGATACACTAAGACTATTACTACATCATTGTGGCATGCACCTGGGAGGCCTGGGGACTGGTGCCAGGTGGAAGGGAGGATGAAATACAGTCACGCTGACTCACACATTCTGTGCTTTGTTGATATTACGACCCTCGCACCCAAGGCTTCCACCCTCATTTTGATGTATAATTTATCCTTCCCCATTCCTCGTGTTACAAAGGATGTATTTATGCGGAGAGGTAAAATGGCCGTACATGCTTAGATATTTTATGGCCATTGGTTTTATGGCTGGGGTCACTCACTATCATGGAATGCAGGGGTTTTTGGACTGGGTCAGTGGTGTGGGCCATTGCTCTGGGTAGGCTGGGTGGGGGTTAGAGCTCTGCTAATAGTTTGGCTGTGATGAATGGGCGAGGAGCCTGGCACTGTCTCACAGGCTTGCAGGGTGCATCCATCCTTATGGTACTAACTAACGGCAACAGTCAGGGAGCAAGAGGATGTTTCTGTGGGAATTAGCAGAGCAGGCTCATCTCTCTTCAGCGTTTGGGCTTCGTCATGTTTCTCCGTCGGGCCTACGTTTACCGTGCAGCCATGTAGGGCTACCTTCGTCTTCCATAACTATAAAATGGCATCTCTTGTTCAAGCCGATTCATGGAATGAATATGCGCTGAAATTTTCGGCGCAAGCATGCAAAAGTGTGTCAACCGCAGCGCAGGTGCGAAAATCGCAGCGAAACCCACACACAGCGATTCATGGAAGTCCGTGTGTGTGTAAATCCCAGGATGTGCACCAAAATTCTGCATGGCGCACGCTGGCACACACGTCTCCAAACAGCTTGCGCTACACGCACAGTGAAATCGCACATAGCGCGGCGCACACAACAAAAGTAGGCGGAACAGGGGCCGTGACACGCGGAATGGGGAACAACGTATGAAAATGGGGGCATCACGGGGGAAGTACAGGAGGCAAATGCGCTAATCCGGACACACGTACGCCAGCAGAAAGCATGCGTACATGGACCCAAGCAGCATAAAAGTGCGCGCAAACAACAAACAAGCTCAGATGCCAGGAGGAATATACCGTTCCTAGCAGCAGTGGTCATGGGATACTGCAGGAGGAGGAGGAGGATAATCAGGCCCAGAACTTTCTACCCCCAGAACCAGCCTTTTTGGGATGCCTGATGACCAGGTGTATGGGAGGTACAAGTTTCCACCTCACGTATTACTCGACCTGGTCAGTGAGTGGGAGGATGACCTCACATCACCCACCCTGTGCTCCCAAGCACTCAGCCCCCTGGTGAAGGTCCTCGATGTACTGCACTTCTTGGCCACTGGATCATTTCAGCAGACAACTGCTATAGTGGGGGGGGGGGTATCACAGGCCACGCAGTCACGCTGCCTACACTAGGTGTTGGCCATCATGACTGCATGCCCATCAGTCCACAGGCACATATACCTGCCCAGAACACCTGAAAAAAGGCAGGCTGCCGTCCAGGATTTTTACGAGGTGGCACAGTTCCCCAAAGTGCTAGGTGCCATTGATTGCACCCATGTGGCTCTACGTCCCCCCATGGCATCTGAGCACATCTACAGAAACCGCAAGCACTGGCATTCCATCAACATCCAGGTAGTATGTGATGCCAAGGGAATCATCACCTCAGTATATGCCAACTATCCAGGGTCCACTCACGACAGTTTCATTTACAGAATGTCAACCCTAAACCGGGACCTAGAAGCTGGGCGGCATGGCTATACATGGCTGCTTGGTGAGTATAAATGCCTCTGCACATGCATGCATGTCACATACTGAGTAATGTCACAACCCCACTAATGATACCCATCATCACCTCTCCAGGGGACAGTGCCTACCCTCTGAGCACCCACATGATGACGCCAATTCAGAACCCCACCACGCCACCTGAGGTAAGATACAACACAGCCCATATTGCAACCCGGGGCATAGTGGAGCCCACATTTGGAGTGCTCAAGTCACGCTTTCGCTCCCTTGACCATTCTGGTGGGCAGCTACTATACGCTCCCCCAGTAGTGTGCAGGATCATAGTGGCAGCATGTGTCCTGCACAACGTTGCAACACGCCGGAGCCTGCCGGTGGACCTGGTGGTGTCCCCACATTCCCAACCACATGCACGCCCGCTGCGCATGTGAGGGGAAAGGGCACGTGGTGAGGCAGCCCGTACACAGCTGGTGGCTAATTACTTCACCTAAAATCACACCCCTGTGGAGTGCACACAGCCCTGGCACATACCAGCTGACAATCAATGATGATGACATAAAGGACAGTCAACTGTCACTACCATACCAGCCTGAGATTGGTCACCTGGAAGTGCTACATTGTGTGCATCCCTACCTACTTAAAGTCAACCAATGATGTGTGATAAAAAGACACACATATTAATGCTGCATGAATGACTACCCCCTTGCAAAATACAACATGAAACTAGTGCCATGTCACCCAACATCTCCCCATCTCAGCTACCCAACACACCATGGCATTTCATGAAATGTGAAAGCAACCAAATGAATGCACAACACATGACACAAGTGTCACAAAGTGCACTGTCCGAAATGGAAACAGGCCACAGACAATATGCTCCCAGCAATCAATAAGAAACAGCACACATGAACAAATACTTACCAGCAACACAATACAGAAACACAGGATGAAACAGTGGCAAAATATGACAGTACAAAATCAAAGTAGTGCAAGTATTACAACCTGAATACGCCAGCACATCGACCCCTTCCAACTGTACAGTGTTACTGCCACACAAATGTCTCAGTGTACTGCATACAACATGAACTCCATCTGCAAAGTAGACGGCCTTGTGAAGACATGAGGAAGGAACCTGCAAATTAGGAGGAAGACATGGATGCACAAGCACATATCAATACACCAGGCAGTGTACAAAACAACAACAATATCCACTAGGAATGTCTACACAGTATTGACTACAGACTGCCCACACAGCTCATGGGAGCCCAACGTCACTGTGTAATTCACTGTCACTTGGTCACACCCTTTGCAAGCCCATGGAAACGGGAAGCAGGAGGGGTGTGTGTCTCACAAACCCAAGCATCTAACCCAAACTCAGGACAAGCCTGCATGTGCCTAGTCGGAATACAGTGGATGCCCATGGGAGCCACAAAAGGCAACACACTGTAAAAAAAATAATAATAATAAAAAAAATGGCCATGTGGAGGTCAAGGGGGGTGCGGGAGGCCACCCAGGAGGTTCGAGGACAGGGTGCACACCAACACCCACCTGCGTGGATGTTGCAGAAAAGAAAATACCTCCTTGGGTTCATGGCCTGCACGGCTATGCCATTGTGGGAGAACTGCTGTCGCTCTACTCACCCTCAGCCGCTGCAACAGGAGGTGGTGGTACTACGGGAGGCAGCCCACGCAAAACTCTGGTATGGTCCTCCATGGCAGCAAGCATGCGGGTCTGGAAGGTCTCATTCTGGAGGAATAAAGTGCGGAGATCCCCATGCAGCACCTCACGGGTTGCCTGCATTTCTGCACGCATGGCCTCGCGTGATGCCCGGATCTCCTCACGCGTTGCCTGCATCTCAGCTGAGAGTGAACGTGTGAGCTGCTCCAGCTGCTGTTCTGCGCTAAAATTAGTGGAAGCCTCAAGGTCAACCAGAGTCTGCCTGAGGGTATGTAGTTCTTCCATCAGGGCTTCCCTGTGGGCCTGGGACTGTATTGATATCGATTGGCACAGAGTCTCCAGTGCCGCCCGTCGATCGCTGTTGGACGCCAACATGTCTTCCCTGTGTGATTGGCAGATGGAGTCTGTTGCCTGCTGTTGTTGCTCCATCTGCCTTTCAGGGGGCAGAATGGAAGTGGCCACCCTCTCCATTGCCTGAGCCATCATTTCTACTGATGCTGCCTGTTGGGTTGCAATACCGTACATGGAGTTTTCCCATACAGTATTGCCTGGTGGCGCACGGCCACCGCGTCGACGGGCACCACACCTGGCTGGGGCAAGGCGATCTGCACCTTGCTGTGCTGGCACTGCCTGAGGCTGCAGGACTGCATTCCTCCTCTGATCGGCTGGCCCAGGAACAGGATCAGATGCTGTGGAGTGTGACCCTGCATCCGTAACCGCCAAAGGCGGACCTACCAACACTGACATCCCCATAGAGGGTTCTACCCCTTGTCCAGGTAGGTTGGACAGAATAGAATCCCTGCCAGAAACACTTAGCTGCGACTGCACATAAGTCTCATCATCCGAATCAGCACCTGAATAGAGGTCTGGGGAGGTGCACTCAGAGGCACCCCTGGACAGTATGATCTGCAGTAACATTGGGTTTTCACCCACCACCACACCACGTCCCCCACTGGTGCCCAGTCGTGCCTGAGATTCCTCCTGGGTCTGCACCATCTCCTCAACCTTAACAGCACCAAGTGCGTCATCATCTGCAAAAACATGAATGACAACAAATGGAAACAGGTATGAGCACCATAGCACACACATAGGCCGTGACAAGCCAGAGATCCAGTACATGAATTACACATGTGGCACATGACTATAACCCTGCCATGCATGCACTGTCAAAGATTTGGAAGTGGAGTCAAAAAGGCAGACACTGGGGAGAGCAATACGGATATGCAACACATTTGCAGCATGTTGAGTAGCACTGGCATCACACATCAGGCTGTGAATGGCATGTCTAATACACATACATGACACATGCCACCACACAGATGTCATGTAGCATAGCCACGGTAAATTACAAAATTACAGCAATATGTCAGTGAATGAGTAATGTCACATCGACATGATGCGAAGATTGATGCTGAATAGTGTTGCGAAATATGCATGTGCCACACACTGAAACAAATCCAGGGTCCCATAACACAGTCATCGTGGCCGATCAATGGTTGGTCCCTTTGACATCACAGGAAACACCTGTCATCTTCCACATGCAAACAGGCCCTTATGAAAATGTTCTGCAGGCCAAGACTCCATCGGCCTGAATGGTCTAATCATTAACATAACCATGTGAAAATAGTGCCCCAGTGTGGGCTGCGAACAATGACTGAAAGATAGCACATATGTCGCAATAGTGCAGAAAGATTTCTAGCAAAAAGGGGAGAGTGGAAACAATCAGCCTGAATGAACACTTACACTTACAACTATGTAGTTGCAAGATGACAGTTCAAGGTAAAGTGCACTAATGTGAGCCTAATTGGCAACTGTGGGCAGAAGGGATACAGTCATACCCAAATCCAAGGCACGTGAATGTATGGGAGGAAGCAAATGGGTGACCCATAACACTCAGGAGTACACACCCTCACCGGGCACTGAATCAGAACCCATCACCCAAACAACATACACATGAATTACACACACACGCATGGCCACTCACCGGACAATGCTTCGTAATCTAGTAGATCTCCCACACCTTGGATCTGTTCCTCTGTGACGAAGGTCCCAGCAACAGACTCATGTTCAGTGAGTTTGTTGTCCACTTGTGGAGACCCACCGCCAGTCACCAGAGTAGCGGCATGATTTGAGGCCAGCTTGTTCTTTGCTCTGCGTTTCAGGTCATTCCACTGCTTGTAGCAATCATCAGCTGGTCTGCCAGTGTGCCCTATGTTGACCAGGTGTGGTCTTGCACTCTACAGTCACCAACATATCGCCGACACATAGCTCACAAGTGCATCAAGTTCCGGGTCATTAAAGCTAGGCTTCCTTGATGTGCCGGAGTGTGTAGCCGTGTCTGGAGTCTTAGCCTGTTGTGCCAGAGCACCCTTCTTCCTGTTCTTTAAAGGTGGTGCGGAGCCAGAGTGGCTTACGCCGCTCTGGTCAGTAGGGGCAGAAGCACCGGTGGACTGGGTAGTAGGAGTTTCGGAATGCACAATGACCATAGGTCTTGTTGCAGGCATTGGTTGCAGGGTAATGTTGGCAGGGGGAACATCAGTTTGATGGACCTGGACCGACACTGTCCTGGCTGGGAGACTCAGAGCTGGGGCGGATGGAGCTGCAGCTGCCCCTGCAGCCTCCCCACCCTGCCTACTCGGGGCAGCAGATGACATAGCTGCCCCAGATCCACGTGGCTTGGTGACAACTACTTGCACCGCCACACGTGGCCTAGACTTGCTGACCTGGAAGTCAGCCTGGGAGTCATCCTGTGCCAGGTCAGGTTCCACAATGGGCTGGTCCAACAAGGGCTGAGCTGGGATGGTGTCAGCCACGTTTCCCTCAACCATGGGGGGGGCATGGGTGTCCCTGATTGGTCCTCCACACATGGGGGTATAGGAGCACCCTGCAAATCCCGGCCACGTCCCCTACCGCGCCCACCACGGCCACCTTCTGAAGGTCGGCCACCTTTGTCTCCCTTACCGCTTGGTCGCCTCCCAACCATGGCACTGATGTTGTTGTGCATATGGGAGTTGCAGTAAACAATTGTCCTGGCAATTGGGGGTCAAAGGGGTAGGGTACTATATGGAATGTTTACCCTAGTGCTCTAACAAGGCTGTCAGTGACCCCTGGGGGAAGATGATGGGTCACGCAACGCACAGGCAGCCCAAAATCAAAAAATAACATGCACGCAACCCCTCGTATACCACGTGCGTGAAAAAATGTACCCGCACTATGCTGTGGCACCCAGAAACACAAAAATAAGCGTACGCATAATACAGGCAGCCTACAATGACCTACGCGACACAGGGGGCAAGCACAGTTGGCCTGGAAAAGAACGTGAAAAAAACGCACGTGTGCACGTTGGCAAAACCCCTGCCAAAAGAAGAATTGTACGCTGTCTGAGGAGACAGGACAAAAGAAGAAGTGAATGCTGTTTGAGGAAACAGGCCCAACAAAAAATCAGAAAAAAGCTGTCAGAGGTAACAGGGAGTACAAACTTGAAATGCTGTGAAGTAATCGCGTGTGAACCGACAAGAAGTACAGAATTCACCCACTCGCTCTCCGCGAAAAGCACGTACAAGGAAATGGCATCCGACACGTAGCTTTTAAACCGGCCCACACCTACACGTCACATACGAGTGTACGCGCTAAGGCCCTTTCCTCCAATTACACGAGCTGACACTTGGACGTGCATTTTTTGGACGTGTACGATGAACATGCACCCGTGTTGATGGAAAAGACCACACGTGTCACGTCACTAACGCGTGTAGGCCCTTTCCTCAGAATACATGCATCCACACGTGGACGTGCAGTTTTTCCACGTGTGATGCCATGTCACGAGGGAAACGTCCGTGCGGGTCACGTCACAGAAGCGCTTACGCGCTAAGGGCCTTTGGTCCAATGAAACCGCATACGTGTGCTGACGCGCTTATGCGCAGAGGGCCTTTCCTGGAATTACATGCTGACGTGCAAGATTTTCACATGCCAAATCACTCCATATCAAGTTGGCCACGCAACAACACACGGAAGACCACGCTCCTGCCCAGAAGGCCGAATTACTGCTCCCCAGAGCCCCGAGCACACTCCCACCTGCCATCTGCTGCTGCCTGACTGCCTGCTGCCCACATGCCCTGCTATTTGCTGCATGCACGTCAGCCAGGGCTGAAATTTCTGTGACCACCCCTGCTGGAACCGAAGACTCCCGACTGGGATACCATTGCTCCACAGCCCAGCCCCAGGGCCCAGTTGCCCGCCCAATCCTGCCTCTGGGGTTGCCATGTCGGGCACAACACCATCTGGCACCACTGGCAACCCCCAGCCAGAGAGGCAGAGGGCCACCAGCTTCAGTCCAGGGAAGTTGGTGTCCTGGTGGAGCAAGTCCTGGGGCAGTATGATGCCCTCTTTGGAGGTTCGCGCGCCGACAAGGAAGGACGGACAAGGATCTGGATGGACATCGTGACTGCCATCAACGCGGAGGGGGTGGCAGTCCGCGACTTACATCATGTCAAGAAGCGCTGGAAGGACTTCAGGTCCAGGACCCTCAACAAGGCCCGGCGCCTCGATAAGGCAGCGGATGTCAAGGGGTGCCGGGTCCAGCTGTTGGACCACCAAATGAGCGTCCTGGAACGCATATGCCCAGCGCTCTACGTCCAGATCCTTGAGAGGCAGACCCGTCTGGAGTCGAGCGGTAAGTGTACATGCATGGTGATTGGACGATGTGCATGTCGTGGTGTGCCTGTAATGTGCAGGTGGCACATGTGTTTTTGTAGGGCCATGTAGGGATGTGTATGAACATGGGCGTGAGGCTGCCACATGTGAGTCCTCTCAGGTGTGAGACACATCGATGGTGTATGTGTTGGTAAGCATGCTGGGCAAATGCAGGTGTGGGAGCACACATGTTTGAATTTCTGTGTATGTACATTGGCATGGTTGTGGCATGGATGTTGGTTCATTATGCATGTATCTGCACTGTGTACATGTGCATGTATGTGTATTTGACAAGTGTGCAACTGTGATGCAACATGGATGCACGTGACACTGATATGTAGAAGGCTGAATGTCAGATGTGACATGTATGGCGATCTAATCACTGCGACAGTTGGATATGTACACACGCATGTAAGTGTGGTGGCGTGTATGCATGTCTATTGCACTCCCATTGTTTCATGTGATGTCCGGCTCACCTTTGGCTTACATGCTGTTGAATGTGTATGGATGCTGCTGCCTGGTGCACTATTGCTGTGGAAATGCTCATGTGTGTGAGTTAAAATGACATGTGTGTCGTGGAGTGTGATGCCGTGTCTGAATTTTGACTATGCCACTCATGTACAACTGTCATGTGTGTATCAGTCCAATGTACTGTGCCCTGATGCCTGTGTTTAATCTCTCCCTATCTGCAGCGTCGACTGATGAAGAGGGCGGAGAGGGTGCTTTGGAGCACAGCGGCAGGGATCGCTCCACCAGCCGGAGACGCAAGGCCCGGCTCCCCTCCCAGATTGTCATCTCGTCGGGGAGTGAGGAGTCTGGTGCCACGTCCCAGGCCGCAGCTGCCGTGGGTAGGTACAAGAGGCAGAGGTTGGAGGTGGACTCCTTGGCAGCAGAAGGGGCAGCTGAGACCCCACAGGGTCCGACGGAGGAAGATGGCATAGAGTCATCCAGGTTGGTGGGGGGTTTGGTGGAGGAGGAGGCCATGGAAGGGACACACACGGGGTCTGGAGGTGGGGATTCCACTGGTGCTAGTGGTGCAGTGCAGGACCAGGGACAGGAGGCAGCACAGGCCGCCGCGGAGGTGCCTGTGTGCAATCCTGTCCCTGATCCTGTCACTGCATCATCTGGCTCCAGCAGGGATGCCTACGTCCATACCCGTTTTCAGGTTGGGGATGAGCGCACAACAACTGGTCTTCCTCTCCCTGCGGACGTGGCTATCCGGGACCGGGTTGAGCCTGTCCTGGGTGGGGTGGCGTTGCGTCAAGAGGACATGCGAGGTGACCTGCAGTCTTTTCATGTGGAGACTGCACGTCATCTCGAATGGCTCGTTGACCGCGTTGACCTACTGGGACAGCTCACCAGGGCCGGATTCCTCCGTTTGCTGGACCTTGTTCCGACCCCCTCCTCACCTGAACCCCCTATGCGCCAGTCGTCCTCCATGCCATCTTCCCACCCATGTATCACCTGGGTAACCTGTGAAGCTGCCTCTGACCCTGCGGCCAGGCTGGTGGAGGACATATCCCTAACACAGTCGGGAGTCGGACATCCAGCAGGGGTGGCCACCTCAACAACTGCACCCCAGACGGAGGAGGATGTGCAGGCAGCAAGAGCCAGGGCACAGGCAGAGGCACAGCAGCAGCAGCAACAAAGTGGGAGCCATGATGGCTCGGGGCCTTCAACATCGGAGGGGCAGGCATCGGCCATAGGACAGGAGGACCCTGGATTTCAAGTGTCTTCCGTGTGGCAGCGGTTGGGCCACACCATAGATGCGGAGTGGCAGCAGGTGGAAGAGGCACGGCTCACAATGGTCAGGGCGGAGAACTCCATGCGGAGGTCCCTGAGGCAGGCCGAGTGCCTCGAGGCAATTCGCAGGGAGTTGGAGGAGAACATGTCGTTGTCCCTGCGAACCCTCGGGGCCATGGAAGAGGACCGCCTCCAGGACATTGAGCGGGAGTTCGATGATGTCCTGGCCTGGGACATTCAAAAGTGAGCCGTCGGACTAGCCCGCTGCCATTGTAAATAGTTTTTAGAGTTAGGTTTCCTTTTCCTTTTCCTTTTATTTGTGGTCAATGGACAATGACACACACATTTGTATATAGTTTTATTTTTAGGTAGTTTCTTAGGTAGGTTTCATTTGTTTGGCTGGGCTCATGGACCATTTACATCGTTGGACAATGGATTAATTTGATAGCTTTTTTGGAATTTTGCACATGGATTATTGGATTTTTAATTTGGACCATGGATTATATATATATAGTTTGATCATGGATTCATTTGGAATTTTTCTTTCATTATGGACACAGAGAAATTGATTTTTTTTTTTGTTGGTCAATGTATTGTAAATAGTTGGACTATGGATTGATTTATCTTTTTTAGTTTTCATTATGAACATGAAACAATGGATATCATTTTTTTACCTTTCCTTTGGATTTGCGTTGGTGGAGGGAGAGTTATAACTGTTTTTCTTTCAATTTTTTTTGTATTGGTTATCATTTTCATTCACTCATCTTTTTCACATGCTTTTCATTTCATGTTTGATATTTTGGTATGCTTTCATTTCATTTATTTATGTACATAATACATTTCCATATGTTAGTTCCATGTGTGGGATTCGCTCATTGGGTTGATGCATGTGAAAATGTGGGTTTACACAAGCAATGCTAACCAGTGTATGTGTGTGATGGACATGTGTTGATGTACATAGTTGAGTTTTGGTTTGTGTCTTGAAATGGGCATGTCAGTGTGGGGTGGATTGGGAAATCATTGCATCTCAAGAATGGGGTGGCGGCATATGTTTTTTTGGTGTAGAAGTGGGCCATGATTGTGCATCTTTATTTCATGTAGGGAGGGACATAAGTGGGACATGAGTGGGGGCCTGCTGGCAGGTGCCCCGGACTGCTGGGGGGTGGGGGTGCTGGGGGACATGAGTGGGGGCCTGCTGGCAGATGCCCCGCACTGTTGGGGGGTGGGGGTGCAGGGGGACATGAGTGGGACATGAGTGGGGGCCTGCTGGCAGGTGCCCCGCACTGCTGGGGAGTGGGGGTGCAGGGGGACATGAGTGGGGGCCTGCTGGCAGGTGCCCCGCACTGCTGAGGGTGCAGGGGGACATGAGTGGGACATGAGTGGGGGCCTGCTGGCAGGTGCCCCGCACTGCTGGGGGGTGGGGGTGCAGGGGGACATGTGTGGGACATGAGTGGGGGCCTGCTGGCAGGTGCCCCGCACTGCTGGGGGGTGGGGGTGCAGGGGGACAAAAGTGGGAGCCTGCTGGCAGGTGCCCTGCACTGCTGGGGGTGGGGGTGCAGGGGGACATGTGTGGGACATGAGTGGGGGCCTGCTGGCAGGTGCCCCGCACTGCTGGTGGGTGCGGGTGCAGGGGGACATGAGTTGGTGATCAGTAGTGCAAGCTGACATGTGGCTTGGCTGGGGGGCATGCCCATGGTGGATGGGCTACCTGCGGGACATGACCAGGGGTGCAGGGTAGTCCCTTGTGGTGTGGGATGCCTGCAGGGGCCATGGAGGGTGTAGAGGGAACACCTGGGAGGACCCACACTGCCAATTCACGTGTAGGACTCCCCGCGCACCCCAGAAATACACGTATCCTGCTCAAATCCCGTGTGAGACTTCACGCGAACCCCAGTCTTACACGTACCCCGCTCGCACAGAGCCATTCGTGTGTGAAACTTCCTGCGCACCCCCGAAATACACGTACCATGCTCAAATCGCGTGTGAGACTTCACGCGAACCCCAGTTATAGACCTACCCCACTCGCACAGGGACAATCGCGTGTGAAACTTCCCGCGAACCCCAGTTATACATGTACCCCACTCGCACGGGGCCATTCACGTATGAAACTTCCCGTGCACCCCCGAAATACACGTACCATGCTCAAATCGCGTGTGAGACTTCACGTGAACCCCAGTTATACATGTACCCCACTCGCACAGGGCCAATCTCGTGTGAAACATCCTGTGAACCCCAGTTATACACGTACCCCACTCACACAGGGGCAATCACGTGTGAAACTTCCTGCGAGCCCCAGTTATACACGTACCCCACTCGCACAGGGCCATTCGCGTGTGATACTTCCCGCGCACCCCCGAAACAGGGCCAATCACGTGTGAAACTTCCTGCGAACCCCAGTTATGCACGTACCCCACTCGCACAGGGCCATTCGCGTGTGATACTTCTCGCGCACCCCCGAAATACACGTACCATGGTCAAATCATGTGTGAGACTTCCCGCGCACCCCAGTTATACACGTACCCCACTCGCACATGGCCAATCGCGTGTGGAAGTTCCCGCGCACCCCCAAAATACATGTACACGGATCCAATCGCATATGAGACTTCATGCGAACCCCAGTTATACACGTACCCCACTCGCACTGGGCCGATCGCGTGTGAAACCTCACACGAACCCCAGTAATGCACGTTCCCCGCTTGGCGTTTGCTGTTTGGCAGCCCTGTAAACTGGTCCAGGGTTAGCCCAGCCCTTTGCGCTGGATTAGGCATTTTGATGGCTTTTCTTTCCGCTAAGGGCAATCTTGGAGGAGTAACTGGCGCTGCTGCAGGGTCGCTGCGCCACTGTGCACCACGGCTGGTTTTGGTAGCTAAAATCCATGAATACGCTGTGCGCGTAAATGGATTTTAGCGCACGCCGCTGGCGCAGAGATTTGCACACGCACACTGTGCGCCAGCCACGTGCGCCACTTGTGCGCGATATTCTATGAATTACCCCCTATATGTGTGGACTACATCTATGCATCTAGAATGCAAGTGAAATTATATCCTGGCTGAGTTTCTCGAATATGGCCCTTTCCCCCTTAGCACATTCATGGGATTCAGCTCACTCAAAAGCACCTAGGGGGGTGGGATAGACTTATTTCCATCCCAACAATACTCTCAGCCTTTGCTTCAAAGATGAATGCAGCTTTGATCTTTCTCTCCCTGCCTTGTATTATTAAGTGGTTCATTGGTTCAACCTATTTAATGCACCTGTGACATGTAAATACAGATGTTTGCAAACCTTAAAAAAATGAGGCACCTTGTAACAAACATGAAGTGATCTACAGCATTTCCAAAATATGGCCTGAAATAACTCCCATATGAATAACTGCAGCACTGTGGGGACCATCTAATATTCATCAACTCTAAAAAAAATGATTCCAAATATTCTAGAAAAATAAGCAGCTGGACAAACACCTGACAAAAGGTTACGGAGATTAAGTAGAGAAATCTTCTGCTCACGTAGAGATGGCGGATATGATAGGTTAATCTGTATCTCCAGACCCCCAGGGTGCCACACTTCGAGAAATAATGCTGTTCCCAATAGCAATTGAGCTTAGGGCCCTTTAGGAATGTGCATGTAATGGATGGGATCACACAGAATAACTCTGAGTCCAAATAACCAAACCAACTCAGGAAGATGGCAAAGTACTGTTTTATAAACAATTATCTAAAACAGGGAGTTACAACGATCATCAACGGACATATGCTCGATTTCTCTCAGCGATCTTTTCACAAAACAGAGGTTATACATTAAAAATACGTCAGAGGTGACGTCATACTAGGTGGCAAATAATGTAAAACCTGCTAAGGTTCGGGAGTGGCTTAAGGGGAACATCTAAATATATTATCTATAGGAACTAAGATTGTAATTGCCCACCCACTGTCAGGGCCTCTAAAACATATAATCTTCAGAAACATTAGATGCACAGTTCCTCATTGGTTTTTAAATGATAAGGTTGTTCGTCATATGGACCACTACAAATGGTTGGCATGCTTGTGCTATGTCTGGAACATTTGGTTCACTTAGCAAGCAGCACATAATCCCAGCCCTAGGTGCAAGGAGATGGGCCTGACTCTACCTCTCCACCCAATTAATGCAACATCTCTCATTGCTCATGCCTTCTGCCATGAAGATTGTCTTTGAATTTGGCCTTGCAAAGTATCGTTGTCTATGAGAATATACAGAAGTGTAGGCACTTGCTGTTGTGTTCTATGACTCCAAGTTCAAATGCTATTTTCATCCTTGGTTCAGGTGACAGGATACCACGATTTGGTCCACTTTGCAGCTTTTAAATGTCGTAAATGAATCAAACTTGGCACTTCTGCTGTTCCTTCTTTGCACCTTAACAAGGGGTGATTGATCCTTTGTATGTTCGCTCCTTTCTGGAATAGAGAGCTAACCTTGGCTGCTTCAGTATTGACTCCAAGCTAGACCATGCGGCTCCACGATTCACCTTATTCTTGCTGCGACATAGTTTTCTCTTTCCTCTTCATGGGTCCTGACTTAGTAAAATTCATGATACTGATGTCCATCTTCTATGTAATGGTGCTTCTCCTGCATTCTATTCACTAAATATATATGCAGCTTCTATGATGACATAGTCTACTTCAGTTTCATCATCTGTACAATTATTAAACGGTTGATTCTCTACAGCACTTTCTGCACGTGTAATCTTCTTTTCGTATTTTAAAAGTTCACTTGATTCTTTACTTGTTCATTAGACTCTTTAGGATCTATACATCCTCTTCAGCCAGTATCCCGAGACGTTGTCATACTCTTTTATTAAGTCACAGGCTTCTTTTCTTTGCTCCTTCTCATATTCCTTTAGGGAGTTCCTCCCTCAAATTGTCGTCCCTTCAAGGATCAGAGGCATAGACAGGGTAGGGCCTGAGGGGCAAGGCCCACCCAAAATCTGTAAATGCCCACTCAGCATTGCTGAGTTGGTATTTACAACTGCCACTGTGTAGCCTGAGCAGCAGCCTTCACTCTCTGGGAAATCCGTGCATTGTGCAGATGAGCGGAGAACGGACCCTGCTGCGTGCATGTCAGGAACCAGGAAGATATCTCTGCTTCCTGGTTTCTGTCTGCGCAGGAGCCGAAAGCCTACATAGCAGCTGAGGAGGCGGCGGGAAACAGGTAATGGAAGAAATTGTGTTTATGTTTGTGTGTATGCTTGTGTGTGAGGATTGTATGCAGCTGGTATGAATGTATGTGTGCATGCTTGCGAGGGTGTCTCTATGTACATATGTATGTATACTAGAGGTTGTCTGTAAGTGCATTTGTATGAAAGAATATGCAGTATTAATGTTCTGGGTGCTTGTGTGAATGACAGAAAACTGTATGGGTATGTGACTGGTGGATGAATGTCTAAAAAATGAAATGTGCATGACTGTGTGTGTGTGCGTGCGTGTGTGCATGTGCGTGTGTGTGTGTGTGTTTGTGTGTGTGTGTGTGTGTGTGTAAAGCAAGCTGGGGCCTGGGGAGGGTTATTGGACCATTAACAATTCATAACAGGAGTAGGCATGTTTAACTGGTGTTTATGGTTGCAACAAAGCCAAATTGAGTGTTATTATTTGAAGGAGAGGTTGGTGTAGGGGGAAGATACTACACTATGAAAATGCTTTGGAAACATCTTCTGTGCATTGTTGGGGATTTGCTCTTCTAATGAATCTCCCTGGAATGGTTAGGTCTCCCTATCTATGCTTTGTCGTACTTGCACATTTAGAACAAATGCATGTCCCTCTGCAGGCTCCTCTTAGGATGGGCACTACTACACTAGCTCCAGGCCCCACTTGTTACACAATCCTGGCTATGCCTTTGTCGGGGATACATTCAATAGAGTTGTCTCAATGGGTATCTTCTTTCGAAAATACGTAGCAGTATTGGCACAACTGCTAGGGTCAAACACAGCATGAACCCAGGCTTCCAACATATGGGAGGTAGGGGGCCAGGTTTCTTGCAGAGGCATGAAGCTGCTCCTCATTTTCTAAATAAAAAAAACAGTGCTGATTGAGGGGAAATTCTGCAAAAGGGGTCGGCGGGGCAGATGCTAGACACTAGGACACCTGGAGCCATCTGTGATTGGCCAATTGGAAGAAAAGATGAGTGAAAGACTGTCTGTATGCGAGAATTATTCTAGGCAGACTAATGTCTGACAATCGGGCATATCAGAGGTACTGCTTTACTGCTACAACAGGTTTCACTGCAGTGCTGAACACTATGATCAGCAAAATGCGGCATCTGTCATGAATGTCCAAGTGTTCAGAATTCCATAGCGATTGCATAGCAATTACGTGGGAGAAGGTGAACTGTCATGAAATATTTCATTTTAGAACAATGACTAATTACCAGTGCACCATGGAGAACAATAACAACATTTTACAAACATGTTAACTATCCCCACAAAGAGCCCTCCAGGTGGCTTCCGGGGAGCTGCATCTTTCCCACTGCCTCACCTAGTGCCAAGGATCCTGTTACGAAGTATCAATAAAAGACCGATGCGCACGTTCTACAACAAAAGCAAAGACTGCTGTTACAATATATCAATAAAGGACTTGACTATAGGAATTATTTTCAATTCTATAGTACATTGGTACAATTCTGAAGTTGACAAGTTCATAAATTTATCGTATCCACATGTCTTTCCTTCTTTCTATTCCTGTTCCCTTTTCTTACTTTTTCTTTTTTATATCTTTGTATTTCTCTTTCCTTCGTTCATTATTTTCTTCCTTTTTCCATCTGACCTCCTTTCCTTTATTATGCTTTCTTCTTTGCATCTTATTGTATATTTCTACTGAGTGAGGAACTTCTTGAGTGGGGATCTCATAAGGTGTACTCTCGCGACCCGTATGTTAGTGCTATTAAGGTTGGCAATGGCTTTCTTATTTTATTATTTTATTCTTGTGTCACAAGGATGTAGGTCAACACGGAGACATAGAGTCCCTCAGCTCCGTTTGTAAAGTAAGCAGTAGTTTGTTTGTGCCTACACCTCTTTGCGCCAAATTTCTGATGTAAATGAATAAAAGTACGTAGTCAAGTTTCTTCAAGTATATTTTCTTAATTTATTTGATATATGTTCTGCCCATATGGATGACACGTGTTTCGGCGTTTCATTGGCGCCTTTTTCAAATCCGGGCTGAATGCAAGCGTAACATGTAATAAAACAAAACACAAAATATAACATATGAAATAGCATTTTAGCATATTTTGTAACACATTTAGTAGTTAGAATAGTGACTTAGGCTGTGTAGTATATCCTTTTAGCATTCTCAAATTGCATGAACACCTAAAAGTGCAGCACCTCTTAGTTACCTCAAATGGTTAAAAATAAATCCATTACAGTGACTATGTTAGTTTTTTAAAATTAAATTTGTGCAATCCGAAAAAGAAGTAAGTATGGGATGGCATGGACCTAACAGTTTTTGGCTGTCAGAAAAGCATGTAAATTTGTTTTCTTACCCTTATTGAATATAGTGTGAATATCCCTTTCCTTATTTCCGGAAATTAGTTTTTAGTTGAAGTGTATCACGGTAGTTCCAGGGTTAAATCCCACCTAGAACAAATTTGGTTGTTCTATTATGCTAACATTAGCCTTTTAACCTTGTATCGGATTGATTGCTTATTGTATATTTCCATGTGTTTCCTTGTTTCTCTTTTTCTTTCTCTTGTTCTCCTTACTACTTTCTTTGTCTTCCTCTTTCCCCAAGTCTTTGTCTTCCATCCCTTCTTTATGTTGTTCCTTATTTCCTATAATCCTTCATTTAAGCTTCTTCTTTCCACCATTCATAATTTCGTTGTACCCTTCATTCCATCTATCTCTGTGTCTTTCCACCTTTCCTTTTTTTCCTTCATTCACCTTCTTTCATTAATGTATTCCTCCATTCCATCAGTTTTTATTTACTATATCCTTTTCCTTAATATTTTCTACATTTTTATCTATCTTTCTTTCTATTTATTTCAGTCTTTTGTTTTTTCCTCACACTTGCATTATTTATTTCCCTCTCTCCCCTTCCCTCTTTCTCTTTCATTAATTGCATCAATTCATAATTCTTCTTTCATGTACTCATCTTTCTTTCTTACTCATTTTCATTCTTTAGTTCCTTTTTTACAACTGATAAAAACACAAGCCCGACCACATTTACACTTCTCCCTGTTGTTATCTGTACATGGTTCTAGTCTAGTGGTGATGTATTGAAAGATCTGACAAATCGGTCTGGACTCTTTGCCAATCTGTTTTCAATAAAAGATTAACAACTTCACTTCCTGCCACCACATTTCCTGATCAGAGCAGCATCCTATCATCTCTTTCTGTGAATGACAGAAAAACCTTTCACTCCTCCAACCCAGAACAGCAGTGCAGAGCTTTAACTTCCGCAGTGTGCCTATGACATAGGGGGATCATTTACATGGTTACAAAATTCATTATTCTTCAAGAATGAAGGAAAGGTGGAAAGAAAAAAACGGAATAAAGTAAGGATTACATGAAAAACAGAAAATACAAGGACGGAGAGAGGACCAGGAATGAAAGAGAAGGAGAAAGGAAGGAAATGGAAATATAGGAAGAGTAGGAAAGGTGGAATGAAAAAAACGAAGAAAGTAAAGGGCACAGATTGAAGGGAACCAAGGAAAATAAAAGTAATTAAGACAAAATAAGGCAAAAGAGGGAAAGAAAAACAATAGAACAAAGAGGAGAACATGGAAGACGTAAACAAAGAAGGAAAGACAGGCAGAACGAGGGTGAACATGTAATTGTACAATAGCACTATACATGTACCATTTAAGAATAAGTCAATTTCAGAATTACATAATTGCAAATGTGCCCTATAGTCGAGTGCTTTATTGATGCATTGTGACAGTAGCCATTGTCTCTTACTCTTGAAATTGTTCTGCAGTGATCAGTTTAGCATGCTATTGATACTTCAGGAGTCATGGCACTATGCTAGGCGGTGGGAAAGATAGTAGCCCCAGGAGTCAACTGGAGGGCTCATTTTTGGGGCAATTTTACCATTTTGTACAAGTCTTTCAATGTAATCATGTTGCCACTTGAAATCATTTAATGCTTTGAAATAAAATATTTCATGGCGGTTTTCCAGTGGTGTGTGTCCCTGGAGCCGCTGCACATCTACTAATCGGAATCTCACTGCATGAATGTGCATCCACCACATTTTCTTTGCGGCATGCATGCTCGCTTGCCCAAAAACATGCCGATGATGTACCCACGCCCACAGAAACACAGCTTGCGGGCAGCTGAAAGGAGCAGGAGCACACTCACATTTAGGAGGCTGGTGGAGGGCTGTCCGGTGGCAATACACACAATAAAGTTGTGTTGAATAAAAACTATGGTAGAGAGAAGGGTGTGTGCTATGGAAAACCTGAAAGCAAGGTAAGAAGTGGGGTTACAAGGCAGGGGAAGGTGGAAGATGGTATGTCCCATGCTGTTAAGATAAGAGAAAAAGACAGGAGTGGTGGCTGGGGGGCTTGCAGAAAGGGTAGGAAGTTGGGCGAGTTAAGAGGAGGAGGTGAAAGAAGTTGAGGCCCTGAGAGGCAGGGTTTCTATTAATAGTACGTGTTAACGAGGGGTATCCTTATATAACAGGAGTGTGCACCAGGGAATCTTGAGGAAATGTGGATTTACCAGATTAAATTCACCCACCCACAAAAACAATGAAAAAAAGACAACAATTTCAAAGTATATCAGTGCATACTTCCAGGAGCTAAATTAAATCAGCGAAGAAAATGTGGGCCAGATACATAGATCTTCCAGAGTATATACAGCTTGGTGTCAGGCCGTTGTCTAATGTATCATTAGTAGAAGTTTTAGCTTTGACATGACTAGCCCTACTACTGCTGTTCACAATACCACTGCAGGGAGGAGGGAAGATCCTGTTGTTGGACACTTGATTGTCAATGTCTTTGACATGGTCTCGCGTCAGATGTTGACTGACTAACACCAGAGCAGGATGAGGATGGGATGGGGGAAATGATCTGGTACTCTGGTGGAAGCTGAGATGCAACGGTTCCTAAATTATTGTATGTCTTTCCTTTGCGTGTAAGTGCCAAGGATCAATATGCTCCTCCTGTTTGCATAGACTTGCATAATAGCCTGGCAGTTAAGGGGCTAAGTTCATACAAGATATAGTCAAACGTTCTAAAGCACTGACACTAGACTGCAACGTTATCATAGAGGTTTATGGTATGTTTTCTGTGGTGGGGAAGTCCTTGCTTCTGGCTGAGAATGTATGCCCCCTTGTATTTAGGTCTTTTGTGATCAGAATTTGTGATGTGAAGGTTGCCAGACAAGCTGAGATGTGTGGTTCAGGAACAAACATGCCTGTTTCTATATTTCTGATTTGCATGCGTGGTAGCAATATGAAACTCAAATGTGTTTTTGGTAAGGAACTTTGACTCTCACTGTATTTACTCTCCATAGGTGGATTCTTTTACTATTGCTTTTAATGTGGTGACCCGTCAATGCCACAGGTTTGTATAACAATTTGAGGTAGGCTTTTTTGTCAACGCGTGGTCATCTTAGGCCTTCTCTTCTCTCAGGCGTGATTGGAAATGAGTGCTAATGCTGGTTTGAGATTTAAGCCATTGCAGCTTTGAAAGAGTGAAAGGTTTGGCCTGAAGGAACTTGAGCCACAGCAATATAAGATGTAATTTTCAGTGCAGGACTCCTGAGTTGGACCCACGTATTCCAAGGTTCTGGATCTGCACTGGGAGGGCTGGGTGAATTATCCAGTCCCCTGTTCTGGGTTGGAAACCATTCGTATCCTATTCACACCTCAATCTGAATGAGTAAACCGTTGACCTAAAGCCACTGCAGCAAGCACAGTTATGGCAGCCCTGCACTCACACTTGGCAGTAAAGTCTTCTCAGAAACAAGTGTTGCCAACTCAGTGCTCTATGCAGTGGCCTGTTAGTAAAAACCATGAAGATGATGTCAGTTCAGTGCGGTGCTTCATATATGTATATACTTGAGAAACCACATTCCATAGTCAGGGTTACCCAGATTATATAACATCCCACAGACTAAACAACAAACAGGTCCAGATATAATTATTTATTTCTCCTCTAACAGTGATAGTGATAGGCTGCATTCGCAGGCAAGTGGAGGGCATTTCTTTGGCATCTCAGAGATGGAGAGGGGCACAGGAGTGAGCCATCCCCCACCGTCCCCAAGCAGGTGGAAAGCACTATCACGTGTTTCAGGAAATCCCCCTGGTGAAAATTCTTGGGCCAGGCTGATGACAGCCAAGGGGCTGCCATTAGGTCTAGCGACAAAAATGTGGCAGTGGCTCTGTCTCCCAGGCAGGCCCCTATGAGATGGAGTGAAGATGTGGTGAAAGCTCTGCTTCAACCACATTTTCTAAATAGGGGCTTTAGTGTGCTGTGCAGGTGGGAGTTTTAACCAATTTTACCATCCCAGTGTTCTTTAAAATGTCCCATTTGAAACAAACTAGCCAAAGAAGGTCCTCCTGGCAATACTCAGTTTGCTGCATAAAGTTATTAATTGTGTTTCATAAATATGAGCCACACTATATTTAACTCACTAATAGGTACAGTACTGGCACAAACGGTGCTAACATTATTCACAAACGGCAAGGACAACACATGCAGCAGAAGTTGAACCTTCCCTGACAAATAGGAAAGGTACAATATGGTGTTAAGCACCCGTTCCAAGGACCGGAACAAGTGGTAGAGGCCCAGCAGCCCAAGTTAAAGGCCAGAGCAAAGTGGCAGCATTTAACGAGGGCCCCGGGTCACTACGACCTGCTTAATGCTATTAACACCTGCGCCATGGGCTGGGATGGGGCTAATTAAAAGTATTTTCGTTCTGTGAACGGGTCACCTTGTGGCATCCCGTTCACGGAACGAAAAGACTATTCAAAGATGGCCACCATGGAAAGGGAAGGCAGGGACCCAAGCTACTCCTCACTGATGAGCCCCAACAAGGGCGAAACATGTTTGGGGATGCTTGTGGTCTCCTGCAGAAGGGATGTGGCCTAGCAGTTCGGGCTGGACTGCCCCTTTTGGGGTGGGGCCAAGCCTGATTTGCATATGGTCTTTCCCTTCTGTAATGGCTTGGCAGGCGAAGAACGGTGGTCTGGAGGGTTGCCCAGAGCATTGCCAGTGGTTAAGATTAATTCTAAACCTTCCAGCCATCACCTCTTTGTTTTTGCTATGTCACCCCAAGTGGGACGGGTATGCCCAGACGTGGGTCCCGTGCCTGCTGGGCCTAGAGACCCAAGCTACTCCTCACTGATGAGCCCCAACAAGGGCGAAACATGTTTGGGGATGCTTGTGGTCTCCTGCAGAAGGGATGTGGCCTAGCAGTTCGGGCTGGACTGCCCCTTTTGGGGTGGGGCCAAGCCTGATTTGCATATGGTCTTTCCCTTCTGTAATGGCTTGGCAGGCGAAGAACGGTGGTCTGGAGGGTTGCCCAGAGCATTGCCAGTGGTTAAGATTAATTCTAAACCTTCCAGCCATCACCTCTTTGTTTTTGCTATGTCACCCCAAGTGGGACGGGTATGCCCAGACGTGGGTCCCGTGCCTGCTGGGCCTAGAGACCCAAGCTACTCCTCACTGATGAGCCCCAACAAGGGCGAAACATGTTTGGGGATGCTTGTGGTCTCGTGCAGAAGGGATGTGGCCTAGCAGTTCGGGCTGGACTGCCCCTTTTGGGGTGGGGCCAAGCCTGATTTGCATATGGTCTTTCCCTTCTGTAATGGCTTGGCAGGCGAAGAACGGTGGTCTGGAGGGTTGCCCAGAGCATTGCCAGTGGTTAAGATTAATTCTAAACCTTCCAGCCATCACCTCTTTGTTTTTGCTATGTCACCCCAAGTGGGACGGGTATGCCCAGACGTGGGTCCCGTGCCTGCTGGGCCTAGAGACCCAAGCTACTCCTCACTGATGAGCCCCAACAAGGGCGAAACATGTTTGGGGATGCTTGTGGTCTCGTGCAGAAGGGATGTGGCCTAGCAGTTCGGGCTGGACTGCCCCTTTTGGGGTGGGGCCAAGCCTGATTTGCATATGGTCTTTCCCTTCTGTAATGGCTTGGCAGGCGAAGAACAGTGGTCTGGAGGGTTGCCCAGAGCATTGCCAGTGGTTAAGATTAATTCTAAACCTTCCAGCCATCACCTCTTTGTTTTTGCTATGTCACCCCAAGTGGGGCGGGTATGCCCATACATGGGTCCCGTGCCTGCTGGGCCTAGAGACCCAAGCTACTCCTCACTGATGAGCCCCAACAAGGGCGAAACATGTTTGGGGATGCTTGTGGTCTCGTGCAGAAGGGATGTGGCCTAGCAGTTCGGGCTGGACTGCCCCTTTTGGGGTGGGGCCAAGCCTGATTTGCATATGGTCTTTCCCTTCTGTAATGGCTTGGCAGGCGAAGAACGGTGGTCTGGAGGGTTGCCCAGAGCATTGCCAGTGGTTAAGATTAATTCTAAACCTTCCAGCCATCACCTCTTTGTTTTTGCTATGTCACCCCAAGTGGGACGGGTATGCCCAGACGTGGGTCCTGTGCCTGCTGGGCCTAGAGACCCAAGCTACTCCTCACTGATGAGCCCCAACAAGGGCGAAACATGTTTGGGGATGCTTGTGGTCTCGTGCAGAAGGGATGTGGCCTAGCAGTTCGGGCTGGACTGCCCCTTTTGGGGTGGGGCCAAGCCTGATTTGCATATGGTCTTTCCCTTCTGTAATGGCTTGGCAGGCGAAGAACGGTGGTCTGGAGGGTTGCCCAGAGCATTGCCAGTGGTTAAGATTAATTCTAAACCTTCCAGCCATCACCTCTTTGTTTTTGCTATGTCACCCAAAGTGGGACGGGTATGCCCAGACGTGGGTCCAGTGCCTGCTGGGCCTAGAGACCCAAGCTACTCCTCACTGATGAGCCCCAACAAGGGCGAAACATGTTTGGGGATGCTTGTGGTCTCGTGCAGAAGGGATGTGGCCTAGCAGTTCGGGCTGGACTGCCCCTTTTGGGGTGGGGCCAAGCCTGATTTGCATATGGTCTTTCCCTTCTGTAATGGCTTGGCAGGCGAAGAACAGTGGTCTGGAGGGTTGCCCAGAGCATTGCCAGTGGTTAAGATTAATTCTAAACCTTCCAGCCATCACCTCTTTGTTTTTGCTATGTCACCCCAAGTGGGACGGGTATGCCCAGACGTGGGTCCCGTGCCTGCTGGGCCTAGAGACCCAAGCTACTCCTCACTGATGAGCCCCAACAAGGGCGAAACATGTTTGGGGATGCTTGTGGTCTCGTGCAGAAGGGATGTGGCCTAGCAGTTCGGGCTGGACTGCCCCTTTTGGGGTGGGGCCAAGCCTGATTTGCATATGGTCTTTCCCTTCTGTAATGGCTTGGCAGGCGAAGAACGGTGGTCTGGAGGGTTGCCCAGAGCATTGCCAGTGGTTAAGATTAATTCTAAACCTTCCAGCCATCACCTCTTTGTTTTTGCTATGTCACCCCAAGTGGGACGGGTATGCCCAGACATGGGTCCCGTGCCTGCTGGGCCTAGAGACCCAAGCTACTCCTCACTGATGAGCCCCAACAAGGGCGAAACATGTTTGGGGATGCTTGTGGTCTCGTGCAGAAGGGATGTGGCCTAGCAGTTCGGGCTGGACTGCCCCTTTTGGGGTGGGGCCAAGCCTGATTTGCATATGGTCTTTCCCTTCTGTAATGGCTTGGCAGGCGAAGAACGGTGGTCTGGAGGGTTGCCCAGAGCATTGCCAGTGGTTAAGATTAATTCTAAACCTTCCAGCCATCACCTCTTTGTTTTTGCTATGTCACCCCAAGTGGGACGGGTATGCCCAGACGTGGGTCCTGTGCCTGCTGGGCCTAGAGACCCAAGCTACTCCTCACTGATGAGCCCCAACAAGGGCAAAACATGTTTGGGGATGCTTGTGGTCTCGTGCAGAAGGGATGTGGCCTAGCAGTTCGGGCTGGACTGCCCCTTTTGGGGTGGTGTCAAGATCTCTGAACTTAAGGGAGAGTGGGTTTCAATCCTCTCTCCCGAACCACAGAAGCCGAATGGATCGACCCCTCCCACCGTGGTTGGCACGGGCGCCTGACTTTAGAATTACAGGTAGCCACGTGGCAGCCAATGGGGGGAAGACGGAGTTAGGGAAAGGGGATGGATAAATAAAGGAAAGGAAGGGAGAACAAGACATATACAAAATAAGAACACCTAGTTTAATTGAAGGAATTCTTCAATTATTACTCCTGCAACCTGACCTGACTCCTGAATTCACGTAACCTTACAAAACCTTGTGCGTATACAAAGAAAACCATTTGCATTAGAGAACATGCCTTGTCAATATTGTGTGCATAACCTTGTCCCACCCAGATACTTCATAATTCATGAAACAATGCACTGGGAAGGCACCTAGTATCCATGTAACAGGCTTACTAACAAAATATCTCTCTTGCATTCAGCAAAATTAGCTTCACAAAAATGGGGGCATCATTTGTATTTTACAAATCACTGTCACAGACCAGCGTAAACATAACTGCATTGAAAGTCAGAGATTCCCAAAATCCCCGCCGTATCTCTGCAAGTCACTAAACTTAACACAACTTAACTTTATGGCCCGGGGAGTCATCCGTGACTGACCCGGACCTGAAGAGAATGAGGCAATAAACAAGTTTTCACCGCCGCAGCCCAGCAAGTAAAATAAACATAGGCACCACTTAGCTTTATGGCCCGGGGAGTCATCCGTGACAGACCCGGACCTGCAGAGAATAAGGCAGTAATCAAGTCTTCATCGCCGTAGCCCAGGAATCAAGATTTCACACGGCATAGCAAGCGTGATTCCTTCACGCCTTCTCAGCCTTCTGCTTTGCTCCTGCCTGCTGCCGTCGCCGCCGCCGCCCGTGCTCTCCATTCATTAATCAACAGCACTGAAGCATGGGCGAGCGGCCGTTATGAAGACCCGCACTAATTGCAGATCACTAGCAGCTGTGACCTAACGGCCCCCTGAAACTACAATGCCTACTGGGAAGTGTAGTTTCTCCGTACCTGCTTTCGTTTACTCCACAATCCTTTATTTCTGACATTACCTCCCCTTCCAGGGCTCTTCCCAGGACCTGCCTTTTCTGGATACTTTGCATGAAACATTCTTACCAGACGAGGTGCATGTACTGCACTAGCAGGTTCCCAGGAACAATCTTCCAATCCATATCCAGTCCACTGGATGAGGTACCATAACACTTGTCTTCTTCTTTTTGAATCCAAAATCTTCTTTACTTCATATTCAACATGATCCTTTTTGTGAATGGCAGGTGGTCTCCTCATGCGTGTTCCAGGTGCTGCAGGTTTAAGGAGACACACATGGAATACCGGGTGAATTTTCAGAGACTTAGGTAAGTCTAATTTCACTGCAACCTCAGACACAATCTTTACTATTTCATAAGGTCCAATGTATTTAGGAGCAAATTTTCGAGATCCTACCAGCGACAAGTTGCGTGTGGATAGCCACACCTTATTTCCCACCTTGTACTGAGGAGCCCCCCTTCTCTTTTTGTCTGCATACATTTTATATTGATGTTTTGCATATTCAAGATTATCCTGCGCCTTTTGTCTGATGTTTAGAATTAATTGCCTTCTGTCTTGCAGTACTGGAAGGTTTTCAATCTCTGGTAACTGTTCTGGCAACATTTCCTGTATCTGCCCATATAAGCACTCATTGGGGGACATTCCCAAGGATGCATGTTCAGCATTGTTATATGTGAATTCAGCTAACCATAATGCCCGAACCCACGACTCCATACCATCATGTAAATAACAACGCAGGTATTGTTCAAGCGTCTGATTAACTCTTTCAGTTTGTCCATCCGTCTGAGGATGATAACTAGTGGACAAAGCACAATCAATTCCCAACATCTGACAGAAAGCGCGCCAAAACTTGGATGTGAATTGTGGTCCTCTATCAGAAACAATAGTACGTGGTAGCCCATGCAGGCGGACCACATGCTGTAAGAACAATTCCGCCAATTTCCCTGCTCCTGGAATTCCTTTACAGGGCACAAAGTGAGCTTGTTTAGACAAATAATCCACTATCACCCATATTGTGTCGTACTGATCATCTGGTGGTAAGTCTGTAATAAAGTCCATTGATATGTGTGTCCAGATTTTAGTGGGAGTGGGCAATGGTTTAAGTAACCCTGCCTTTTTTGTATGATCAGATTTACTTCGTACACATGTTTCACATTCCTGCACATATTTGATCACCTGTTGTCTCAAATTCGGCCACCAAAAGTATTTTTCCACTTTCACATATAACTGATGTTCTTGTAATTTCTTTAACACTGCCCGTACATGACTCACATGTTGCTCTTGTGAATTTGAGTAAATTAGAATGTCATCAATGTATACAATAACAAAAATGTCCAAAAACTCACTCAAAACTTCCTGCATAAAAAATTGAAATGCTGCAGGAGCGTTACACAAACCAAAAGGCATCACCAAATACTCAAACAATCCAAACTTAGTTCGAAATGCAGTTTTCCACTCATCCCCTGCTTTGACCCGAATCAAATGATATGCCCCACGTAAATCAAGCTTGGTGTAAATCACCGCTGTCTTCACTTGGTCCAACAATCCAGAAATTAAAGGGAGTGGGTATCTGTTTTTAACTGTCACCTTATTTAATGCACGATAATCAATGCATGTTCTCAAGGTACCCTCTTTTTTAGGCACAAAAAACAATGGGGATGAAACGGGTGATGTAGAATGTCTAATAAACCCTTTCTTTAACATATCATCCAGATACTCTCTCAAATGTTGATTTTCAGTTTCCGTTAATGCATATATTCTACTACATGGTAGCTTAGCCCCAGGTTCCAACTCTATGACACAGTCGTATGGTCTATGGGGGGGTAGTTGTTCCGCTCCTCCTTTATCAAACACATTCACATACTCTTGATATTGCCCTGGAACCTGTGCTCCCACCGCCCCCACTACTTGTGCTGCTGGTGGTTGATCTGCCAAAAACAATGCAGGGCTCACTTCTTCTTCAATGTGACCCATACATTCCGTACTTTCAAAAAATATCTCTCTAGCTACCCAATCAATTCTTGGATTATGCTGAGTTAACCAAGGAATTCCTAAAATAAGACCGAACTGGGGAGCTGCTATGAGATCTAGTATGATATCCTCCACATGGCCAGACTGACACCTCATTTCTAGGGTTTGAGTTTGCTGACAAATGGGTCCCGAAATTAAAGGTGACCCATCCACCGACTGTACCCCTTCCACTTGAGTCTTTTCTCTCAAAGGCAACCCTAGTCTTTTGGCCAAATCAATGTCAATAAAATTTCCAGTAGCCCCTGAATCTATCATGGCTGACACCATCTGTTTATTACAGGCAAAAATCAAAGTTACTAGTATATACAAGTGAGAATTACCTTTTCTTGAAGTATTTGCTACCCACGTGGGGAACTTTTCTACCACTGAGCCTGACACCTTTGTTCCCCCTAAGGCCGGCCCACTCCTTTTCCCGACTCGACCTTGCTCTTATCTCCATTCCCTACCTTCTTAGGAGTATTTGGACAAGTACGGATATAGTGTCCTGGCTGGCCACAATACAAGCATAAATTATTAGCCTTTCTCTGTTCCTTTTCTGTGGTCGATAATGGTCCCCTAACTCCTCCAATCTGCATAGGTTCCCCTTCACTGTTTCTGTTCACCCTACCTCTATCCAATCGTACAAAAGGTACCACCTCGGATTTTTTCCTATCTCCCTTTCGCTCATTCATTCTATGATCCAACCTTAATGCTAAATCAATCATAGCTGTACATGTGTTGGGTTGAGGCTCCACCTGTGCCATGGCGTCCTTTAGTTCTTCCTTCAATCCTTGATAGAATAGAACAGTTCGTTTATTCTCTGGCCAATCTGTTTCGATTATCAGTCTATTAAAGTGGGTCACATACGAAACTAGATCTCTGGTACCCTGTTTTAAAGCCAATAACTCCTTGTCTTGCGCCAATGACACTTCCCTTCGATCAAATAATCTACCGAATTCAGCCTGGAAATTATCCCAATTATACAATAATTGATCATCTTTTTGTACCAAAGGCATCGCCCAAGCAGCTGCATCTCCTGTTAGGTATGAAATCACAAAGGCAGTTCTTGCTTGAGTAGTCTCAAAGGCTGATGGTTTACACAAAAAATGTAATCTACACTGGGTCAAGAACGTCATGTATTTTTTTGGATCCCCAGAAAATCTTTCCGGTGGTGCTAACGGCACACTACTGGGTGCTTGAACCACCACAGTGGGCGTTCTACTTGTAGACGACCCTGCTTCCTCCAATGGTGTCCCTTGTGCTACTAATCCTTGCACTTGATTCTTCAACGTACTAGATTCCTGCCTTACATGTATCAATTCCACCTGAATATCTTGTAGTACCTTTAACACTTCTGCTAAAGAAGGAGGGTTATCCATTTGGCCTGGGTGGTTCAGTACTCCCGAATACGGGGGCTGTTGATTCTGTCAAGATCTCTGAACTTAAGGGAGAGTGGGTTTCAATCCTCTCTCCCGAACCACAGAAGCCGAATGGATCGACCCCTCCCACCGTGGTTGGCACGGGCGCCTGACTTTAGAATTACAGGTAGCCACGTGGCAGCCAATGGGGGGAAGACGGAGTTAGGGAAAGGGGATGGATAAATAAAGGAAAGGAAGGGAGAACAAGACATATACAAAATAAGAACACCTAGTTTAATTGAAGGAATTCTTCAATTATTACTCCTGCAACCTGACCTGACTCCTGAATTCACGTAACCTTACAAAACCTTGTGCGTATACAAAGAAAACCATTTGCATTAGAGAACATGCCTTGTCAATATTGTGTGCATAACCTTGTCCCACCCAGATACTTCATAATTCATGAAACAATGCACTGGGAAGGCACCTAGTATCCATGTAACAGGCTTACTAACAAAATATCTCTCTTGCATTCAGCAAAATTAGCTTCACAAAAATGGGGGCATCATTTGTATTTTACAAATCACTGTCACAGACCAGCGTAAACATAACTGCATTGAAAGTCAGAGATTCCCAAAATCCCCGCCGTATCTCTGCAAGTCACTAAACTTAACACAACTTAACTTTATGGCCCGGGGAGTCATCCGTGACTGACCCGGACCTGAAGAGAATGAGGCAATAAACAAGTTTTCACCGCCGCAGCCCAGCAAGTAAAATAAACATAGGCACCACTTAGCTTTATGGCCCGGGGAGTCATCCGTGACAGACCCGGACCTGCAGAGAATAAGGCAGTAATCAAGTCTTCATCGCCGTAGCCCAGGAATCAAGATTTCACACGGCATAGCAAGCGTGATTCCTTCACGCCTTCTCAGCCTTCTGCTTTGCTCCTGCCTGCTGCCGTCGCCGCCGCCGCCCGTGCTCTCCATTCATTAATCAACAGCACTGAAGCATGGGCGAGCGGCCGTTATGAAGACCCGCACTAATTGCAGATCACTAGCAGCTGTGACCTAACGGCCCCCTGAAACTACAATGCCTACTGGGAAGTGTAGTTTCTCCGTACCTGCTTTCGTTTACTCCACAATCCTTTATTTCTGACAGGTGGGGCCAAGCCTGATTTGCATATGGTCTTTCCCTTCTGTAATGGCTTGGCAGGCGAAGAACGGTGGTCTGGAGGGTTGCCCAGAGCATTTCCAGTGTTTAAGATTAATTCTAAACCTTCCAGCCATCACCTCTTTGATTTTGCTATGTCACCCCAAGTGGGACGGGTATGCCCAGACGTGGGTCCCGTGCCTGCTGGGCCTAGAGACCCAAGCTACTCCTCACTGATGAGCCCCAACAAGGGCGAAACATGTTTGGGGATGCTTGTGGTCTCGTGCAGAAGGGATGTGGCCTAGCAGTTCGGGCTGGACTGCCCCTTTTGGGGTGGGGCCAAGCCTGATTTGCATATGGTCTTTCCCTTCTGTAATGGCTTGGCAGGCGAAGAACGGTGGTCTGGAGGGTTGCCCAGAGCATTGCCAGTGGTTAAGATTAATTCTAAACCTTCCAGCCATCACCTCTTTGTTTTTGCTATGTCACCCCAAGTGGGACGGGTATGCCCAGACGTGGGTCCCGTGCCTGCTGGGCCTAGAGACCCAAGCTACTCCTCACTGATGAGCCCCAACAAGGGCGAAACATGTTTGGGGATGCTTGTGGTCTCGTGCAGAAGGGATGTGGCCTAGCAGTTCGGGCTGGACTGCCCCTTTTGGGGTGGGGCCAAGCCTGATTTGCATATGGTCTTTCCCTTCTGTAATGGCTTGGCAGGCGAAGAGCGGTGGTCTGGAGGGTTGCCCAGAGCATTGCCAGTGGTTAAGATTAATTCTAAACCTTCCAGCCATCACCTCTTTGTTTTTGCCTCGTTCCTTTCCATGGCAGCCTCACACATGAGGAAATGAAAAAAGAAGCAGCGGCGGCTGTGAGTGGTGCTGCCATCGCAATGAGGTACATGGGGATGGGGGATTATTTAAAAAAAGGGTCTGTGGTAGGGGGAAGATGGCAGGCGGGGAGACTTGGATAGGGAGATTCAGCCCATATTTCAAGTCTCCCGATGGGATGGTTCCCCTGCTAAGGGTGCTTATATGGGTTTCAGATCTGGGAGCATAGATCGGGAGCAATGCGTTTGTCTTGGAAGCAAAACAACACATAGCAACACTGGTTCGAATCACGGTCTTGCGCTTAGAAACTGGTCTCCGGTATTAAGTGCGTTATAAAAGAACAATTATTATAAATTATAGAGCAAGTTACCCTCACACAAAGAACAGGAACTGTATAGGCAGCAGAACTGAAAGCTTCCATCACACACTGGACTGATACTTAATGGTCAGCAACACTGCATGTTACCATCACTTACCAAGCAGGTACATCATGGGAAGCAGCAGGTCCACATTCCCTCACCTGCACCCATAAGTCACAGTCTAGGCAGAAGTGCTGCAAAGTTTCCAAAAGTACAAGATTTCCATACAAACACAGCACATATAGTTACTGTATGCATGGGACAAGCGCAGGCTTCCCTCACAACCAGGACAGGTAGAGGCACAGCATAAGCAGGAGCAACAAAATGTTTCCTCAGACAGGTACAAGATAACCAGGCCATTGCAAGCTTTCCTCAAAATCCATCAGGAACCGCATGGGAAGGGCTATTGGACGCTTTCCACAAACAGCATGTGACGGGTCCCTACAAGCTTCCCTAACAACCAAGTATACCTACAGCATGGACAGGGCTAGTCCATCTCAAACAAATGCAGCATTTATACAAGAGAAAATGTCTCACAAACGGTTCTGCATGGTCAAGTAGAAGTTGCCTCACAAAAAGCCAATGCAAGCATCCCTGGATAGGTCAGTGTATGTTTCCCTCACAGTGGGTACAAGCATAGCATGGACAAGTCTATGGTATGCTCCCCTAACAAAAGGGAACATTCACAGCAATGGCAGGGCCCGGCAATCGTCCCACACAAACAGACCCAGTAGGTTTAGGGTCACTGAAAAGTTGCCATCTTTTTGTGCTCTGTCTCGTCAATAGCTCATTACCAGACTTACTTGGTTGTGGATGGAAGGGTTCAGGTGAAGAGAATGGGGTGGTAAGGGCAGCTGTTGCTGGCCTGCACAACACACTCATGTAGGACCATTGCCCATTGCAAAAGGTTTCTACTCCCAACTCTGCCCAGTATGCCCACTTGCCAATCTGAGGTTGTCCAAGGAGGTGGGAGGGAACAGCCAGGGAGCATGTTCTAAGACTGCAGGGCAGTGAAGCTTCGCTGGAGCATATGTGTCCTTTTGCAAGTGCACTGCAGGCAAAGTGCCATCAGTGTCCTCTGTGTTCAATATCACACTTAGTGGATTATCAGTAGTGCAAGCCCTGCTTTTAAGTACCATCAGTTTGGAGGCTCAGACCTTTTTTTCCCTCATCAAATTGCTACTATCGCCATCCAAATTGTTCAATTCATTTCATACTTTTACAGTAAGTTTAAAGTTTGACCACTATTTTAGCATTAGAAGACCCGCGTATAACTTTGACAAGTTTAATGCTGTGCTATTACCCTCAACATGCACATATTCTCAGCCATCATGCTTATCTTGGATTTACAACCTGCATTGGATATACATATAGTGGCAAAGATAGCAAGGTTTGACCGGTATGTTTCAGTATTGCTTTGAAAAAAAGCAGAGACAATTGCAAATTAAGTGGGCATCTTTGTAACTTTCCAAGAAATGCTAGATTATGTTTTCAGCTGTGAATTCGCTGAGGTATACAAAATGTACCTCTCAAATAACGTGCATTCCCAAAATGTAGTCTATTTATTCATGATGTTACATTTATGAATATGCATTACCTCCACATGAGAGCAAAAGCTGTAACAAGTCAATTGTGGGGTCAGTACTCAGAGTAAGCTCTTCCATCATTGCTTAAAAAGTTATGTCTAGCACGTTGTTCTTGCTAATGACATTTTTTCCAAGTAAGTGTGCTGCAAGCACAGAACACTTTGACCTATTCTGAGATAATGTGGATAAAACACTTCAATTCGTTTTTGCTCAACTTGCATCCGACTTCTACACCCACCCCACCTCCCTTCTGCTCCTACCTGTGAGGTGAACGTCACCTGGCCCATTCTCTGCTGCCAGAAGTTCCAAGGGGGTCCTACTATGACTCTTGACTTTCCTGTTGTGAGTTCCCCGTTTCTGACTGTGTTGTTTTATCAGCATTTCTTCCTGCTATTGCACCATGCTTTTATTTGAGCCATACTATGTACAGTGCTGCTCAAAAACATGCACCAATAGGCAATGGCCCTGCTTCCACTGTCATGTAAGAGACTCCTATATATATAAGCATAGTGATTTGCAGCTGGACACACCCTAAGTTCAGTAAGACATTATGCAGCTACTTTAAGTCAGATTGGTTTACATCTCTTTCGTAATTCATGAAATAAGTGGGGAAAACTTGTTCTCTGTTGGCACTGCTGGCCAGCACCATAGGCAGCCATCTCGTTTACCCAGTGCTTGCACTGGCCCTGATTCCAACAATAAATGGTGTGCATACCCTATAACTATGTAACAATGAAAGCAGTACAGGAAAGGGGATGGAGAAGTAAAGAATCAACTAGGGTGCATAAGACTAGGGTATTTCATCAGTAGTAGGACCCCATTGAAGTGCTGGAATAAAAGCCATAGCTGATGGGCTGGAGCGCCACGGCATAATCACACTGCAAGCTAGCAGCGTAGGTCATACGACAACACGATACATGAGGTAAAGACTATGATGCCAAATAGGTGTTAAATGGCAATAACAAACCTGGATATTTGGAGTTGGTAAAATGACTCACATGGGATGATTAATAAGAAAATAAAAATGGAATTGAAATTATAACAGAGCAAAATAATGCAGGAAACGTGTTCTAGCAGGGGTCTGCAACATTTGGCTTTCCAGATGTCTTGGACTACAACCCCCATCAGCCCTACCAGTATAGTCAATGGTGAGGGATCATGGGAGTCATAGTCCAAAACATCTGGAGAGACAAAACGTTCAGACACCTAGGTCAACCCATTTTGTCAGTCATGGGCAAAGCCCATTAGCACTTGGAGATCGTTATTGACCTCGTCTCAGCCAATCAGAATGTTTAGAGTGCTGTCAATACCTACTGTTAGACTCAGAGACAGCAACAATACAGGTGGTTGACAATGCCCTCAACATCTTTGATAACTGCCACCCCTGCCTCCTGGTTCTACTCAACCTCTTGCCCGCTTTTGGCACAGTAGAACACCAGGCGTTTACGGACAGCCAACATTGGTGCATGGGGATCAGCAACTTTGTCCTATGCTGGTTCAAGTCAGACCTCGCCAAACCCCAGCAGTTTGTTCAGATGGACTCCTTTAGATCGCCAATGCTACCTGTCACCTGTGGAGTCCCGCAGGGATCCATCCTCTCCCCAGTGATCTTCAATATATACATGGAGCTGCTGGGAGCCCTCCTAGCCACACACACCATCCAAATCCACTAGCACAACGACGACACACAGCTATACCCCAAGATTGACTCCATTAAGGACATCCATAGGCTCAAAAACTGCCTCTCGCTGATCCAGTCTTGAATGTACGGTGCATACTTACAGCTCAACCCCTCCAAGACTGAATTCCTACTCATCACCGATGACAACACCGAACACCCAGACATCAAGACCTGGCTATCAGCCATGACCTCTGAGGGCTTTACACCTGAGCTGACCTCCTGCGCCAAGTCCCTTGGGTTCCTCACTGACAAACAACTCAGACAGCTTGGTATCAGCCCTCCCTCCTGCGGAAAGTCAAGCCCTTGTATCCGGGGAAGTGACCTACTGTTATGCCTGGATTAGACTTATCCAATGATTTCAAGAAGGACATCCATATAGACAGCAATCTGGATATTGGGTGTCACTAACCTGGTCCAGGTGTTGCGGCTAGAAGCAATGAGAGTTCACCTAGTCACCCTTCTGCGTTCGGGTTAGTGACCTGAACAGAGAGAGGTTTCCAGGGAAACCCTTGTGGGGAAGAAAACCCTTAGCTGGGCTACCAGGGAGCGAAGGATCCAGACATCTGGTGAAGGCCATGACTCCTGACATGGAGTCACCTTTGCAGCAGTCCTGTGTATTCAGCCGCAAGGTAAAACAGGCTGAGATATGAGTCCTGGGACCTAGAGTCCAGGATATTTCTGATCCTACACTGGAAGGAGGGGCTTACCCAGACTATGGAGCTCTTGCCAGCACCTTGTAGGGAGGAGCAGGAGTTGAAGTCTTGTCCGGCGTAGAGCCAACAAGAAGTGCCCTTACGGGTTAAGGATAGGAAATCAGAGAGGAGAGCTAGATATAGAGTAGAGGGTGGTGTGAGAACCCCTCCCCGGCTTAAGTCTACCTACCGTGTTTGGGGCACGTAGGTGTCAAGAGAGAAAACAGGAGAGTACTGCCGATGCTTTCTGGGAGATGGAGTCCAGCGGGAGCTCGACGGTGTCTGTGCACAGGGCCCAAGAAAAAGGCTAATCATCAGTACATGTGAGAAACTCCCTCCCCCTTGAAAGGAGAGCCCAATCACGATCTCCACTTACCCACTGTGCTGGGACGGACCACCTGCTTTTGAGAGCGAAACGCCCTTGGGAAAGTATTCTGTGTTGTCTGTGGTCTAGTGCGAGACCGAGAGCTACGAGAGAAGAGAAGGAGATGTACCTAACGAGATCGCAACAGCACTAAAAGTGTAGGATACCCGTAGAAGGTTAACATTAGAACAAACTAACTGTGTGTGGCCACAAACAGAGAGTAGCAACGCAAACCTGCATTGTCTGCCAGGACGGAAATACACTCCCTGGTGTTGGAGGCGTGGCCTGCTGAACATGTACTGGCCGCATAGCTGCAACACCACCAGAATAATGTGGCACCATCTTGGTGGGACCCCTACCCAGTCCTGCAATCTGCCCGCACCACAGGCATCCCTGTAACTGGTGATGACACTGAGGCCGACGCACCATCACACCTACGCACGGCTGAACGCCTCATCAAGGGTCTACACAGATATGACCACATCATCCCGGCCCTCATCGACCTTCAGTGGCTCCCACTGCATGCATGAATCACCTTGAAGTCTTGCTGCGTCATCTATAAGGCAGTCGCCCTCAAGTCACCCAGGTACCTTGCGGAAAAACAGCGTGCCACCAGAAGCCAGGACATGTGCAGACTTGAAATCCGCCACTGCAAAAAGGAAAGGACCAGAAAACAAGCCTTTTTCCTACACCCTAAGACTATGGAACCTCCTCCCTGTCAGCATCAGACTCACCCCACACTCCTATAATTCAGAAAAGTACTCAAGACCCACCTCTTCAAGGAATCTCTCCACCTCAGCACGTAGGCCAACACATTGCCCCTCGCACCACCTGACTCTCTAGACACAGCCCGCCCCTCTACTCCCCACCACCCTGTACAGCTATACCCCTCCTCTGTGCCCTTATGTATCCCACCCCTCGATGTATATATGTTCTGTTGTTACCTCTGAAAAGTACTCTGTTATGAGTCTGTACTGTTGTATACCTCTGTAAAGCACTCCATTGCTTATCGAAGCTAGGTCTGCGCTCCACAAATACAATAATAGTAATAGCAATGATAACACTCTATCCCCAAAGCAGACAGGGAATCAATGCAATGTCCAGGCAACAGAGGCGTTGCTAGGGGGTGGGGTTTAGGGGGATATAGCCCTGGGTCTTTTGGTTGTAGCCCCGGATAGAAGCTCAGGGACAACAAGCAAAAGGCTAGCTAGCCCCAGTCCCGGCAGTCCCGACATTAGCGTAGCCCCGGATCTTTTCCAGACCTAGCAACACCCCTGCCAGGCAAGATGTATTTCAATAAGAAGCTTTCTCTCTGGGAGTACCTTTTTTGCTGCAACATTCTGTTCAATACACCAAACGGAAAGCTAAAACATGAGAACACACTTTTCTCTTCACAACGAGAGACCGTTTACATTTCAGTGACACCTAATGCATGTTCGTGTTAAACCTGTTTCAATTCAGCCAAGTTGCAATAAAATTGCTTATCTCACAAAGACAACCTTGTTATTAGCATCTTATAAAATAAACCCACATTTAATCTGGTAACTCAGTTTGTTTATTCACCACCAAAACATGCATGGCCACTTCCACTATATGCTAAAAGTCGTCTAGACCTTGGGAGGGGTCATTAGCGCGTGGGATGGTGACACTTCCCCCAACTTGGTGGTGGGTGATTATCCCAGGATAACGACTCCTCTCTCACTCTACAAGGCTATATAGAGGGGCATCGTAAATCTGCCAACCTTCCATGCCTATTGCTGTTTTAGGGGTGGACGGCAGCTAACATAACATAGAGCGGCCTTAATACAAATCATGGCCATGAAAATCTTGAAATAATATTGATGTAAAGAGCCTTGATCGGGGGATCGGCAGAACTTAAACTATTTTTTGTAAGTAGCCTTTGAAAAGCCAATTATGGATTAGTTGCTGGCTGCTCTAGATCTCTACCCGCTGCCACAGAAACCTGCCAGCTGGCTTATTTTCTTTGAACTTCATTCTACTTCATGATCGCCCTTTATTTCTAGAAATTAAAATATGCATGTTGTTGCCAACAGACACAATAGAGAAATGATTGTCCCTGCTCTACATATTTTTTTGTTTATGAGACTCTGGCATGAATGAATAGGAAAATACATTGCTTCAAGAACTTAATTACATTTTGTGCAGTATCGGTGGGTTTCCCACTATTCATCATGTAGATGAATGCAAGTAATTCACTTCATGAAAGTCAGGAAGAATGGATTTCAGAGATTAGAGCAATGAATTGTTACCAGCCATAATTTGCTTATTAAATGATGCAGTTTTATCACTTAGCAGAACATTTTCGATTACAGGAAAAGCGGGACACAGTACATCCTCCGCCTCTTCAAATACTTCTGAATCAGGGAGGCTTGTCTAGTGCTGAGGGCACTGTGACATACATGCTATTTTGTCTCATTATAAGTGTGCAGGTCCAGAAGAAATGCTGGGAAAAATACAGGTAATTCTCTCTCTGGCATAAGTGTGCCTGCCGGTGGGTGCCACGGATCTTCTGGCAGGCCTGACCTGCCAGGAGATCAGGCCTCTACCGACAGAGAAATGCCAGAATCACCGGCACCATTAATAACAGTGCCAGTGATTCAGGAAATCCCATCCCGTGGAGGGACTCCATGGGAATGGGAACTTACTGGCTTTCGGCTGCCCGTAATATCCGAGTAATACTGAAATACCGGGCGGCAGAGACGGTAAGGCAGGTTTGCTGGTATCCCACCGGTAATACCAGCAAACGTATAATGTTGGAATGTCTTGTACGGGTCAGTTCTACATTCAAGAATAGGGCATACACAATGGGAGAGCCAAATGGGCATGACCATAGCGGCCCATTCAGACTAATTGTATTCATAAATCTATTTCATTGCTCTCTGGCATTTATTCCTCATTATTAGATGTAGAAGCAAACATGTGGCTATACCAAGGGGCTCATTACGAGTTCAGTGGTGCAGTAGATTTTTGGCCATAATTATGTTACAGAATCACTGCCAATTTTACTGCATTGCCGAATTTGTAAATTGGAGCTGAAGTGGAGCATTTACCTCTGCATCAAGCATAAGCACAATAACCTAGATGTGAGGCCAGCTACTAGTAATTACTTTGGAGTGTGCCGGCTTGAACAATAATGCAATATGATGTGCAGTGAACAGACTGCCAAAAGCATAACGATCTTATGAGTACGTGGAGAGGTTGCATTACATTTTGCAAAATGATATGGTGGGCAGGGGAGTTAACGCGCAGTGGAGATGAACGGGACGCAAGCTATGTCGGAAGCCATTGATGGAGCAGAGATGTGAGGAGCTAGTAATACTAAAGGCCTAGAATATTCACAGAATATGTTCTTTTAGAAGTTCCTGGGTCTGCCTAATAGTACACCACATAAACAAGTAAGTCTGCAGTTATGTAAGCTGGGTATTACATCCACAATTACTTGCTATGTAAAGAAGGGCTTTAAGTGATATTCTTGCACTACCAGGTGCAAAGTCATTGCACTGGCTCAAATGTGTGAAAGAGCTGTCAAAACTTCGCTTGGATTATGTAAGGGAAAACCCTGACTTTGGGGTTCATACTACATGTGAATGAAACCAGCATCTGAGGACTGGTTTCTTGTGGAGGGGATTACTGGTTGCACACTAGATAGTCTGCTTTATCAGTATGTGAAATATCAGACCACATCTAACCTTATTCTTTCACAATCAGATGTACAAAGATCTTAATAAACCAAATAGACTATTTTCAATAATTCAAACATTTCTAAATCCAAATTGTATGAGTCAATGTTTTGAACCATCTCTTCAAGTGGAAAATGATTTTAGTGTGTTGTTTATATCTAAGCTTAATGTCATTCAAGTTAATATCCAGATCAAGATCAGTCAGGAAACTTGGTCTTACCTGACTTATGACCACCTCAACCCAATCCTCTTTTTGGAAAGTATCAGAGGTCGATTGCAACAAGCCTTAAAGCATACTTAAGAAATCAGATGTTCTTTCCGCAGTGACTGCCAGTCACCTCACCAGCTTCTTGGTTACACCAATTACTGATGTAATCAATCTTTCTCTTCTGTTTCTCTTTAGTTCCATCTCCTTTGAAAAGAGCTGTAATTACTCCCCTCCTGAAAAGCCATCATTAGATCCTGGTGTACCTAACAATGACCTTCCTGCAGCGGGGCTTCCGTGGATTGCAAAGATTTTGGAAACATTGCTTAATGGGGAAGTCTTTGCTCTACTTCAGCAAAGTTATTTCTAATAAGGATGGGAGATACTGGTGGGAGACCAGAGGAGATTGGCTGATGCTGGCTGTATTGTACATTGATCCTATTCGATCGGTCTGACAATTTTGACACTGCCTAGCATGCCGTTCTCTTGGGTCGTCTCCAAGGCACTAGCATTCACCCGTTAGCACTAGGATTATTCAGATCCTTTCTTAACAACAGTACCGAGTCTGCGGCCATTCCCTTTTTTAATCATCTAGCAGTGCTTAGTCTTGTGTACTCCTACAGGAACCTATTTTGTCTCCATACCTTTATATCTCTATCCTCGACTACTGGTGACTCTAATCCACTCTTTTCAGATTGTCTTTCTCTATGTTTGTTGATGATTCGTACACACCCCCTCCCCCACCCACCTGCCTAAGGGTGGACATTGGGCCAGCTACATCCAACCTCAGATGCTGTATGGAAATCACAATATGCTGTGTGCTCGGAAAAGGACTATAGTTTAATCAAACAAAATTAGAATGTTTTATCTTTGGTGCTAAAGCCTTTCCATGGAACATTATGCAAGGCCAGAAGTTCTTGGGCATGGTCTAGAATATGTTCCCAAGGCCCTACATATTTGTACAACCATCAGCTGAAAATAGTCTTCGAATGACAAATCAATCAACTAGTCAAATCATGTTTTGTTCAAATTAAAACTCTTTGCTGTCTGATGAACGTTTCTCAGTAAAGCAAAGGACAATTCTGCTTAAAGCTTTCACATTGGTTTAGCTTAACTATTGTAACCCCCTGTAACTTGGCTTCTCAAAAAACAAATTCGATGACTTCAATGTATTCAAAATGTGTCAGCCATAATTGTTCCATTCAAGAAGAAATTCCCCATTTCTAAGTATACAACGCATCCATTTGCCAACGGAATGAGTTCAATTCTCTCTACCTTGTCCTTCAGGGTTTTCATGAGACAGGCCATCTTTTCAGGTAAAGCCACACTTGTGGGGTTTTGTTTTGTACCAACTGGAAACGTTTCCATGTGCCTGGTTAGTATTAGAATTCAAAATGGTGCCGCAGTTAGTGTGGGGCAGAAAGGGGCTTCTGACTCCCACCCCTTGAGAGAACAGTTAAAGAAAAGATGCTCCACACTTCAGAAACTGCGCCACAGTACTTCTTTCAAGACCAACATTTATTGGTTATGGTGCCCTTTTGGATAACACGTGTTTCGACACACTAGTGTCTTTTTCAGATCAGGGCTATTCGCAAAACTAAAAATGTGATTCATAAGGTATAGTTCACAAAGAAAAATATGTCTTATACATCATAATGCACAATGGAACAAGTGTGAGAACAGTCCATAGAGTCAAATCAACAAATTGTAGTGTAATCACAGAGAAGTAAGGAGGGGTGAAGGGGAGGAGGTTAAAGGTAAGTACATGAAAAACAAGAAAAATAGAGAAAAGGTACAAAGACAAAGAAAAATAAAAATAAAAACAAACCATTAATACATACTCTTGATTAATTGTTTAAGTCTTATAAACAAAATATCATATGTCCTTTAATGAATGATATGGAGTTGTGCCCATGGGGGCCTTACCTACATTCCAAATCAAGATTTTCCTGTTAGATAGAACAGTAAGTCATGGGATAAATCCCCATATTGAAAAGCACACCAAGATGTCACGAATTAGACAGTGGTTGCAAAAACATATGGATTGTCTTCCATGAGGTCACATGTTACTGATGGCTACCAGATCACGTAGTGAATAATTAAAAATTATTATACAAGTCGGTATTACTGATTCAAAATAATTCTCGGCAAAATGCTTTAATATTAAGTAGTACAGCCCTGTCAACACGAGGCTGTGGTTGAGCTCGCCCTACATGTGAATTCGGGCAAGGTGCTTGATTATTGTTTCATATATTAGAAAATGAAAGTCAATTTGTTCCCCGAAAATAATAAAGGTCATTTCTATTTATACAAATATAAATCAACTGGATATAGTTATTCTGTGCAGACGCCGGATAGTATCCGAGCACGGTGGAGTAACTGGTTTACTACAATTGCGTTTATTAAATAAACGTTTGATTCGGTCTAAACGCGGAATTACATTTCCTATTTTGTAGCCGTGCACCAGAAGTGATGCCATGGCCAGCCGCGCTACAGCTGCGCTCGTAAAATAAACGTTGCATGTGGTCTAAACACGGCAAAGATGTGACTCGAAATAAAGCCGTTCAACGAGCAGCACTCGTACATATGATATTGGAGCATTTAAATGAAAAGCCATTAGAATACATTTGGATACATGAATAAGACGTGCTGCAGTTTACCTCCGACTACGGACACAATCTCCTACCGTCTGTGTCGGTCGGAAAAGCTACCTCTCATAAGTTTACATGGGTTGTCTAGGCAACCATAGTCCTGCTACTATTTCCATTTGGTCTCGTGCATAAGGTCAGGCAAAATAAACGAGCGCCATGTTTGGAGTTCGTGTAGCAATACTGTCACTACAAAATCATGGAATATTCAGCAAAGCCCCATGGGGCTGCGAATTTGAACGTGTTATTAAAGTTAAATTTAAAAATACTTAGAAATCAGACCATAAGTCTTCAAGTAATTTATTGAGTTATGCAAGAGTTATGCAAGAGGTGGTATGAAATTAAGATTATACAAAGTTGTTGTTGTCACTGTATATTACGTAGCTAGATAGCTAGAGGCAGCTAAGTGGCTAGCAATAAAAGGGGGTACGTAAAAAGGGGTAGTGGGAAAAGCTGGACACATACCCAATTACGCTATTCAAGTATTGTATAATTCAAGGACATCTATCATATATATTTAGCCTGTAGAATTATCATTGGCGGTAAATGTTACATCAAGTTGAAAATAGTTGGACTACACAATAAAAAAATCTCAAAAAGATGCTTCAATATTCTAAATGCTGGTCAAAAACAGGGAATAAAATGTCGAGTTCTAGTACAAATTATATGTCAATTGAAACAGTTTAATAAAGTTATTAGAGAAAATATGCCATCTCATGGTCTTGGTTCAGGCCAAACTCAGTAGCTCTGAATTTGCAAATTATACGAGCTTCCATCTGGCGAAGGAGGACTTCTCTATTCCCGCCTCTTTCGCCCAAAGAAGCCTGTCTCACTCCGATGAACCTCACATTCATTTTTATCATCCAATTGATGATTAGTTTGCCAGTGTTGTGCAAGTGGTAATGTTGAGTCAAATTTACTCATAACGTAAATATGTTCCGTATTCTGCACCTAAGTTCTCTTATGGTGCTGCCAATATATATGCGTGCACATGTGCATATAATGGCATACACAATGTATTTGCTACGACAGTTAATGGTATCTTTGATCATGAAGGTTGTTCCTCTTGAATCTGAAAAGATCTCCGTGTTATGATGCGCTAATTTAAACATACCACAAGATCCGCATTTCCTGAATCCTGTTGATATCTTTGGTAACTATGATTCTGGTCTGGTTGTTGGCAGATTGGGGAGTAGGGATGGGCTAAGAATATTTTTCAGGTATCTAGCTTTTTTGAAGATTAGTTTGGGTTTTTCATCGAAATGATCTTTGAGTTGGTCACCAAGTTTGAGCAAAGGGCAGTTCTTGTTCAATATTTTTCTAATTTCAAAGTTGTCTTGTGAAAAAGTAGTGATAAAGTTGACTTTGTTAAAATCCTCAGGTTGTTTACGATTTTTTGGTAATAGGGTTACATCTCTATTCATAGTATCAACTTTTGCAAGTGCCAGGTCTATATATTTCTTGTTGTAACCTCTCTGGTGAAATCTGTGTTTCAATAGGTCACATTCCTCGTTAAAGTCACTGGTATTGCCGCAGTTTCTCCGGGCTCTCACAAATTCACCTTTAGGTATATTCTTGATTACTGCTTTTTGGTGGCAACTGGTAGCAAATAAGGTTGAGTTTGCCTCAGTGGGTTTCCGAAAAGTTTTTGTCAATAGTTTTCCATCCATCACATATATTGTGAGATCTAGGAAATCAAGGCTGGTATCACTAGATGGTCCTGAGAGGAAAATTCCTTCTGTGTTGTTATTAAGACGATCTCTGAATTCAATTAGTTCTTGGTCATTACCATTCCAGATAAGTAAAATATCGTCGATACATCTTGTCCACATCACAATTTTGTCTTGAGCATTTGGGTCTGTATAGACATATTTGTCCTCAAATTTGCTCATGAAGAGGTTTGCAAGAGCCGGTGCGTATTTAACGCCCATGGCCACTCCCTGTTTCTGCTTGAAATATCTTTTGTCGAAAAGAAAGACGTTATTTTCCAAAGTGACTGTCAGAATTTCGTTCAACACGGTCACGTAATGGTAATGTGAAGCAGTTTCCCCACAAAATATATAGTCTATAGTTTCAATGGCTGCCTCGTGCTTAATTGAGGTATACAGGGCTCGGACATCCCAGGTGACAAGTTTATATGTATCTCCCAATGTATAAATTGGATTTTCTTGATGACATCAGTAGAATCTTTAGAAAAAGCTCTAATTGTAGGTACACAAGGACATCTTTTCAGGTAACATGAATTCAATTTGTATACCACAGCATGCAATCTCAAATCTGCAGGTCTTATGCTACTTAAAGTCCTCTCCTGCCCTAACCCATACATGGAATCCCTCAGGGTTCCATACATTGTTTCAAAGAAGGCCACTGTGAAGCTTCTGGGATGCCACAAGCCGGTGGGGTTTTTCCTATTTGCAAATCTCCAAATGCATGTTTAAATAAATGCTTCTTCGTCAACATGAATTGCATGTCAGACTTTCTGCTGGCAATTAGCCAGGAATGCCAGCCCACACACAAGCACTGCAGGTCCTCCTTTCCGCTATTCTGATGACAATGGTACCAGTGTAGGTACCATCCCACCTGCACTGTGGCAACGAGGTAACAGTGCTCCTGACTTGATCCCTACAGCGAGATGGGAGAGACCAAGATTATCTCCCACCCAGCACTATCTCTGCTTGCAAGCAGCTAGTGTTGAACACATACACAGGCCTCAGTGCCTCCTTGCACTAAGTTGCTAAGCAACACTTGCCAGCACCTGGTTTCTCTCCCACAGCCAAGAGAAAGCAGCTGTGCACCACCCTCATGGTCCATGCACGAAGGTGACTGAAAACATTACCAGGGAAAATGGGTGGAGATCTCTCACTTCTGTCCACATATACTTGCACACTCCAACCCAAAATGGGAGAAAGGAACCGCGTTGTACGGGGCAGGGAAAAGCACACATTAAATAAAGAACATTTTCTTTGCAATGTTGTGGACTTAAACGCATTGCCAAGAACAGTGCTTACATTTCACGTACGATCTCAATGGCTCTGGCAATCTCAACAACTGATGTAGGACTATTACCACCCTGAGCGACTCCATCCATACCATTACACATCGCGAACAGTGGCCCAGAGGGAATAACCCCTCAGGGATAGTGAGCATTTAATACATTCAACGCCCCTCATAGCTTTCCTTTCCTCCATTGGAAACCCATATAAATAATGGAAAGGGTGGAGGAAACCTTTTGAGTCTTGACACAGAGAGAGAGAAGATCCTTGCTAATGCGCTGAATAGGCACAGAAGGTTAAGGAAAGTTTGATGATCCCCCTTGCTTAATGATTGAAGACGCCGAAGGACTAAATTAGTCTGAGAGATGTCTAAGGAAACCAAATAAGTGCTGGGAGAGTAAAGTCAGTATTATCCTCGAAAGATACTGCTTTGGTACAAGAGTCCAGGAGAATGGCAAAACTGTTGACCAGTACAATAAAGCCCACTGGGATTAGCCAGAGCATGCAACTTTGGTGTACATGTAGATGGATGTTTGAGAGACCAATCTATGCTGGAAGGAAGAGACCCCTTGTTGGAAGATGAATTCCTCAAAGCTTCTAAAGTGATTGAAAACACTGTCAAATGCTTGATCCATGGTCTCATCACAATCATAAAAAAGCCAACTGGCACTGAAATGGCCAGTGCCAACATTAAAACACATCAATGAACACCAAACAGGTTGAACCTCTCTGCTGGAGACAAAGGCAAATCAAGGAGTCCTCCTTTCAGACTGAACCTTGACAGTCCTTCAAAGAACCTGGACTGGCAAGCAGACTCCTGTGAGAGGTGATGCTGTCTCATATGCAACTGCATGTGTATTATAGCCACTAGCATGTGACGCACTGATTAAAATGCTAGAGTTGCAGGTGCAGAGGGAAAAGCTATGTGAAGATCTAGAGTTCTGCCATTAGTGACAACAAAGAAGAATTCAATGACTCCACGGCCATTGTACATGTTCATGGCAACCTGATAGAAATGACGATTGGATTGAATCGGGGGCTAAATGCACCCACTTAAGTAAAAGGAGCTGCAAATCCACCTTTAGTGTGCATTCCCTTCACAGGGTGGATCTTAACCCTGTGGTGTACGGAGGCATTGCTCTCATTGGCTGGTCCCATGCAGCGCTTAAAATTAAAAATAGTATTGCTATCGGAAAAATGTATGTCCATAAATGTATTGGCACCTCTACTCAGTTGGTAACACCAGAAGAAGCTGGAGATGAAATTAAACCCCAATGCTGAGGAAGTAGCCATGAGCTGTGAAGACAAGGAATAGTACAAAAATGTGTTCAGCGATAAAACTGACCCTCTTAAAGGATTTTCTCACCACATTAGGTTGAGACCAGGGGCCACGCTTGTTGTGCATAATGGGCCTCATTCTGAATTTGGCAGATCGGTAGTAAAGTGGAGGTAATTCTGATACTGCCATGTTTTTTGGTGGTAAAAGAATAAACACCATTTATATTGCACCGCCAAATCCGAAGTTTGGCGTTGAAGTGGAGGATTTACCTCCAACATAATGCTGGAGGCAAATCCTCCACTTTAGGGCCAAGAATCTGCAGTATTACATCGGCAGAGTTACCGCTCATAGCACCCTCTGGAGTTCTGTGCGCTCCAGAAATGGGGACTAACACCGCCCTACCTCCACTTGTAATCCCGTGATAAACCCATGGGACCAAGTGGCATTAACCGATGTTGGCGGTAATATGTTGGAATTACCACCAAATTACTGATAAACTCGGAAAGAGACCCACTGTCTGCAATATCTCCCTGAACATTAGAGACAAAGTGAAGAAGTCATTAAGCAAGTCGGAGGAGCAAGACATCATTCACAGGGTCATAGCTTCAGAATCGGCTTCACCACTGGAGGTCATGAAGAAACCCACACTAAAGATGTGATAATAGCCAGCAACAATACTTTATTTAGCTGCAAGCCATCAAAGCTCACATAGCAACACATAAGAAATGAAGAAATAACAGCTGAAATAAACATTCATGCAAAACAAAAAAAGAAGTGATGCGCTACCAAAAAATGAAGACCATCCAAATAACACTCGATAAAAAGTCGAACAATGCGACCGGGTCCAGGTCCAGGTTCCCTGAATGGGGGATTACCGGGCCATTCCGAGTTTGGAGGGCCCGGTAATTCCTTCTACAGGGAACCCAGGCCAGGACTATTACGACCAGCCCATTGTTAGCTCCCTGGTTCCCTCGCGGGACCCGCAATGGACGTCTGGTAAAAACAGACGTCCACATTGGGTCCGGCGAGGGAACCTCATAATCTTGCGGAATGGGTTTAACGGGTCGGCCACCATTAGCGGCGCCCGTTAACCCATTCCGCAAAGGTTATAATGAGGCCCATAGTCAACAATCAATTTCAAATCCCAGTTATATAGGTCGTTTTTAAAACCATTTTTAAAATTCTAGAACTGCAAATAAAATAACATCATGTACCCACGACATTAGTAAATGCAGGCTTATCTAAGCAAGTTGGAAATAAATATGATCACAACGGGTTAAACACACTACCCTCCTTGCTTTGAATAGTGCGTGAACAAAACGTATCAAGGCAACAAATGTTTCTTTATTGTTGCAAGCTTTAAGAAAACACATAGCTTCATCCAAATGTCTGATCCCACACTTCTGAAGCAGGAACCTAGTCCGTGTTCCTTTGATTGAAAAACAAAGGACAACAGAATAAAAAATTAATACCATTGTCCGTTATAATGCATTTTGAAGTATAAGCTGTAAGGGGGAGAAAGTCTAAGCGGAATCGAGTAATCAAAAGCTCTGTGAGTGATTGTATTAAAGATATTGTTAAAATCTCCCGAAGCATTTTATGTCCAGATATAATGACGATTTTGAGCCAATATTCCTATGATTGATACAATGGGAGAGAGCCCAATGCTGGAATGCCAGCTTAACTGATGTTTTAGTACTGTCATCCAATCTGGCACATACTCCCCAGAGATGGCCTAAACTAAGTTCTGTCAATATATTTTAATAAATTAAAGCCATTTACTTCCCTGGAGATCTTAGTAATCAATCATAATACCCTTTCGTGTGTAGGCAAATCGGTGCTAACATTATACGCAACCAAAAGAACAGAGGTTTCAGGTAGATCTCATAGATCTCATAGATGATCTGGCAGATAGCAGCTTCAAAATACATTGGGATGGTTGGAGCAGAGGGTGGGGAGCACCACAACTGTTGTAAAAAATGTTGTTCCACTAAGCCCATCCTGTCTGTCGTTAGAGGACCCTAATTCAGACCCATACATAGTGGCTGAGCGTGCCACCACTTTGTATACTTCCAGATCAAGAAGAGTTGCATTTCTTCTAATTTTACGCATTAATGAGAAAGTTACACCATCCCGTTACCTCAGAATACAGTTGCTGAAATACATTTGGTTACTCTAATCGCCATTGCCAGAATACATACACCTTAATACTTGAAAGAATCGACTAAACTGATCCCTTCCCCATTTAGCTCAAAAAGCGCATTGCGCAGTCTTGGTGCTATTTATTTCAAGTTTCAATTCCTGGCTAAACCTTTCTAAACTTTTGAGCTGCTTTTTAATACCAAAAGGTTTTCTAGAAATCCGCATAAGCGGGACCTCAATTTTTCACCAGTCTATGCTGCGGGCATTGCTATTTGATATTGTTATACATTTTGTCAATTCGTTTATATAAATTGAAAATAAGAAGGGCGCAAGTATACAACCTTGGCATACTCCTATGCTCAATGGAAAAGTGTTTAGTACTCCTATGCTCATTGGAAAAGTGTTTAGTACTCTCATGCTCATTGGAAAAATGTTTAGTACATTCTTCATTTGGGCAGTGCCTGTCTCTGGATATAATATGGAGTAAAGTGACTGTAGTGCATTTAATAAATTAGAATGGGAATCCCAAAACGTTAAAAATCTGTCATAATGTGGCTCTGACTACTGTTTCAAAAGTGGTTCTAAACAAGGATACAATAAAAAGTGGTTGTTTTTTAATTTTCATTGATTTAAAAATGTATGAAACGAGTATAAAAATCTTGCCTGCTGTGCCACGCACCTGCCGAAAGCCAACCTGATAATCAGAAATAATATTGTGCTTGTTGGCCCATTCTTCAAGACAAGCCAACAGTACTCTTCCAAAATATTTTATTTTGCGCTATTAGACGGTGCTGAAAGCGCTACGTTTAAGCCAAAACTATTGTCATTAAAATAAGAGCTTTAAGATAAGAGCTTCAAATATGGGCTTTGAATGAGGGCCTGTAATGCTTTTCCAACGGAGAATACATTTGAGGAGGGATACACAATTGTTAGTATATAGAATCCCTCTCATTCCCTGCCCCCCAGCAATGTTAATCCCTATGGCTAATCCCACCCATTCCTGACCATCTCCAAACTCTTTGGCTCTTCCATGGAGGCAGCCATCTTATTTTGTAAGGCAACTCGAAAGGCGATTAAATACATCTCATCAAATTAAACTTTACTTGGTATGAGGATAACATACGATTTTCCGATTCTTTTAAGATTTTTAAATGATACGTATAAAAGCAGTAGTCCAAATCATCCCTCGCTGGACTTAAAACAAATAGAAGACATAAAGAAAAACATCTGCTTTAATCCCATCCAGGTGCGAAATGACTTCTAATTGATGGATCAGAAAGACATATAAATCCCAGCCTCATTCCCCATGATCAAACTGGACTATAGAGCTGTAGCCGCTCAACTTTCATGCGTGTAGCCAGCCGGTATCAGAACGGGATACCGCCACACCTAGCGCGCAGGTGCCAGAGGCCCCGGGAGACCCGCACAGTGGAGGATCGGGCAGCTTACGACTCGAGGGTGGCTGGTAGTGCGGGGAATGGTGCCTCATGGAGAGCGATCCAGGAGTCTTGCTGAACTCATCAAAGGCTTTGGTGAGGAAGGGGTAGCGGGTTCTGAGGCAGAGAGGCTTTCATTGGTGAAGGCATTTATGTCTTTTTGGGCAGTCTGGGGAGCTGTCCACACATCTCGTAGGCTTCGTGAAGGAGTTGCTTTCTCCGCAGGACCCTGCGTAAAGCGCGCTTGGTGAGAAGTGAACTGCATGTTCAGTATCACTAAAGTTGCTCAGTGGGCTGGTGTGCAGAACCTTCTATATTACGCTAAGTACTGTTGAACTGGCTAGTTTTTGCCACCTGACCTGTCATTAAAAGAAGCAGGTGAAATCAGTGTGGTTTGCAACATAATATTTTATTTATAATCTGCCAAACCTCAACTCTTTGTCCAGAACCTGTACAGCTGCACATGCTTGTTGGTGTATAGTTGCATAGGTCTTATTTTTGCATTTTTACAAGCACACATTTTACGTATTACTTTGTAGGGGGGTGGGGTGCACTGTTGCTGCTGTTTTGCAGCTGGCGATGAACGTCAGAACCTCTTAAATGTACAGCCTCCACGCTAGATTCTGGCTTTCTTTAGCCTGCTATACATATTTTCCGTACTAACGTAACAGAATGTCATGATTCCATGAAAGTCACGGAAGCCAAGGATTATGTTGATCTCTTCTCGTTACCTGAGAAGTGTAGAGATAAACATAATCTGATCCTGCGGTCATGACCTAGAATTATACATTACTCCGAGAACACCTGAACGCGTCTTGCAACAGCAGCCATTGCGACCTTGGCAAACGTCCAGGGCACTGCAAACGTAAATCACCCAAATTAATAATTTGTTAATTATTAAGTGCAATTTTGAAAAAGCAATAAACTTGTACTTTTAGTAGACTGAACTGGCAAACTTCTGTTGACAGTACTTGAAATATCATTCCGTTTTCACATTAATGCTTGGCGCTACCCTAGCCCTGTGTCACTGAATGTTTTTATATTCCTTCCAGTGCAGACGCAATATTGGGATTTCCCGGTGTAACATGCACAGTTCATTTGCGAGGCAATGTACTTTTAGGAGTTAAACACGTTTTATTGAGTTTTTAACAGAGATAACAGTAGTCATTACAAATCTAGTGCCATAGCCCTCAGAAAGGGAAACAGAACGTCACACATTAAATGACAAGATGAGAAGTATATAAAACATAACTAAAACATGCCCCATTTCTTGCAGATTTCAGATATGGAGATAGGTTCTGTAATAGAAATGTGACTTTATTTGTTTTAGGATTATTTTTATCTTCTTTCTTTAAAAATGTTGTGTTCCCCTAAGTACATGATGAAGATCGTTTTGTTTTGTGTTTCTTTTTTTTGCTAAAACATTGTTGATCAATTTTAATGCAATAAATTAAAAAACATAATTAAGGGTCGGGGCTACAGGTACACAGGAGGGGCCACAACATATGAATACATTACATTGGATGATCAGGTGAGGAACTCGTTGGCATAAATGAATTGATCCATGACAGACTCTATGTGGTGTTAGTAATAATAATATAGTTACACTCCTTAATGAGGAGAACTGAAATATTTGTTACAAAAGCATTCGAGGAACTGTTTACCTGTGTGGGTGTGCACCAGTGTGTACCGAGGGGACAATGGATTGTAATGTTACTACTGGGAAGAAGCGAAGAGAAGGAAATAGATGTGAAAGAGGAAATAAAGTAAGAGTGGAAACCTAAGTAAGAGTGGAAAGAAAAGTAAGCCTGGAAAGGAAGGAAGGAGAAGGGAACTCATCTCAATTGAACTATCGTGTGGGTCACTACTGAGTTCGAATGGATTCTTCTGAGGTGGAGCTGATGTGCCTAGGGGAGCAGCTTTGGCAGGGTTGTGTGTGGGAGGGTACGGGGATCCCAATCAGGAATGGTGACGGCCTAGATTGAGTTTGCGAGAACGTTGTATGCGATGGAGATGTCAGAGAGTCTCCTGAAGGGATTTCTACTGGTTGTTAGTTATGGAGGTTTGCAGAATTCTGGGAATGTGTAATTGGATGTGGCAACGGTGGGACTTGCATAGGTACTTCTCCAAGGGTTTCCAAATTTCCAAGAACTTTATAGTTTCGAAAGAGTTTCTGGATATTGCTTTTTCTAATCAGTGAGGTAGGAAGATGGAGTTCCACCAGACTCGATGGGTTGGCAAGTCTTTATTTTTCCAATTGGCAGTGCTACATTGAATGGCTGCAGCTAGAAGAGTATCACGTAGGGAGATTTGCCTAATATTTAGTAGTTTAACTTTAATAATGGTAACTAATGAGCTGATGCAAAGGTCTTGTATAGAGCCAATATGAAGGATACATAAGGTAAATATCTAAACTTTCTCACAGAATTCGGAAAGTTGAGGACATGAGAAAAGCATTTGCTCCATTGAGCCCAGTAGTTGTATATCTTTGCATCTCCAGCAGTATGAGTTGTCACTAATTTTGACCTTGTGTAATTTTTCTGGAGTCCATAATGCCCTGTGAAAGATAAAGAAAAGGGTTCAGTTTTGCTGACTGATCTGGAAGCTTTTGCTAGTCTCCTGAATATGTGTTCCCACTGGTTTGTATCCAGTACCAAGCCCATATCTTCTTCCCATTTTCTAGTGACTTCCAGATTCAGGTAATTGGGATTTTTCGAGAGAGTAGTTATTTTATAAAAATAACTGCCCTTGTTTAGTGAGCTGGACAATGCAATTTTGTCCGTATTATATCAGAGTGCTGTCTGCATATTTGTTTTGTATTTTGAGATTATTTTACAGAGCCTCCAACAGTTGCGAAATTCAGTTTGATGGAGATCATATTTGTCCTGAAGTTCTTTAAAGCTGATAGGATATCCACCAACCCACATTTGATGCACAGAAAGGATTCTTCTAGCTATCCAAGAGTTACAAAGTAAGGTTTGTTTATTGGTTGATAGTGGAGGATTGTTCCAGAGTGAGACCCTTTGGGAGTCTACCGGTGTTATCTCAAATGCTACGTTGGATCTTTTAGTATTATGACGGTGGAGGCCAAACTAAGGTTTAGAGTATGTTTTTTTTGGCTAGTCATGCTAAATCTGCTGATTGGTGGGAATGGCTGTGTCCCAAAATGTGCCCGAGGGTAGGTCTATAGTGGTCATATAAGCGTAGTATAGATTAGGTAGATTAGAGGATAGAATATTAGTAAAGGATTGGAAAAAATCTCTAGGAAGTCCATCTGGACCGGATGATTTCTTCTTTTTCATACATGAGAGAACATGAGTTATTTCTGGCATAGTGGTTGGACCATCTAGGGACTTCAGGAGATTTTTATTGAGTTTCTTTTTATGGATATTACCAAAGAATAGCTCTATTTCTCTAGCACTTTGAAGCGTCTCTCCTGCTCGATGGAATTACCAAGAAAGATCTCAGACCAAATAACTGGACATATTTAAAGAATATGGCAAAGTACTAGTTTATTCTCAATTTAATAAAGCAGGGTCAACTGGCAGATATTGGACTGATGCTTGCACACTCAAACACAAACTTGATTACACAGATGTATTATACCCCAATATGCATCATCTATGATGTCATCCTATGTGTCAAACTATAAAACATATTAGCAAGAGGATTTGGTTAGGGGAGCATGTCTACTTATAGAATACATAGGGGCTAGTACACCATTGGCTGTCTCTTATCTGTGAGGCACGCTGCAAACTAACTCTAAATACGTATAATACTGATTATAGCAAACAAAATGGCACTGGCTTGGTCTATGGAACATTGCATAGCAGGTTGCCGCATAGACCCACTGATTGATTGGCATTCTCATTCAACCTTGGACCTTTGGCTCGGCTAGCAGCACATAAGCGAAACGAAACCCATGTGCTTGAATCAAGTCATATTATTCCCCACTTTCCCAATGATTCCATCATCTCTCATCGGTCTGACCATGTGCCAATGTTTTCCCTTGTAGCCTTGTAGCCTGCTCTCTGTTCTGGGACATTCAAGGGAGTGTAAGCACATCATTATCTTCATCCAAGGTTTAATGAATAGCCCTCATTTTCGAATTCTCAGTCACATGTGAAGAGACCACGAATTCATCAATTTCAGCTTTTTATTTACTGGTATTTGATTTAATGATACTGCGTGTCATTGTTCTTCTTGTCCTCTAGAGACTTGTTCACTCTAACTTCTATAGATTTTATACAATTTTAATTGTCCAATACTTGGCTCTTGCAGATGTTTTCCTCTTCTTTAATCTAAGAGAAATATGTTTCATCCATGGCTTATCCATCTGCCTCCCTTCGTACTTTGCAGCTATTCATTAAAAATAGCATTCTTGATCCCAAGCCAACATAAAGTCCTCTTTCTTTTGCACACAAAGCTGTTCTTCCAGAGTTTCCTAACTCTGCAACCCTGATCTGTTTCTGAGGTAGCTGAAATGAATCTTAACACAAGTCAGCATCCATTTCCCAATTATGGCCATCCTAGCCACATTATATCTTCCTCTAAAGCAAGCTTCTATGTATCCCATCTACTTTGTGCTACTGCTTATTTACACTTAATGATCAGCACATTATTTTGTCTTCTTTTGCATTCATGATTACTCTATCATTTCATACATGTTTCTCCTATGACTTCAGTTACATCGTCTCTCTTAAGTTTCAGTATGGCTTTGTATATTTTCTTTATGACATCACTCTTCCCTCATCAGGTTTCATTCAACACTACATGATGTCCAATGGTGCGTGCTGGCATCCTTCCACACGGCATCCTTCCACACTTTCACTGCAAGGGTACATTCAATACAGTTGTCTGGGTGCATATCGTCTCTTGTACACTCAACGAACGCGGCATAGGCATACCACATGGGGTTCCATATAGGGCCCTTTTCCTGCTGTTTCAGTATGACAGCAGTGAGGTGGCAGGTGTTAGGGAAAATGCATCCAACTGCTTCTCTACATTCACCCATCTGGTCGAGTCCTCAACCACATTCTTCTCTTCATTCTCCTTTATCATCTCTTCATACTGTCGTTTCTTTGGGACCCATATATTTGTCCCTCCCCTCAGGTGACCATCATTCTTTATATGTTCATCCATACTCCAGGTCATGTGGCAGAAATCTCCTGATGGTGGACAGAATATCCATCATCCTACATATTTTTTATGATCCCTAGGGTAGTAGAGCTTCATTCCCGGAGGTGCATGGGTACTTTCCTTTATATTATCATGGGTACTTTCCTCATTTTGCATCTGCTCACCAGTTCCAGTGTCTATACCAATCATTATCTTCATCCCAATGGCTTTCTTGGCTGTCTTCTGGCATTGTCCAAAGATGATCCTTATGAGACAAAAGCAATACCAACACTAGTAATGTTCCAAGTAACTTGAAGCATTTGCCAACTGAGTTGGAATCCATAAAAACAGAGAAGAAAACCAGTCATCCTCCTTGGTCTTGGCTACTACATCCACCATGTCTGTGTGCAAGGTTGACAACATCGTTATGGCTTCTGTAAAAGTCCTATTCTGTTCATCATGGGCAGGTGAAATGTACAGCAAGAAGGCCCAATCCTCTCGCACACGCCTTCTTCCATTGCTGTAATAAGTCCAGGACATGACCATGAACATGATTGCCCTCAACTCTTCTCTGATAGCATTACAATCCTTTTATTGTCGTATTGATCATTTGCAGCAGCTCCAGTCTGATTATCTGTAACCAGTTAGCATTTAGTGCAGTCTGAATTCCTAACAGAAATATAGCTGTAAATATATCTGCTGTTCTGCGGAACAACTTCTGCTCATCTGGAAAGTAACAGTAGGCTTCTATTGATTTTGCTGAGAAGTAATTATCTTGCCTCTGTCTGCTTGGATAAAACAATCATTTGTTCCTCAGGTGTGTGTCAATGTTTGAGAAGTCTGTAATCTACCGGCCACTTTCTGGTACTTCTAAGGCTGGTATGCTTATCAATACCAATGAACAAACTCCTCCCAATTTTGGTGGCAACTTTACATATGCTCTTGATCCACAGACCTGGATATGGTCCATAAAGACAGCTGTTTTTTCCTTCATGCCTGGTACATCAAAAACTCATCCACATTTGCAGTTTTCTCCAACTTTCACTGTGCCATTATTTCTAAAGCAAAAAGGGGCATTCTTCAGGGCTAGTATCTGCAATGGTCCCACCTCATCGTCGACCCATGTCAACAATCTTGCAATCTTAGGCCATTGGTTTTTGCATTCCTTTTCTGCATTTGCCACAAATACTTCCCATTGTCTTGTTAATGTCATTGCTTTGCACAGAACCAATCCATCAGCTCATCCTTCAGGAGTGGGCACTGTTTCTTTAATTTGTAGTTGACCTCTTTCCCAACATTCTCATATTTCCTTCCCATTCATATCCTTGCATTGCAACATCTTATTTTCTTCAATCTTGATTCTTGCTCCATTTATTCCAGGCTGTTCGTATTTTATTATTTGCTGCATTGTTTTGCGCTTTTCTTTTGAATGGGCTTCTCTTTGAGATGTCACTTTATTCACTCACACTGTGGATGCTGTTCTGCCTTGGAACTGTTCTCTGGTTAGGCAAAGTGCAAGAGTTGCCATGCAATGTGTCCTTTTCACTAATACTTCAGTTGCTATGAATATTCTAGAGGTTCCAAAGCATAAGGTATAAGGTAACACACATAGCAGCTTTCATCTGATGTTCTACTTCCCACCTTCTTCATTTGCTGTTACCATAGGTTATTCTTTAAATGAGTCAAACTATGAAGATACATATTTATATCTGCATGACCTTCTCCAACATCCCTTTTAAATTAAAATAAATGTTAGTAAGATTGTAAAAAAATGCTGTTTGTGATTTCATCAGGGGCAATAGTAAATTTTTCATTGTCGCCTACCATATCTGTATCATTTCTTTTAATAGGTTTAAATATAATAATAATCAGGAGGAAAACACAAATCATAATGCAGAATGATGCCACAATTATTATTTCATGGAAACTCATAGATTTACTTGATGGCAATGAGCCCCTTATATTCTGAAACCGCTTCCTTTTTTCTCAGAGTTTTAATATGTAACTCTGTAAGTCTATATGAATCACATCTTTATACAAGAGCTGCAAGATAATTGCAACAAATATTCTAAAATTAATATGATTGGTCTTAGGATTTCCAAAAAACGTTATGATGTTCACATATCTTCTTATTAGAGCTGGATAGGACTGTAATATGTAGGTAAAAACAGCATACAAGAATGTGTGCAATGTAATTGCAGTAGGTAACATGAAGATGAAATATGCTTTTCTTCTTTCAGATCTGGTAATTTAAGGCATTGTTTCTTTACCCTATCAAAACACGTTCCAGGATAACTGCAAGTCTGTTTACTCCTTGTCAAATGTTAAAAGATATTGACCTTTAGTCTAAGGTGCTGCTGTGTTCCTTATTTTCCTTGTCTTTACTCTTAGCCATAGAACGTGTCTGCATACGTGGAACTTTTTCTCTTGCTTCACAGTCAGTAGTTGCAGGAGGGGTCAGAGTTTCACATTTATTTGGCTTGATGTTGTGCAAATAAAACCAAGCTCGGTGTCCTTTTAACTTCTGCTGTGGGTGTGACTTCTTCCACCTTGTACAGACCTTCAAAGCAGGGAATACTCCAAGTGATTAGAAACCTTCGTAGTAGCACATGGTCCCCTGGGTATAAAATTGGTTGTTTTAACACATACTCCGCTTCAACGGGTTGACCATTTTTGTCACTTCTCTTTGACACCTCCCTTTGATTCTTGACCTGTTGAGACATGAAAGAAATACTTGCAGTCATTGTTGTTAGGTAATCATGCATCACGCCACCTAGTGCCTTCGTTACACTACAGGCATCAGTTTTTAACCTAGTTGGAGGAGCAAGGGGTGTTCTCATGCAGCCCCCAGTCACCAACTCATGAGGAGTTAGATGGTGATATGAACCAGGCTGATTTTGTAAGGCATAGGTGGCAATGGGTATGCAATGTAGCCATCCCTTCTTCAATGTTATATTTATTTTTGCAATCCTTACCTTCAATAATCTATTTAATTTCTCACAGATGCCATTCGCCTGTGGGTGATACACAGAGGAAAACTTATCCTTAATGCCTAACAGAAGAAATCTTAGTTCAAACAACACATTTACAAAATGCGGACCATTGTCAGACTGTAAAACCTTTCACACACCCCATCTTGGGAGCACTTCATGCACAAAGAACTTGGCAGCACATGTAGCATCAGGGTGTGTGCATGACCTGCTGATCCATCTAGAAAAAGGACATACCACAACCAGTATATATTTGGTACTGTTGCATGTCTGCAGCATATCTGCATAGTCTGTATGTAGGTGCTGAAATGGGCCATTGGGTCTAGGAATTGCTCTTCTCTCTGTTCACAAAATGTGCCCAGCAGTACATTTCTGGCACACGATGAAATTTACAATAAACTGTGCAACTTGTTGTAAAAGATGTGGCGAAAACCACTCTTCTGCTGTTGTAGCAGCTAGCCTCTCTTGGGTCACATGCGTGGGGTAGCAGAGCTGCTCCAGCACTACCCTCAATAATGCTGGTGGCATAACTAGCTTTACAGTGCTGTCCTGTCTCCAAATTGCCTTAGTGGGGGGTAAAGAACAGCCCTGTTTCTTCTATAAATCTTTCTCTTCTTGTGGTGCTCGCTTTGTATCTCAATTAACTGGACAATAGGCAGTGTGCCAAAGCCTTCGTTTATGAACATGCATCATCCTGTCATTTGTTTAACACTTTTTATTTCAAAATTAGAAATGGTTGGGAAATAGGCTGCCTTTTTGGCTTCTATATCTGCGGCTTTATCTCCACAAGAAATTAAATATGTCCTTTTAGAATGTGCTGCACATTTTACGACTGCTAGAGTAAATGGGAGTGCTAGTACTACAATAGGTTTATCCAATAGGGCTGCATGTTGCACTGGATTGCCATCTGCACGGAGGAAACCCCTCCTTTTCCAGCGTGACAGACCTGTGTGTACAGTTGACATCACATATGCGGAGTCAGAGTACAACATCACTTCCTCATATTTGAATCTCTGAAGCTCGGTGGTAAGCAACACTAATTCTGCAGCCTGTGCAGAGCAATGAGAAGGCAATCTTGCGCGTGTCACTACTTCAAATTCACCCTCTCGGTTCTGCTTTACTACTGCTGATCCAGTATGCCGTTCAGCAGTCGTTGGGTACATTTTTGAAGAACCGCCAAAAAAAACAACTTCCACCTTCCCAAGAGCATGTGTTCTCTAGCTTGGGAAATGTCATTATTGTTTTCATTTATGTTGTGCAATCGTGTACATAATCATCCTCCCCTACTGGTTCAGCTGTGAACGTTGCTGGATTCACTGTCTTACATCTGACAATTTTAGTTGCAGGATTCAATATAATTACCTTGTATGCTGATGCCCTGTGTGTGGTCAATGTATTTTTGGGTTTGCAAATAATGTATGCTCAACAAATAATGTTACTGAACACCCTATTGCTATACTTGAAGCTTTTTAAATCGCGAATGAAGAAGCAGCTAAAGACTTCTCACAATGATAATCCTCTTTCATAGCTGGATCTAAAATCCCACTATAATAGGCTAATTGTTTGTGTCCATGTCCTAGTGTCATTTTACTGCATAAGGACTGCTGTCATGAGTTCTCCATTTAAATGGGAAAATAAATACAATTCTTCATGATAATCTGAAATTCCCAGCACAGGGGCTGTACTGATTGCCTTTTTTAATTCTTCAAATCCTTCAGTTATTTCATCTGTTCATATTATTTTACACTTGCTCACCTGTTCTTCTTTAAGCCCTTTTAAAAGAGGTTGAATGTATGAACTGTAATCGAAAACCCAGGCCCTGCAAAAATTACATAGGCCTAGAAATTGCTGCATTTCTCTCACTGTTTTAGGTTCTGAGTCTTCATATTTGCTTCTGCTCTTTCAGGCGTCACTTTCCTCCCCTCATGAGAAATCAACTGTCCTAAATACAAGACCTCTTCCTGACAGAATTGTAGCTTCTCTTTGTCCACTTTATATCCTTTCTCTGAGAGGATAGTCATAAGCTTAATTGAATCGTCCCTACATCTTTCCTCTGTCTCACTGCACACCAAAATGTCATCCACAAATTGAAGTATTTCACTTACAAGCTGACCATTGCCTAAGTCCATCTGGAGGACACTTTTAAAGAATGAAGGGGATCACAGTACCCCTAGAGCAAACAAGTATGTTTCAGATGGATAGTTCTATACAAAAAGGAAGTCAAAAGCTGTGAGTCTTCATGAAGGAGAATTCAAAAGAATGGATTTGTTAAATCTATGACTGTAAAATATTTGGCCTTATTTATTGTATTTATTTTATTTTGTACATTTGTGTCAATGTCCACACCCGAGGGTATCACAGCGTTAGGTAAGCAGTAGGTAGAATGCTAGGACAGAGTGAAAGTAAGAGGCAGTATGATGAAGTCGCTTAGTCATATTTATCGAATAACCAGGTTTTGATGATTTTCTTGAAAGAGGTATAGTATTGTTAATTTCTGATATGGGCTGGTAGTGAGTTCCAAGCATCAGGGGTGTAACGCAAAAGCTGATTCCTCTGGTTCTATAGTTCTTGAAGCGGGGTGTTGTTAGCATTGTGCTGCAGCTGGATTGTAGCGCCCCTGTGGGAATCTTTTGGGAGATACATGTGCTGGGGTAGAGGGGGGCCTCTTTGTAGATACAATGGTGGGTCATGGATAGAGTTTTGAATTTCACTCATGCTTTGATTGGGTGCCAATGTCTTTCACGTCTGGTTGCTGTGATATGGTCAGATCATTTAGAACCCAGGGCTGCTCGTAGCACCTCGTTTTGTAAGAGTTATGGTTTGGATAAATTGGCCGCAGTGGTGCCCATGAGCAGGACATTGCAATGGTTTAGTTTAGTGAGGATCAATGCTCATGCAAGTGTGATACAGTTGCTTGGTGAGAGGAATTGCCTACTCAGTGAAATTAGCCTTGCAGTGTAGGTTGTGGAGGATGCTAAAGAATTGATTTGCCTGGTCACGGATAGGTCAGCTTCTAGGTATAGCCCTAGTGTCTTAATATGCTTAAAAACGGGGATGGTTGTTCCGTTAATGCAGACGGATGCAAAGGTTGCATCCCAGTGTTTGAGGCGGTGTGGGGAGCCCACAATGAGGAGTTCAATTTTGTCATCATTTAAGCATAGATTATGGAAGGCCATCCAATTTGGCATTGTGCTGTAAATTGAGTTGAAAGTGGCAGAGTCTTGGGCGTGATCTCCTGTGATGTTGATGAGTATGTGTCCTCTGCAAAGTTAGTATAGATGATATTGCTGGCATGCAGGAGATCAAAGAGTGATTTAGTATAGGTGCTTTAGAGCATATGCGAAAGACAGGGACCTTGATGGACACCTAGAGGGGCAGAAATATGGGTGGCAGTGGCATCACCAATGAAGACTCTAGTGGTGCGTTCACTGAGGAAGGATCGATCCAGGCAGTAGCCTGGGGATAGAAATGGAATTTGTTGCTGAGGTGTTGGCACAAGATGTTATGGTCAACTAAGTGAAATGCTGCTGAGAGGTCTAATAGCAGGAGGATAGCCAAGTAGCCAGAGACCCGTGTCTTGTCTCTTTGCATTTTTAAGTCCAGCAGGGCAGTTTCAATGCTGTGCTTAGAACGTAACCCTGACTGTCTATCGCCGAGTAGGTGATTTTGTTCCAAGAATGTTTGGACTTGAGTTTAAGCAAGACGGTCCAGAATTTTCAGTAGGAAGGGTACGGAGGTGATGGGGCAGTAGTTAGGGGGATGGTGGGGTCTAGCAAGGGTTTTATAAGGAGCGGTGAGTTCCAGGCAGATTTTATGTTGGGAGGCACAATGCAGGTAAAGAATGAGGCATTGGCAAATTCAGTAATGATAGCTGCTAGTGTAGGGGCACAAAGTTTCCTAATGTGGGCAGGGCACAGGTTACCTTTATAGTTAGTAGGTTTTAGTGCTTGATGATGGCTAACACTAGTTCTGGTGTGATGTTGCTGAATGTAAAAGTGGGGTTTAGTGGGGGGTTTGTTACATTGGAATAGGTATGAGGGAGAGGTTGTAGGTCTTTTTATAACAGCAGGGTCTTTTTTGCATTAATCCTAAGTAGCAGAGTAGAGATTTTGTGAGACAAGGCATTTTGCATTGTAGTGCACCAGGCCTTGTCTGCTTGGGAGCCAGCAGTAGGCGGGATAGGAGTTTCTAACTCTCTAAGGATAGAGACAAATTCTTTTGTGTTAGAGCTAGCATTAGTTATTTGGGAATTGCAGCAGTTTGATTTGTGTGCTATTATTGCTTGCTATTATTGTTTTCTTATAGGCCTGTGTTGTGTGAGGAAGACATGGTATCAAAGTAAGACAGACACAATTGATCACAGTTCAAGGGTGTTTATTGAACTTTATTAGTGGTGTGAAAAACACCTATATAAACCTAAATCTAAGATGGGAGCAAGCTACGACCATCAAATAATAATAATACAGTCCTAGTAGAGTCTAGTCGAAAAAAGGGCATATACAAAAAAAAAATCTATTGCCAGTCCTTACCGCTATGCTACAAATAGTGTGGGATAATATTCACAAAATGATAAGTCAAGATGTTTAGGCTGTTGGCCTCCCTTCCCCACTTTTTTAGCATGTGACAAGGTGGGAAACTCGAGCACAGCACACTCTTGGGCTTCTTCGGCATGAAGTCACAATTCCTTTTACCAACATCAGGGCCTTCTGTCCCCAAGTCTCTTTTATTCAAAGACTCTAGCCTCAGAGGGACTGATGTACCAGAAACAATGAAAAAAAGTTCCTTTCCAAATATTCAAGTCGGGTGATTCACTGTTCACCCTGGATCCCCCTCAGCCGGGATCAGATCCTATTTTCAGTGTTAGCTTCCTTCAGTCGGGATCAGACCAACTTTTATTTCAGGCATCCCTCAGTCGGGTTCACATTTGCCACAGCAATATCTTCTCGGGAGTGTTACTCTTCACCCAGGATTCCCCTCTTCTGGGCTCAGACCCCTTTTCTACAGTTAGCTCCCATCAGCTGGGCTCAGACCAATTACATTCGTAGGCACTCCTCTGTTCGGTTCATCCTTGCCACAAGAATATCTTCTCAGGTGAGTTACTTTTCACCCAGGACCCCCTCTTCAGTGCTCCGACTCCTTCTCTACAATTAGTCCACCTCAGTCGCATTGAGACCAATTTCACTTTGCAGACAATTGAAGACTTTCAAATGTGCACGAGATTCAACTAAACCCGCTGCAGGACCACTTTGATTTCACAGTTCAATAGTTTTTACACGCACAGGGGGGTACCAAACAGAGACCTTTGGGTGAGCACCCACGTGGCGCCGGGCCACTCTATATCTGGTACCTATTTCGGTTTCATAAAGATCAATTGTGTATAAATTCTCTTTCTTCATACAATGTTGCCGCTTGCAACCTTGATCATAATACAGTCTGGTCTGCTATCAGTTTCTCCAGCTCACTGGCTGTGCTGAACTCACTGGCGTTGTTTTGGTGTCGGAGTCAAGGATATTACCACAGTGGCAATCGCTTCTCCCCGCATTGGCTATCAATGCGGGAGGGCCCTGTTTACCTTTGGCATCCACTACACCATTCGGCAGCTGCAATTCCCGGTCTTATGTTTTTTTTTTCTTGAGGCTTCATGAAAGTCACGGTCCTTCGAAAAGGGAAAGTGTAATTGCCTCCTTGTCATCCTCTCTGGTCTTGCCGCCTTTCTCCTCAGTTTAAACAGCCATCTCAGGATTGCTGCTTCCTCATGCGTTTTGCCTTTCTCAGAGTGTGCTTTTGTGCGCTGCCTTTCATCCATGCAGAGAAGTGTGATGGAAGTAAGGTGTGTGTAATTATCAGTAATTTCCTGACTTTGCCTGACTCTTGCATTGGAACATGTGAGATATACGCCTCTAGTTAGTCCATTGTAGCTCATGGGAAGGGGGGGGTTGAGTTTCTAGGTATCCTACCTGGTAGTAGAGGGAAAAGGTGTCATAAGGAAGGGGATCTCACTCTTTGGGGTCCCACTTCCACTCCCCGAAGAACCCCCATTCAGTTGACCCTCCCACACTAGTCTACCCCCAGGAACTGGATCCAATAGTGATGGCCATGTACTGGCCACCTGATTGACAGATCCCCGGGGAGTAGCGGGCTAGACACCTTCAGGTTTCTCACAGTTGTCATTGCAAGGGCTGTGCAAATGCTGGGTGAGGGGTGCTTATTTTTTAAATGCTCGAGGAATCTGTGTCTCTGCGTAGGGTCACCAGGTCTTCAGAGAACCAGGGATTTTTGGGATTGTGAGGTTTGGGGATTTTGCTTTTTAATGGGGCATGTTGGTTGAGAGTTTGAAGCAGGCATGTATGGAGTTGGTTGGCAAGGTCATTAATAGAGTGAGGTAGTGTTTGGGTGTTTGGTTGTTTGGATGTTTGGACTGAGCATTGCTAGAAGGGCAGGCCTTAGAGCTTTTGCCCCAATTTGTGCGTATTCCTTACTTGGATAGGGCTTTCGCTGATAGCAGGGTGTTTCAGAAGTTTAGCTAAGACGAGAGTGAAGTGTATGAGGAAGTGGTCGGACCAGGGGACTGGTTCAATGGCTAAGATGTTGATAGTTGTATTGGTAGTAAGGATCCAGTCTAAGGTGTGACCTTTGGAATGTGTGGGTGCAGTTGGTTGAAATTCATGTCTTTGAGGGATGTATTAAGTGTGGTGGTTTTGGTGTCTGGGGCATCATTATAGCCTAGGTTGAGGTAGCCTAGAATAATGCATTTAGTTAGGGGTTTCATGAATGGAGTGATCAAGAGTGGGAATCCAAGGTCGGGATGGCTGAGGCCTGGTTGTCTGTAGATGAGGAGTATATTGAAGGTGGTCTGGGGGTCAGTAGTTAATTTCAAGAGTAGAATTTCATACCCAGGTGTGGTGGGAATTGCGCAAGGCCTGATCTGCAGGGAGGATTTGGCGATGATGGCTACCCCTCCGCCTATGGTGTTAGTGCGGTCTGTCCTGAGTATTGTGTAATTGGTTGGAAGGGCTAGGGAGAGCAAAGGGCCAGAGGCATCATGAAGCCAAGATCCAGTGGTGGCTAATAAATCCAATTGATGCTCTGGGATAAGGTTGTGAATATCTGTGGCATTTGCACTTTGTGATCACACATTAATTAAGGCACATTTTAGATCTTGCGATTGTTGGGTGTGGGGAGTGGGGCATGCATCAGGAGGTGCTTTGTATGGTGCTGGTGAGGGTGCATAGGTCTGATGGCTTAAACTAACAATCTGGCTGTTCCTTAAATTGGTTTAGCGGTGGATGGGGAGAACATGGATTGTAGTCCTGAGTCTAATTTGATGATATGGCCCCAAGCTGTGTAGGGCGGTTGTCGGGAGCTTAGTGCTTTGTGTGGGTGCCAGGTGGTTTTTGTGTGTCTTGGAGGAGTTAGGTGTTGTGTAGAATTATCCTGGACTGGGTGCTGTGTTGGAGGATGTTTTGTAGCTTTGGTGTTCTTATTGGGGGTGCTCATAGCTGCATCTGAGGTGGTGTGTGTCAGATGGAAAAATAGCCCATAGGTGCCCCTCTGCAAGAACGAACACGGCTAAAGGACCTGTTCTTTGGCAAGGTACCCACTCGAGAGTCCACAGTCACACTTTAGCTCACTGTAACTTTCACAGAAGGGAAATATCCATTTGCATATCAGTCTTTGTCCCGCCCACATGGGCAGTCTAGAACCGAAATGCTATGGCAATTCTCTTCTGAACAAGAGTACCAACAGCAAACCCATACACGTGTTTCAGCCTTGTTGGGCATCATCAGTGAGGTGGAGCTGTGCCTCTCTGAGCACAGTGACCAAGGGGGTCCGCGTCTAGATGACCATAGGAAACTTAGGGTGACTAAACCTAAGTCCCTCAAACAATGAAAAAAATAGTCCACAGGTGCCCCTCTGCGAGAATGAACAAGGCTAAATGACCTTTTCTTTTGGAAGGTACCCACTCGAGAGTGCGCAGACGCATTTTAGCTCACTGTACCTTTCACCGAAGGGCAGTCTAGCACCAAAATGCTATGGCAATTCTCTTCTGAACAAGAGTACCAACAACAACCCCATACACGTGTTTCAACCTTGTTGGGCCTCATCAGTGAAGTGGAGCTGTGCCTCTCTGAGCACAGTGAGCAAGGGGTTCACGTCTGGATGACCCTAGGAAACTTAGGGTTACTAAACCTAAGTCCCTTTAACAATGAAAAAATAGTCCATAGCGCCCCTCTGCGAGAACGAACACTGCTAAATGACCTGTTCTTTGGGAAGGTACCCACCCATGTGTCAGATGGGTCTCATTTATTTTAGGGAGGGTGGGTGGCATGGGGGTGTGGGAATTGTGGGCAGGTGGGAGGAGTATAGAGATGGATGGTCTGTTTGAGGCTGTTGTGATGAGTGGCATAGTAATTCTGGTAACACGTTGATGATATGGTACTGCGATGGTGGTGATGGGGACAGGGCCTGTTTGCATATTTGCATGGGGTGTGTTGGTGCCAGGTAGTGGCATGGTGATTCTTAAGGTTGCATCCTTTGTGCTGAAGCTGGTAGAACTGCACATAGTAGCTCTGTCAGGGTGTACCAGATTGTGATTGCGGGGTGGAATGTAGGAGGTAGGTGTACAAAGTAAACTGTGGGTGTCCAGATTGTTTTCTGTTTCAGAAGTTTAGCTAGGACGAGAGTGAAGTGTATGAGGAAGTGGTCGACCAGGGGACTGGTTCAATGGCTAAAATGTTGATAGTTGTATTGGTAGTAAGGATCCAGTCTAAGGTGTGACCTTTGGAATGTGTGGGTGCATCTATCAGTTCGTTGAAATTCAGGTCTTTGAGGGATGTATTAAGTGTGGTGGCTTTGGTGTCTGGGGAATCATTATAGCCTAGGTTGAGGTAGCCTAGAATAATGCATTTAGTTAGGGGTTTCATGAATGGAGTGATCAAGAGTGGGAATCCAAGGTCGGGATGGCTGAGAACTGGTTGTCTGTAGATGAGGAGTATATTAAAGGTGGTCTGGGGGTCAGTAGTGAGTTTCAAGAGTAGCATTTCATACCCAGGTGTGGTGGGAACTGTGCAAGGCCTGATCTGCAGGGAGGATTTGGCGATGATGGCTACCCCTCCGCCTATTCTTCGGAGTCTCTCAAATTGTGTGATCAAATTTTGTGAACAATCTGACGTGTTGTTATTTTACGTGTAACTCCTTGCTGCCTATGTACAATTATTGGTAGGGTAGATATCCAACCTTTTTGTGTTTCTGAACTGTCGCATGGATGACACCCCCTCTAAAAAAGCAAATTGGCACCCCTGTGTTTTTTTTTATTGTATCCATTTGTGGCCACAGTATATATTGTGGTCGTCTTTCCCCTTTCTCTAATAATGGGAATTGTGGAAATCCATATTCATACCTGTTTACACTTCTCTTCTTCCCGGTGGGACTATTCTTGCCTGTTTGTTTCCCCCCTGGTAGTGCCCTTAATCTGCTTGCATAAGGCGGGGTACATCTCCTGCACTGCACAATCATGCTTGTGGTCGCTCAGTGTATAGTGTCCATACTGGTGTTCTTTCTTTGGGGTCCTCTAAATTCTGACCATTTTACCCCTTTTTCTACACTCGATTCTTTTGAAAATCTGCATGCGTCCTCCCTTCATGCACTTTCATTCTATTCTCTTTCTTCCTCTGACATTATTATGCCCCAGATTGTATGACTGTTATCTTTTTCTGCATCATCAAGACTAGGCTACTTTAACACAGCGTTCTATGCTTGTCTTTTATGATATCTGACCTACCTCCAGTTTCCCTCAAACAAGATCCTTCTATGTTCTCATGGGTTTGATGCCCTTCTTTATCCCTCATTTGCCTATATAGATCCCCAATTCTTTTCCCTATGTCTTCTGTCTTTCACTTATCAGCCCATGTTGGTATTCTCTGTACTGCCTGCAGCTCCCTGCGGGGCTGTTATGACCCTCGCTCTTCCTCAAGTTGTTCTTGTGCTTCGATCGGCACTATGCTTCTATGACATCTTTTAGTCCCGCAGTTCTGTTAATTTCTTCCTCTCTTCACCTCATCTCCCTTGATTCATCTTTCTCTCACCTTCTTTGCAAGCTAGGTTCTTTCATTCTTTGCGCTTCCAACTCCTCTTGTCTCTTCTCTTCCTCTCTTCTAGTCTCTCCTTTTCTTTCCTTGTTTTGTACCTTCTTCGGTCCTCCCTTTGCTTAAATTCTTTTTCTGCCTCTTCTTTATATACTCAGTCGTCTTCCTTTTTCTTTTCCTGCTCTTCTCTCTTCTCTTTCTTGAACCCCATCAATGCCCTTATCATCCAGATTGAGTAGTATCTGTCCTCCCATCCATTTCTTCTGTACTATTGTTAATCCATTAGCTTTGCCCTTTATTTCTTTCTGCGTCCTTGCTTATTCTTCTTCTGTCTAGCTTGCCTATCCTTCCTCTCATCACTCTGTTTACTTTCATCGCAAGTATATATATATATTTGCGTTTTCTGCTCTTACTCTCTTCCAAATTGTCCTCACTGTTAAAAGCGGGGGCTCATATGTCAGATTAACATACCCCGCCGCTGCTTTCAATTTCTTTAAAGGATAAAATCCCCTCTCCTCTGTGTCTATGCCCTTGTTTTCAGGAGAGGAAAGAGGAGCTGAAAGCTTTTTGAACTTCCCTTTTTGATTACACTCCTCCTCTGCTGGATCTTCTTTCTCACTCTGGTACATCTTCCATAGCTCTAAAAGGGCCAAAGTTTTCTGTAACTTCTTTCCCTTATATGTAGCATGCAAATACGTTGTCATATGTCACAATACTGTTTTTAACAATGAACCCTCCTGAGGTCACGGCATGAGTGTATTATTAGTTGTGCTTGGGACATATTTCAAATGATATTTCCTTATCTTAGCTGTGAATCTTGGTAATGTCCTGTATAAGTGTAGAAGAGGAGTGTCCCCCATGGTGAAAGGTCGATTTCGACTGTCTATACTTTACCCGATTTCAAATATACCACACTGATACATTTGAGCAGGCACCATTCATTTCTGCTTAGTTATCAGAAAATCAAAATATTTTATCTGCTTTTAAAGACTCTACAACACAATGTTCTTTTTGTTACTTCGTTTACACTTTCTATCAATTTTTTATATCTTGTTGTTTTATCGTTGATATTTTAAGTCTCTTCTTTCTTTATTATTTTCCTTTTGATTTTTACTGTTCTGATTGACGTCAATCTCTTGATTAAAAATTCTTAATAATCATCTTGATTTTTTACTATTGTTTTATATCTACTAGTTTAAACACAACAAAAGGTTTATACTAACCCATTATAATTCCATAAACATGTGCACTTCTTTAATGTTTCTGCGTACACCTGCCTTTACTATCTTTAGTATATGTATCTCATCTAATTTTTGCCCCATCTTGGAGATGTATGTGCACTCTTCTTGTTGGCCTTGCCTCAGGAATCCTTAACACCCCTATTTGGAGTCTTTTTAGTGCAAACACTTCCATCCCCTTGGAACCGAGAATCGAGGTATCAATTTGTCTTCTTTATAATCCCCAAAAATCCTGTTACTGTTATTTATATACATATTACACGGCCTGCAGAAGTGGCTGTGTAGTTATGGTTAAGTTGCTCAACCCAATGGAAGAGCACTTTTTGGGTGGCTTATAACTCCCCCCCCCCGGATAAATCGTTACCAATCTTTGTGAAACAAAAAGGATATGGTCCCGTCAGAATTATTCTGGGAAGTTCTGGTGAGGTTTTGTCAAGGGGGGATGTAGACGCAATGTAAAAAACATTTTGCTAACGTCTACAGCCCAAACTGCTGGATGGATTTTCACCAAATTTGCGGCAGAGGCCGCGGCTTGGTCCTAAAAGTGTGCTTTTGTAAAATGTGGTGTAAATCCGTTCAGTAGTTCTTTTTAAAATGGCCCAAAAGTAGGTAAATAAAAATGAGTGATATCAGGGTTCGGTCCGTGACATCGGATGCACCCACTGATTGGATGGTGAAAAGCGTGAAATGCGTCAGATTTTTGGAAACACCCGCCATGTTGGATTCATGGACATCCGCCGGTGTCCGCGAACATCGCAGTAAAAACCTATTAAAGGCAGAGCCACCAGGGGGCGCAGAGATGGGCTGAAGCACACGCGCCGTTCTCCTCCTCAGTGGCGGCATGAAAGGTCCTAAGCTCCCAGAGGTGCCTGACAAACAACCCCAGCCACTGCAGACCCCCTGGAGAGGCATTCGTGTGCAATAGTGGTGCTTCTAGACCCCACAGAACCGGTGATACGGTCCTCGGTGGAGAAGGTGGGTTCCCTGTGCTGTATCCTGCTCTGCGGCACAGGGGGCAGACATCGATAAGACTGAACCGAAGCCTCTTGCTCACCAGAGGTCTTGGGGGGCTGGAATAAGATTCCGACACACCACCCCCTGCGACCTGCTGCTCTAAACAGGAGTGAAGAACCATACACAGACCGGCGAGGTGGGAAGAGTGAGCCTCCGAAACTCTGGGGTGCCATCTTGCCTCCCTCCCCCAGCTGTCGCGGAGGCAGATTAGCTGCATGTCTGGGGGAGTCCGGTCCCGATCCCGTGGACAAGTGCACCAAACAACCTCATCGGGCCGAAAGAGCACCCCTGCTCACCTCCTGTTGTCTCAGCGGATCGCTCGCTCCATGTAGGCTGGAAGCGAGGGAGAGCTTGAGAGGAGGAGCAGGAGGGAAGAAACCTTCAGATCCTGGTACGGTGAGGAACTGTGTGTCTGCCCCCCGTTCTTGATTGCCGGGTGGCCTGGGTGGGCGCGGGTCCTCCAATAACAGGGGAGCCCAGCTGCAGAGCTCACAGGGGGAGGGAGAAATTGTCCCGGATTCCCTGGTGCTGATGGAGCATCCGCCATGCTACGGGCCTGACTAGTGAAGTTTCTGAAGGCGAGGAGGCCCGCTTCAATGAGGTAGACCGTGTGGGGGAGGTATCCCTGATTTCCGGCCTACGTCTTGCCCAATCCAGAAGCACGTTGAGGAGACGTGAGCTCTGTGTGCCCCCATCAGCGAGTGAAACCCCAACGAAGTAGCTGCTTGAGGAAAGGGAAATAAACACACTCACAACCAACGTTCTGTCCTGCTTCTCCCCTGGGGATGGGTGGCCCCCAGAGGAGACTTCCTGATTCATCTGGCTCTCTGACCTGCTCCTGGGGCCTGCATTGCTGAGCTATACATACTCCCTTTTGTACACAGGACAGTTTGTGAAAGCAGATGACGACTTGCCCTTGGGACATGTTTAGATCACGATCATCTGTCGGGAGACTTACCTGACCCCGTAGCGGTGCCCTGACCATAAAAAAGATCTTACTCTAGCACCAAGCAGCACCCGGTGAGTCCCCCTGGCCCAAGTGGTGGATCTTATTGCAATGGGCAGAGCCTGCCACTGGGCGCTGGTCCCCAGGGCAGAGGGAGCATTGCTGGGGTTGTCTGGAAGTCCCCCACCTCGCTGATGTCCCAGGCCCCAGATTTGACCACCACTATAGCCCCTCAGACTTTCCCTCCCTTGGGCCGCCCACCGGACAGGGGTCTATCCCTCCCCCTTGGGAAGGCAGCACATTTGGGCCCTACGGGTGAACTGGGCTGAGTCTTTACAAAGATTCCGACACAATCACAAGCCATCTCTAACTCCCATCGCCATGCCCTCATCTTAACAAGCCACAGAGCAGGACACTCAGTCAGTGAGTAAGGGCATGGCCGCCTTGTTGGAGGAAATCAGGGGTTTCCGGGCAGATATCAGAAAGCTCCTAAATGGTCTAGATAAGAAAGTAGACACGATGGACGACCGAATCCAAGCTCTAGAAGTGAACCAATCCTCCCTTGACTTCCTGGAGACCCAGTTTGACATGTGACTAGCGGAGCTGGAGAGAAGGGAGGAGAAATGCTACCTTAAGATCGATGACTTAGAAAGCAGGGAACACCTGGGGGGGTGACAGTTTGTAGCATTTTTCTCATGACGTGCTTATGCAAATAGCTGGTGGGAGGGGGCTCAGAGAAGGTATTGATCCTACTACAAGCCCAGAGGGGGTACCTTCTGGTGGCCTGGTCCGGTGGCTCTTCCTATGTCGCAGGCAGTTCAAGGCACTCGGAGGGGTGTAGGGGAAGTTGGGGAAACTGTTCTTGTTTATATTTTTGTTCACTTTCTGTACGCTACCAGGCTGTAGCCCATCCTACATAGGCCCTCGCTTCTCAGGGACATGTCCGGGCTAATGTTGCCAAGAGGGGGACAAATGCAGCATAGGTGCTCCGGACAAAAGGGGCTCTAGGAGATTGCTGCATCCCCCTAATGAATGACACCTCACACTCCCTGGCGCTGGGTTCATTAAATGTACGCTGTCTAAACTCACCCCACAAAAGGTCTCTGTTAGTGAGAGAGTTCAACAGGTCAAAACTGCACTTCTTTTTCCTGCACGAAACTGAACCTTCCCTGAAAGCCCAATCCATACAGGAAGTCTTCCATGCCTCATGATCAGCTAAGAAGAGAGGAGTCACTCTTGTGGTGCCTCCTAGGGCACATTTCACACTGAAAGCACTACGCTAGGACTTGGAGAGTCGATATTTGATGGATGGTTAAGGGGGAAATAAGAAGGAACATGGTGACAGCGATCGTTATTTGCTGCCTGAATGAGGGCCAGGGCATCTATTGGGAAGGAATGAAAGATAAGATCAAATTATTTGCGAAGGGGGGTCTAATTGTAGCTGGTTATTTTAATATGGTCCTTCACCCCGAGAGTGACCAAAAGACGGAGGGTGGCCGCTCGCTTCCAACGAGTCAATGAGGAGTTAGGCATCACCGACTCGCACATGACGCGACAGGGCCATAACTCCCTATTCACATATTTCTCTAAACCCTGTGCCACGTTCTCGTGAATCGACAATATCTCAGTCCATTCAGCCCTGCAAGAGCGAATAGCCGAGTTCAAAGTAAAAGCTGTTGCATGGTCAGAGCACGATCTGGTTAAGCTCCAATTAGGAGTACCCCCCCAAATCTCCCAAACACTCCAAGATGGTTGTGCAATGATTTGCTGCTCCGATATAAAGAACTTGCCCATTCCCTCCTCTCAGCCATAAAGGAGTATTTTGGACTCAACGATAATGGGAAAAGTGGGCATGGCGGGGCTTTGGGAGGCTTTCAAGGCTACGATAAGGGGAGTTCTCGTTGGTATGGTATCAAGGAGTAAAAGAGAGATGGAGAAAGAAGAAAAACTCCTTAGCGAAAAAATCGCAGCAATTCAACCGGGGGAAAATTGAAATCCCAAATGTTTCTGGGTAAATGGGCAGAACTACAGCAACATAAAGCAAAACTAGAGGCGCTCCTGGTAGGCCAGACGGAAAGGAAGCTGGCTTTCCTAAAACAAAGATATATGGAGAAAGGGAAAAAAGGTGGACAGTATCTTGGACTGAAGATTGAGGGAGCATAGAAAAAGTCAAAGAGTAGATACATTGCGCTCCTCAGATGGCACCTGTGGGATGTTTTAACCCACTAGGCTCTGCCCTGCAACATCCCTGTGCGCTGATGGTGAAAGAATCATCATAAATGGCCACAAAAAGCCCTATGTGCACCAAAACCCATGGAAATTGCGCTTTGAAACATGGAAATATGGCTGCCAAATCTACTTTGCCTGTTATCAGTAGTGAAATGGAGACCTCACTGCTGAAACATGTTACTGGGCTGCCCACCAAGTAAAAATGAACACTGCAGGAAAGGCAGTGCTTTATTGCAAGAAACCCAGAAATTGCTCTTAAATCCCTTTTTCTTGGTTGCTGAAAATCCAAAATACCGGACCAAAACACCACAAAACATCCTATATATTTGCTGCGTGTTACCCGCCACTTCATTTAAGGAATCATTATGAACACACAATGTCAGGAAAAGCAGAATCTATCATCAAAATATCCACAGTAAAAAGTGTGCTTGCCTGTGAAAATCTGTCAAAATATGGGCACAGTACCAGCGGCCGCCTGTATGACAGCTGTCATTAGTTGAATCAGAAGCTTAAACTTGTGCAATTGAAATCAAATGTCTATAAATTAAGTGACCTGTTATCAAAAGTAATATAGGTTGCAACTATTTAATCTCCATGGTTTAGAGACTGGAATTAGAGTTCTAGTTGCCTGTTTAAAAAATTGCAAGTTTTATTTTCAACAAAGAAAAATTTAACAAAGTGACTTTTAAAGTAAGCCTGTTGCAAGCCAAAACTACAAAGCAACTCCCCCACTGGGCAAGGCACCTCCCTTCTGCTCTCTGGACCAGGAACTCACATTCAGGTGTTGATTAAGAGGGGAGGGGCACTGGGGCTACTCCTGGCAGAGACAATGAACTTTCCTTGGCTGAAAGCATATACAGATTGTAAAGTGTCAAAGTGGCCTCTCCCAGAAGGAAGGGGGCGATTGCTTCAGACCTGCCAGAGAGCCAAGGAGGCGGGGACAGATGACCATTTGTGGATTCACAAAGCACAAAAAGCATATTTTTTTAAAAAGACTAATAAAGGACTGTGCAAATTTTTAAAAATTATAAAATTAATAGCATTGTTAATGTGATTCTTTTGTGCACATTTTATGGGGAGCCAGAACTACAAAATTGTGGACTAATCAGATGTTGTGTCCCGGACAAAAAGTGCAAAAATTTGTCAAATCCAGACCCAAGATCCCACCGCAACGAGGATTTGAAGAGGGTTTGCTCCACAAAATATGTGATCTATGTATGTTATTGGTATCAAGATTGTACACATGTAAAGATGTATTATATAAAAAATAGATTTTATGTGCAAAAGGCAAAGGGGAGGATGTTTTGCCTCATAAACTACATCATCATGGTGACACACTGTTTTCTCCTCCAATCAAGGGAGGGAGCAGACTTTAGCCAATAGACTAGCTCGGGGGTGGCCTAGGATAATTCGGTATACCCACCCCTTTATCAAACACATAAATAGATACAGCTGAGAACCTAAAAAAACAAACATACTGATCCACCCACCATCCCGAATTTGGCAAAGCACTCTGAAGGAGATCCATCCATACTCCTTGTTCCAGACCACAGAAATTTTGCAAGCAGAAAGGCTGAGAGCATAGCTGAACCACTTTCAGCTAGGCCTAACTTCCAGAACCCATCCCTCAACTTAAAGGGGAAACCAAAGAGCAGCCAGGCTGTGCTGTAACTGCTTGCCTGCCAAATAATTATCTTCATAACCAGAAGGGCAGATTAAATCCCAGTCTGGTGCCGTGATGTGCTGTGCAGACCAGATAGCCATTGCAGATCCAGTCCAGTCGTGCTGTGCAGTGTAGACCAGAGCGCCTTGCTGTCCAGTCCTGCCGTGCAGTGTCCAGAGGGCCTTGCTGATCTCTGACCCGTCCAGTCCCGTGTTGACCAGAACCAGATCCCTAACGATTCCATTAAAAAAATTGGTAGTGAGTATCCATAGCATAGGAGTGTCACTAGCCTATGTACTATCCATAGTCATCCCTATCCAAATCAAATCTATCTTATATCCAGAACTGTATTGTTAGAAATCCTTTTTGTCTTGCCTGACCTCTCTCTCTTATCCTATAGTCCTTCTGCAATAATATTGTTAAAATCATCTTTGCGCTGATATATTTCATCTGAAGAAGGCAAGCGTCTCGGCGGGCAAAAACCATTCAGAGACGTCCTGGTATGGTGGTTGTGCTGTCGTGTAGTTTGTTTCTTCATAGTCCATCCCTAGTGTAAAGAAACCTTGTTTACCATGCGCAGGAAAGTTTGCCGCAAATTTTTCGTTTGGCTAAAATCTATAACGTGTAAAATAGCTTTCCATTGCACCCAACCTCAAAATTCACCTATTACTCTCAAATCATTGCTAGTATTTGTCTGAAACCAGATAAGGTGGCTCCCATTAGTATTTCAACAATTTCAGTGAATTAAACCATTTTCAGTGTTTTACCTATTAATTCAAAGCCAATTTTAAAACCATTGTTGGCAAGTTGACAATCAATTCTGCTTTTCTCTGGTGTTTGCTGGGTGGAAATTGGGATTGATATATTTACTTGAATTCTGCATTCCTGAAACCCGTTCTCTCTCTTTCTATCTCTTTATATTACATATTGGGGGGATTGAAGAGTGTGCAGGGGGGAAATAGTAATCACTTTGCCATTTGATTGAATACACACAAAAATATTATTTCTGTGCTGCATTATTTTTCCCATCATTACTCCTTCTGATTAAAAAGATTGTTTAGTGTGACATCACCCCGTTGGTGATCATTGTATACCCATTAAAATAGTGTGATATATATTGTGAAATCCATAAATAAATATTTTAACTTTGCAAACCAGCCTGATTTATGGTTCAGTGTGACCGGGGGGGGGGGGGGTTAAAAGAGAGGGGCGTGATATAAGTGGTATGAGGTTATAGACACCATTAGTGCAATGAAAGGGGCCACCACACCGGGTGATGACGGCTTCACAGTGCCCTTTTATAAAACCTTTACGTCCACGGTCCACCCTTGCCCCGTTCATGGCCAAATTATTTAATGCAGCCCTGGAGACGGGAAGCCTGCCTCTCTCCGGTTCTACGTGATTTCGCCAACCTATTTTTGGTCGTGGCACCTTTCATCGCCGGATTTTACATCGCCAGAAACCCTGTTTTTGTTTTTTTTTAATTCTGGGGGGGTCACCCCCCAGACCCTGCCTTACTATTAAAATAATACCCCAACCCCAACAAAACACCCCCCAAAATAAAAAAATTAAAAAACGGGATTTCTGGCGATGTAAAATCCGGCGATGAAAAGTACCACGACCAAAAATAGGTCGGCGAAATGGGTGTATACCCTCCTTCCATGCTATCGGACCCTAATTGAAGTTATTCCCAAAGAGGGGAAAGACCCAGCACAATGCCAGTCCTACAGGGCCATTTCCCTTTTAAATACTGAGGTAAAAATTCTGGTGAAGCTTCTGTTAAATAGGCTGGCTCAGCATCTCCTCTCCCTGGTCCACGGAGACCAGGTAGGGTTTATTCCAGGTAGACAGGGGCAGACAACATTAGAAAGACCTTGGATCAATGCACAAATCCTCGAGCAAGGGTCTGGAGGCATACCTCCTATCCCTAGATTCGGAGAAATCCTTCGACCCGGTGGACTGGCCCTACCTCAGCAAGGTCCTGCAAAGGATGGGCCTTGGTGACAACTTTCAAGGGTGGATTGCTTCTCTCTATAACACCCCTTCTGTAAGAGAGGCATTCATACCACTATGTCCTCCCCCCTATACTTCTCTAGAGGGACAAGACAGGGCTTCCCCATCTCCCCTCCTCTATGCCCTGGCGATGGAGCCCTTAGCTATTGCTGTCAGGTTGGACCAGGGGATTACGGGAATCCATTGTGGGGAACAGGACTTCAAACTTGCACTATTCGCGGAATATCCTCTGCTACATTACCAATTTACACGACTCGCTTCTATGCCTCCTGGACCAGATACAAATTTTCAGCGCATTCTCGGGGTTGAAAATAAACCTCTCCAAGTCATGTGTGATGCCAATGGGGGAAGTAGATTGGAGAATTGCAGGAATGAAAACAGTGGGGGGTATGAGAATTGAGTGAAAATCCTCCCCATACCTCAGGATCCAGCTCCCTAGGGATTTGGGAACACTGTTTGACCTAAATTTAACCCCAATCCTTGACAAAAAAAAAGCAGATATGCTGCGCTGGGATCTGCTGACCCTCTTGTGGTTTGGCTGCATGGTGTCGGTCAAAATGAATGTCCTCCCCGTCTCCTCTACCTCTTCTCATCCCTCCCTACCCGTTTCATTTGACAAGGGAAAACGCAGAGGGTTAAACATGCAACCTTGACCCTCCCTAAAATCCCTAGGGGGTTTCGGCCTCCCAGACTTTAGGTTATACCACAAAGCTGCCCAGCTCTGGGTTATGATGGAACACATGCGGGACGAGATGGGAACTTATTGGACTTAGATAGAGGACACTCACATGCACCCTAGGAAAGTACGCAACCTCCTGTGGTCAATTATCAATATCAGAACGCACCCTACACTGTCAGTCCTCTCGGAGCTATGGAGACACAACAAAGCTAATGCACCCCCCTAACCTCCTGGCCCTCCCCTCTGAGTTCCCTGTGGGACGCTCTCATTGATTTAGGCAACAAGGGCCCACGTAACGCACAATAATGGTCAGACATGGGCCTTGAGAGGGTCGCCCACCTATTTAGGCAGAATGGCTTCAATGAATATGAAACACTAGATTACTGCAGAGTTGGAAGGGAGGCAACTTTTCAGGGGCTCCTGGGAGGGAAAACTGGGGGTGGCACTGGATGATAGAACTTGGGATTCAATTTGCAAGGTAATGCTGTCAGGCTCCCTATACACAGCTGCTATGGAGCACACTTTCAAGATTTTGCACACTTGGCACTTACCACCTGCTCGGCTGTCTAAAATGTTTGTGGGTGTCTCCCCCCAATGCCCTAGGGAACGTGGCCACCAAGGAACATTGTACCATATGTGGTGGGTGTGTCCGGATATCCAAACTTTTTGGGCTGAATTCTTGAGCTGGATCAAAGAAATAGTGGGGGTTTCCCCAGAGTTGCACCCCATGGAATTTCTTCTTGGCACCCTCTCACCAGACTCTGAATCATCTAGCTTCCCGAAAGTGTTGGAGGCCATGTTAAGAGCCGGATGGATAGCTGTGGCCCAGAAATCGAAACAAGCGTCGACCCCTACCAAAAATGAATGGCTCACCAAATTGTGGGGCATCGTTACCTATGAAAAACTTTGTGCAATTTCTCATGATAAAATGCAATCGTTCTTGTTGGACTCGAATATGGTCTTGTTGAACGAAGGATGTGAAGCCCTCAGACTGTAACAGGGATACCTCCGCAGGGCTTGGGCCTGGGCCCGGGACTCAGTTCCTGGCTTGATTTCACTAAAAGCCCATGCACCGCGTACAGAACCCAATGTACCAGTCAATGTCTGAAGACTAGACTTAGTAATATTGTTCCGCATGTCCCCAATGGTTAGCGGGGCCTGGTAGTTATAGTGCGGGGGGAGGGAAGGGATAGGGGAAAAAGGGCTTATGGTGTAACATTTGCGTTGGTGTTTAAAAGTGCCCTGCAATGTGTTTGTTTATGAAAATGTTTAATAAAAAGAAAGTGGGGAAAAAAAAATATTAAAAGCACAACATTGCACTTGTCAAACTCATCAAACAATCTCTGAGGAGGTGGGGGTGATGAGGTTGGGATGGGATATGGCCGTAAGAAGCCAAAAATGGGGTGGTTTTCATCCCGGAAGTCCGGGAACAGTCTGGATGTTTGGGTGCAGTCCTGTGATGTTCGTGAACACTTCAGATGTTCGGGGACATCTATGCCTATTTCTGCATTAGGGGGTTGGTGAAAAGCAGTTTTTGGATGGCTTATAACTTTGGTGCCACTCAATTAAACTGCATGTAATTTTGTAATTTTTTTCTAGACCTGATTCTGATTGGTTTTGGAAAGTGTGGAGCTGTTTTGTGAAGAGGGAACACAATTAGAGGGGGGTCCCAACATATGTAAAGGTTTATAAATGTGGTGCCATTTGACAAATCTACACAAATGTTTGCAAAAAGATTTTAGAACTAGATATACATGTTTTTTTAAGTTTGGTGCATTATGTGAAGAGGGTGCTAAATTAGAGGGGGGTCTCAACATTGTTAGATGGCTTATAACTGTGTTGCCATTTTTGACGTATGGGGACAAATGATTTCAGAAAGATTATAGAGCCAACCTTGAATGTTTGTGTAAATTCTGAATTGATTTTGTCAAGTGAGGGCTAAGTTATATGACTATTGTTTGTACATATATTTTGACACTTTTGAAAAAATAAAACATGGGTGGATTTCCATAAAACTTGTGTAAGGAGCATTGGCATGGACCTTAAAGTATGGTTTTGCAAATGTGCCCGTGTTTTATAAGTGTCATAATGTAGGTACAAAAAATAGTTATATACATTTGGTGACTGAGGTATAGCCTGTGGCCATGGGCAGTGGCCAGATTGTCTGGGTCATGGCATAAGGTCATGGCCCGGACAATCTGGCTACTGGTCATGACCACGAGGGACGACAAATGGGGTTAAAGTGGCCATGTCCTCATGGGACCGGCTATGTGGTAAATTTATTTGAAAGTGGGATAGGTTTGAAAGGGAAAAAAATGTGCTCATTGTAATATGGTCATGGGGTTCTCTCTACGCCTCTACGCCTCAGGCGGCCATGGAAAGTGAAGAGGGGCTCTGTACGTAGCCCCGCCTTCTCTTTCCATGGTGGGCATCTTGGAAAACTATTTTCCTCCCTACAGCGGGACACTGCAGGTGCTCCGGTGTAGAAGAAAAAATCCATATTTTGTAGCACCCCGGGTTCCTGCCTTGGGAACCCGGGATGCTAATGGCTTTCATCCCCCATTGCCGGAGCTGAAATGGGGGATAATGGTCCAGAGCCCTCGTTATCCGTCCTCGTTTTGCTTTGGCCGATAACTTGGGCTGCCGGGCCGTTGTCCCCCGTTCCAGTCCCTGAAACAGGGAAAGAACACCACATTATTCCCATTAGCATAACACAAAATGCTAATGGAATGGTTGGAAAATCATATTGAGTCTATGTACTTTACTGAGAAATGTAAAGTAGATGGAGTCTATAAGTTTTTTTCTTTTTTATAACTGGGCAAGGTGGTTCCTAAAAGAACCTTTCTTTTGTTGTTTTTTGATGTTTTTTTTTTTGCAGGAGAGGTTAGTACATAAGGTGGGGAGGGAAATGTAGGAAGAAGCACCAGGCACTAATATGGAGGGGCAGGTGGACAAGGGAAGATGTTACGTGTGTCACTTCTAAGGTGGGGGGCAGTGTTTCTCATGTTCCTTGATTACAGCTTTAAACGCACTTCGAAATTGCTTCCCCCCTGCAGAGTGGTGTGTTGCAGTATATGCAGAGGACTGTTGTCTTCGAAAGATATGGATCAACAGCCTCATTTATTGCTTGCAAGGTAGCTGGTGGGATTTTGTGTCCCACAGAAGTAGCCTGTGTGGTTACAGTATTGGTTGAGGAAGATGTGGTGGAAGACAGCCTACTACTTGCTAAGAAAGGAACAACTTTTCTGAGACCATTGCAGTGGTTGTATTTGGTGTGACAGTGCATGGAGGTGGTCCCGTAGGAGAACTGTCCAGGTAGTCCGCAACTGATTACTCAGTGCATTTCACTTTGGTAGCGTTAGCCTTTGGTACATTCCCAACAGTGGTAAAGAACTGCCCCACCAGTGATAATCTCTGGGTGCTAGAGGTAGGCACTTTCTCTACCTCAACGTCTTCGTCCTCTTCATTGTCTTTAGAAGTACTGTGCTTTTTTTGTTGTGTAGGTCCTCCAGCTAGTGGTGGCGGTGGCTCTTGGGGAGGAGGGATAGCAATAGCTGATGCCATTTTTTAGATAAATAGGAGTTTTGCTAATATTCTTTTGAAGTATCTGCTTTGTACTAGATTGTTAATGGATAATGAATAAGAATAGGTGTAGGAGCTCTGCAAGGGTAAATTTTAAGCTAGATCAGTAGAAAAAGCAGTTCTGAATTGTCCTAAAGCACGGACCCGATCGCGAACTGTGGACGCGTCATCATTTTGTGCGTGGGCGCATGGTCAGGTGCCACTCTCCGGAAAGCCTGCGATGACGTCAGATGTTTGCGGACGTCGACGGATGCAAAAACAGTGCGAAATGTTGCAAAAAGTGTACAGAGGTTTAAGGTGAAACTTTGTAAATTGGACACAAATGTTGCTATAGTGGAGTAAGTATGATATTAGTAAGTTGTAAGAAAATAGCAGGCACTGGTAAAAACCCATGAAATTCACAGAAAGAACTTTGTTAAGGGGATGTTATGGTTAAGTTGCACTAATAAAAATGTATGAAATTCACTGAAAAAACGTTGTAAAGGGACGTTATGGTTAGGTTGCGCTAATAAATACCTATGAAATTGAATGAAAAAACGTTGTTAAAGGGACGGCATGGTTACAAGTAAAACCAAAAAACCTCAGACATTTGCCAGTTACGATAAGCTAAGCAACCATAACTCGCGCCACCACCGTGCACTGCTAAGACCAACACACGGGACATCAAAGATGACATCACAAATGTCATTCATGACATGACTGATGACATCACATGTGAAATAAATTTTGATGAAAAGTCCCTACAAGGGGTTGTGTTTAAAACGTTGCTAACATGATGTCAGGGGTGATCGGCAGACCTATCATGAACTACTTAATCTATTAAAGAATGCATTCATCTAAACAACATTGTATTGGAGTGTTGTTGTTAATTCAGGAACCTAATCATAAATAAACATAGGTAATGGCTTCAGCATGCACCATAGAAGTACAATATTTATAATATTGTAGTTTTGGATAGTACAATAATGACTGCTATCTTATCAGAGTTTTGAGTAAAGTTAAACATGTAATAACTAGCTAACAATTCAAGACTTACTATACACTTGTGCTAGTACAAACAATACATATGAAGACCCACAATGCATACAAATCAGAGGCACACACAGGGAAACTAAAGTAAGGAAGAAAGAAACAGCATCATCAGAAAATATTAATAACATTAAAGTTTATCTTCATGTATACAAATGAATTGTGTGTTTGAGGCCTGCTTATTTCCCCTTGTATGTGCACCATGAGTTGAGACCAAACCCTAAGGAAAGTATTTTAAGAACATATGACAAGGTTAATGTCTCGATATATAGCACCTTTTGAATTTTAATATTCTGACTGTCAGTGAACAAAAGCACCTGGCCTAGATATGTCAGTGAACAAAAACAAGTGGCCCAGATATGTGATGAAATCACTGATGTCATCAATGACATTTGTGATGTCATCTTTGATGTCCCGGGTGTTAGACTTAGCAGTGCACAGTGGGGCACGGATTATGGTTGCTTGGCTTACCATAACTGGCAAATTACTGAGGTTTTTCAGTTTTATTTGTAACCATAACATCCCTTTAACAACGTTTTTTCATTGAATTTCATAGGTTTTTATTAGTGCAACTTAACCATAACATCCCATTAACAAAGTTTTTTCAGTGAATATATATATATATATATATATATATATATATATATATATATATATATATATATATATATATATATATATATATTACATGGCCACGGTAGTGGCCATGTAGTTATGGTTAAGTTGCTGTTTCCATAGGAAGAGCACTTTTTGGGTGGCTTATAACTTCGCTCTCCCTGGACGGATCCTCACCAAACTTTGCAAAAAAAAGTAGTTGGGTCACTCTGAATTTTTTTGCAAAGTTTGGTGAGGATTCGTCCAGGGGGGGAAAAGTTATAGGGGGGTCCCAAAACTTTTTTTTTCCCATAGACTGAATGGGAAAAAACTTTGCGCACGGCTACAGCCCGAACCGCTGGACGGATTTACACCAAATTTGCGGCAGGAGTGGCGGCCTGGTCCCAAAAGTGTGCTTTTGTAAATTTGGTGTAAATCTGTTCAGTAGTTTTTTTAAAAATGACCAAAATGTAAGGCAAAAAAATTAGTGATATCTGCGTTCGCTTCGCGGACGGACTTCGCTGTTCGCTCCGCGGACAGCACCCCGATTGGCCCATGGGCTTGCGTCATGTCCGCGGACATGCGACGTGTTCGCTGATTGGACGGCGAGGGGCGTGGAGCGCGTCAGATTTTCTGTGGCGCCCGCCATCTTGTATTCGCAGTCGACCGCGTACAGCGCAGTGAAACGTGGATAAAAAATTGTATTTAGTGCCGTGTGTTGGTGTGTAAGAGTGTTTGGGGAGGGTTGGGGAGTATGAGATAGGTTCAATGCATTGTTTTTTTATGTGCTAGACCTTTTTGTTGCGTTCGATTTGTCTGCGGAGAACACAGCTGTTCTGACATTTTGTAAATAAACTAAATGGTGGGGTGTTTAACGGAGTATGTGTCATTTTTGTTCGCAAGGAAGGTAAAAATGAGCTATGAATACTCGCGGTGTACTTAATTGTTCATAAATACACAAACTGGGGGTGTCCTCAGGACGCTGTCCGTATTGTAATCTGTCTAGTTGAATGTGTTCTAAGAACACTCGCAGTGTCCCGAAATGGTTGCAATTACACAAAATGGGGGTGTTCTGAGAACGTTGTTTGTATTGTTCGTTGTCAGGGTGAAAGTGTTTTAAGAGCACTCCTTTTGTTCGCTAATAGTACAATTTCCTAGGGGCGTCAACCGACTTTTTGTCCACTAAAGAAACGATAAATCCGGCTGGTGTGCGTCGACATTATGTGATAATCCTATGACTGGCGCTATTGACCTGGCTGACTTGCTTTTGCGACACTAAATCATATCTCCCGCCCCTAAGCCTGATATTATCAAAGCATTCATATTCCCCGCCTTTCTCCGTGACGTTACAGGGTGCGTAATGAAACGCGCCCAGTCGTCTCCAGTACTACCAAACTTTACACAGAACCCGGAAGACAACACACATTATGTCACAACACAGCGCGCCACAATTCAGAATATGAAACTGTGATTTAAAAGCAAAGAGCAAGATTGTAAATGTTGTAAAGTACATTTATTTGACATCAAATGTTTAGAGAATATTCAGCAATTTGCATTTGTCTTTGTTGTCGATCCGCAAAAGTTCATGTTGAGACACGCGATGTTCCTTTGCGGTACAGAGAGTGTTAGATCAGGTTACAACTCAGTGCGCCACAATTCGGAATATGAAACTGTGGTTTAAAAGTAAACAGCCGGATTGTACATTTGGTAAAGTACATTTATTTCACATGAAATGTTTAGTGAATATTCAGCGATTTGCTATTGTCTCTGCTGTCGATCAGCAAAAGTTTATTTGGAGCCACGCATTGTTCCTTTGCGGTAGATAGGCTGTTGGTTTATGATAAAAGCAGTAAATGGTCTCTCTGATAATCGGAAGGTTGCTCCAACAACGAGCCATTAGACCACCGTATTGGTTGGTATGCTGTTTGTAGCCGCTAGTACTGCGTAAGGGCATATTGGTCCTTGGCGATTGTCCCATAAAATGGTGAGGGTCATGAAGTTGCATATTTGGACTTGCACCTGGCAGTTGAAGACCCCATCCGCTGGAGTCTGTAAATAGTGACATAGACAAAATGGGGCCACGTACCTGTTTTAAAAAACATAAATTAGTCTCACCAGCCGATCTTCATTAAAAATCATCATTTTATTTATTAGGGCGTGAAACTATTTGCTATCGAAGATAGTGTAACAGAGTATGTTAATAATAAAATAATAATATTTTCCCATTCATATAGCGCTAAGAACTGTGAGGTATGTAAGCGGTGCTTATTATTAACCACAGTGTGTGGTGCTCATTTATCGACCACGGAAGGATGAAAGGCTGAGTTTTGCCTTTCCGGGATTCGAACTTGCGTTAGCAAGCTGTGCACGGATGTCAAAGCGAGCGCTGAACTCGCTGTGCCACTTGACAGGCTACAGTGAAGTGGCACAGCGAGTAGAGCGCTTGACCGCCTATAGACCGGTTAAATTATTTATATTAACCCACTCTGTGTCGTCTGCCTTTTTCAGAGCCCTCTAAACGACAGGGGATCAATTCGGCAATGATAGTGCGCGGTAGAAAACATTATGCCACTTTCAACGAACAAGTTCAACTTCAGCGGTCTTTAATGCTACGCTATTGTAATTATATTTGGTATAAAGTAATCTAAAGGGTTACTTACAGTACAATTGCAATTTCCATTGTCTACGAGTGGTGCAGTCCCAAAATACGACTCCGCGTGTGCCAACGATCTTTCGCATAGTGATATAATATGTAAAAGTGGTTTCGTTTCAGAAATTTCATCTTTATCTTCTCTTACATTTTAGCAACACTCCTTCAAGAGAAGTCTTTCATCACAATCTCTGTCTGTCAAGGTCAAAACTCAATACAACCTTATAGTCTGCTTCGTGAGCCTCTCCGGGGCCTGAGAAAAAAATGGAAGCAGCTGACCTTCACTGTGAGCGAGCATAAATTCTTACTTTGCAACATTCTGTGTAAAGCCATCTGTAGAAGTTGATTTTTGCACGCCATGTTTGTATATTGTTTGCGTGATATTAAAAAAAGTTTGTTTAAAGGACGTTATGGTTCTAAGTACAGCCGAAAGACCCCTGAAAATAGCAAGTTATGGTAAGCTATGAAAAATAACTCGCGCCAACACCATGCACTGCTAAGACTAACACCCAGGACATCAAAGATGACATCACAAATGTCATTGATGACATAACTGATGACATCACATGGCTGGCTCTCCCTTTTTATCCTTTACTGACATATCGAAGCCACATAGTTTTCTACAGTAACAGTCAGGAAGTAAAAATTGAAAGGTACTATATTTGTAGACTTGGGGTCCTGTCACATCATATGAAACATGTACATAGCGGAAGATACAGGCTTGAAAGAGAGCAATCCTTTCTGTGCATGAAGATAATCATTATGGTTATCAGCACTTTGTCATAGTTTTATTTTTATTACTCTACCTTCCCTCTATATGCTCATATTTGTATACATTATACTCACTCTCCATAGAGTGAATGGGAAAACAATGTTGCTCGCGTCACCAGGCCAAACCGCTGGACGGATTTGCACCAAATTTGGACCAGGAGCAGCGGCTTGGTCCCGAAAGCGTGCTTTTGCAAATTTGGTGACAATTCGTCCAGTAGTTTTTTATTAAAATGACCAAAAAGTAGGTAAAAAAAAATTAGTGATATCTGTGTTCGGTTTGCGGATACACTTCCCTGTTCGCTACGCGGAAAGTGTCCTGATTGGCCAATCGTCTTGCGTGATGTTCGCGGACATGCAAAGTGTTCGCTGATTGGACGGCGTGGAGTGTGAAGTGCATCAGATTTTTCGGTAGCACCCGCCATATTGGATTCGCGGACGTCCCCGGACAGCGCGGTGAAAGTTTGTTCAAAATGTGTATTTTGTAGAGTATGTTGGTGTGTAGGAGTGTTTGGGGAGGGTGGGAGTGTGTGAGATAGGATGAAAGTTGTGTTTTTTATGTGTTAGACGTTCTTTTTGTGTTCGATTTGTTTGCGGACATCACGGGTGTTCTGAAATTTTCTAAATAAACTGACTAGGGGGTGTTCTAAGGAGTCAATATGTGTCCGGTTTGTTCGCAAGCAAAGTGAAACTGTTCTAAGAACACTTGCGGTGTCCGGGGAGTGTTCGTAGGTGGTGTCCTGAGGACGCTGTCCGTATTGTTCTCTGTCAAGTTGAATGTGTTCTAAGAACACGCGCGATGTCCTGAAATGTTCGCAAATAAACAAAATGGGGGTGTTCTGAAGACGCTTCTAAGAACACTTGCGGTGTCCGGGGAGTGTTCGTAGGGGGTGTCCTGAGGACGCTGTCCATATTGTTCTCTGTCAAGTTGAGTATGTCCTAAGAACACTTGCGGTGTCCTGAAATGTTCGCAAATAAACAAGATGGTGGTGTTCTGAAGACGCTTCAAGAACACTCCCGGTGTCCGGGGAGTGTTTGTAGGGGGTGTCCTGAGGACGCTGTCCGTATTGTACTTTGTCAAGTTGAATGTGTCCTAAGAACACTCACGGTGTCCTGAAATGTTCGCAAATAAACAAGATGGGGGTGTTCTGAAGACGTTTTTGAGAACACTCCCGGTGTCCTGGAATGTTCGTAGGGGGTGTCCTGAGGACGCTGTCCGTATTGTTCTCTGTCAAGTTGAATGTGTCCTAAGAACACTCGCGGTGTCCTGAAATGTTCGCAAATAAACAAGATGGGGGTGTTCTGAAGACGTTTTTGAGAACACTCCCGGTGTCCTGGAATGTTCACAGGCCATGCACCCAAGACTCTATGCCCTGGCAACAACCACCGCAGCATATCACATTCATATTTGTTTATAACCTTGGGTGAAAAACAAATGTATAAGGAACAAAGGTATTAGATACTATGGATGTGATGTGCTGCTATGGTTGTCCTTATTATTGTATACTTACTGTTTGGTCTAGTAATGGGAGTCCATGTTTTTCTTCTTCATTTCTGTGATAAAAGAAAATAGCATGTTAGTATTAGTATTTTGTAATGACTTATTACATTGTATAAGTAATATACTTTTATTTTTTTTCGACCCTCATATTTAGTAGAGTACAAATCAGAGTACTGTGCAATTTGCTCAGTTTCTGTATTTGTTGCTAAAATCATTGGGTCTGTGGGAGAAAAAAAAATCCATGTTGGATTTAAAAAAAAACCTTTTTCTGTTATGCTACAGTTTATTTGTTTGTTTGTTTTCAGTGTTCACTTGTTGTTTCTGGCTAATGCTTTATACTTTGCTTTGTTGTATTTTTTCTGGAACAGTAACAGATTCTTCATTTGTTTTGATATTATAAAATTTTGGAGCAGTTAGATACCAATTGGCGTATTCTAACTGTCTATTTTTTTAATATATTTTAGTGGTTTTCATTTACCTATTTGGATATTGTTAAATTTTGGGACAGTTAGATACCAATTGGCGTATTCTAACTGTGTATTTTTTGGCCTAATTTAGTGGTATTCATTTATCTGATTAGTGGTTGTAGAATCTTTGAGCTGTTAGATAGCTTTTGGAGTATTCTAACAGTTTATATTTTTGTAACACAAATTTACTTAAAGGTTTAAATACAGTTTATTTATCAAATTTTGGTTTTAAGAACAGCAAATAAGCGTTTGTAAGATTTGCTGGTAATCTCTGCTTTAGAGTAATGGTACTATCATTACATTCAAACCATCCACATTTCTTTTTTATGTATGCAGTGTAGTGCCCTGAATTGGTTGTGGCTCCTGCGTGGTAGATTATACCTATTGTTGTGAAGGTTTTCTTACCAAGTGATATTTGACCATGTGTGAATCCAGTCAGCTTGCAGTTGTTTTGGTACCATCTGCATTGTAACATAGAAGCATTAGTATTACGTATTTACTATGTGTTTGTATTACTAACGTGGAGCGATTATCTGAATTGCAGGTAGAGCATAATCTACCATGGTTTGCATTTTGTACAAGTTGCTGAAATGGAATGGATTCACAATTTGGTATTGTTATATATATGAAGCGTTCATTGGGGATTTCTTCTTGTGTCACATTGTTGCAGAGAGTGCATGTATGTTTCCACATGTATGAAATCTGAAAGATTTCATTTATAGGTATGTTTTTGTTTTCCAGTACTTGTAGTAAGTACATTAGAAATTCTTGTGGATCTTCCTGTGTGTTTATAGTGAATTTCACCATTCCAGCACAGTAGTCCAATTGTAGTCTTATTCCAAAAACACTATGTGTTGTCAGGATTGTTTGCTGCATTACTGTGAAGTACTAACATTTGCAAACACAATGGGTCTGTACTGTGTGAGTAAATGTTGTCAACAATTGGTGGTAATTGAAATAGAATATTCATTGCTACATTTGCATAGCAACTTACACCAACTATATTTGAGAATTTAAATGGTCCAGGTAGTTCTGTATCTAACTGCTTTTTTTGGAGTTTGTCTTCCTTCTTTAAAGAAGTACCTGGTTTACTTTCTCTAATTGATTCTTTTTTGTTTGTGGTACTTGATGAAGTATTAGTTTCTTTTACTCTCTTTGGAGGATTTGCAGTGACGTCCTGTTGCATTTCTGTTTGATTTAGTTTTCTTTTACAACGTTTTAGTTTTTGTGGAACAGAATATGTGTTTAGATGGGGAGTGTATAGTGAGCGAAGTCTATTATATTCTAAAATGCAAGGAATATCAGCGTTTACTTTACTTGCATCAAAGTTGATTAGAAATAGACCGTCAAGTGTACGTAAGCGTGATAGTGCTATGTAGCTCATGCCTTCTTTAAAGACTGTGTTACCAATATCTATCATTGCTTTGTCTAGGGTAAGACCTTGTGATTTATGAATTGTGACTGCGTATGCAAGAGTTAGAGAAAATTGTTCTCTGCGTACATACATATCTTTGAAGAGAAGGAATCTAGCTGTTGAGCGTCCTATCCGTTTTACTTCTGAAAGTTTGTCAAAGAGTATATTGACAAACTGAATTTTGTTGTCACGTGGGTATGTTTGAAAGCCAACAACTGTACCCAGTGCTCCATTAACTAGTCCTTGGTCCACGTCAAGGTTACGTTTAAGCATTACTCTGCAATTTAAGGATAATCTTAACATCTTTTCTAAGCCTGCTGTGTTTGAGATTGATTTTTCTAAATTATTTAGTCTTGTTGTGGCTTGGTCACACATGGGTAGTGTCATACCATGTACATCTAGTTTGTCTGTGGCGCTAATTTCCATTATTGGTTGCATTTCTTTACTTAGCATGATTTCATTGAATTTGAAATAGCTTGCAAGAGTTGGCATTAAGGCCATACAATTGACATTTTTGTGGGCTAATTGTTCCATAACATCTGTAGCACATGCATTATCGCCATAAAGTGCATTAATGTGCCGTGTTTTCAATGTTGCTTCTGCTTCTTTAGAAAGAATACCAACTCTCAAACTTTTTAAAATGTTGGCATAAGTTAGATCTGCAGATTGGCGCATGTTTTCTGTTAATTCTCTGTATTGGAAATGTTGCCAAAGGTTGACATTTCCAATGCTGCCAACAGTTTTACGGCAGAGTTTGTGCCCTAATGTTTTAAAAATAGGTTCACCTTTTACTGGTGTTAATTGAAGCAGATCTCCAAAAACAATAATGTGTTTTCCTGCAAAGAGCTCTTCATAGTCTGTTTTGAGTACTTCTTGTAATCTGAGGTGAATCAAAGCTAACATCAGGTTGGAGACCATGCGCACTTCATCTATTAGTAGCATTTTCATTTGTTTCAATACTCTGGATAATTCCATTGCAGCTTCTGCAGAAAGTTTGTAATAGTCTAATTTGTTCTGGTGTTCTACTGGTAATAGTAGTAATCGGTGTAATGTAACACCACCTATGTTGTAGGCAGCTAAACCTGTGGGGGCAGTGACAACAGCTGACAGTTTGTTGTTTGTCAATTGTTGAAGGAACTTACTAATGATTTTGATTAGGAATGTTTTGCCAGAACCAGCTTCACCACTGATGTACAGTAGTATAGGTTTATAATTATGGCAGGAACATTCTTTATTTTCATGTTTTACACCATGTGCAATTTGTTTTGTTACTTCTTGAAAAATGCTACTTTGCTCATTGTTTAGTTTTGATTGTAGTATAGTTAAGTCTTCCTTATCTTCATACTGACACATGGTGTTTTCTACTTCTATCATAGCTAATTCTGCCTCATTTGTTATTAGTGGTTCTCCCAGTGGTTCTTGGCTTCCTGTTACAGAAGGTTGACTACTGTCAGGAGTATCCTTATCTAGTTGAGCTTGGAGTTCTTCATGTTGCTGTTCATTGTGCAACATTGTTTTGTACTGTGTAAAGTTTACATCAGTTATAGTGCTTTCATTTGCTTTGAAAGCATCCTCATATGAGTCAAAGTTATCTAGTAATTGTTCTTCTTTTCTCCATGGTTTGAAGAGTTGTAGCAGGGACATGTAATATACTTCTTTATGTTGAGGAGTCTTCAATGACAATTTGATATGATTAATTAAATTTGGTTTAGTGAGTTTAACTAAGCTGCCTTCACAGTCTGTCACTCTATATTTACCTTTTTTTTCATCGGGTTTCATATTATTTTTGTATGTGTAGTTTTGGTCTATTTGGTATAGACACATGTTTTCCAAAGTATTACTTCTGTTTGGGTAGTATGTGTCCAATAAATTGTTTTTTAAAATGTCTTGGCTGTTGGGATCATGTTTGGCTATTGTTTCTATATCTTCATATGATTTTAGAACTCTTTTTCTAGATTTAGCTCGACCAAGACTTAGTCATACTATATTTTCAGATTTACCATACAATGAAGTACCAGTTAAACGATCAGCTGCTTCATAAGATCCACATTCTCTATGGGTGAGCATTTTTATGCCCAAGCTGTATAATTTCTGAGATACTGTTTTATCTGATGACAGGTCATTCCAGAGGTCTTGGAGCTCTGTCTTTTCTGCTTTAGTTAAGTATGCTGTGACATATCGTGCAACTGCAGTAGAATTGTCTGCAATGTATTGCACATCTATGTTTGCATTCCATAAGTGGGCAATGATTGCATTATAATCATTGATATATTTTTCTTCTTCTTTTCTTTTTATGTAATATGTATTTTTAGGTGACTTTCCTTTAACAGTATGTCTAACTGAAGACATGAGGTTGTTTACTTGACCTGTATTTGTAACTGGTCTAGGGAAACCAAATCGGCATTTGGTGTAGTATTTGCCTATGTTTTTGTATTTGCAACGACAATATTTTCTACATTTGTGTCTTTGAAATTGTAAAATTTGTGCACAAAGATCACTATTTGTGGCTTCTGATGGAATTTGACAAGTGACATATTTTTCAATAAACTGTAAAACAGTGGCATCACTGTCTTGACCAAATTTAGGAGCATCTTTAATCCATAAAAGCATGTGGATATGTGGTGCTCCTCTGGCTTGGTATTCTTTTCTCCAAAAGAAGTGTTGCACTTCTCCAAGGGGAGGAACAGTTTTATTACAAATAAAATGTAGCATAGCAATGAAGCGATGGTGAAAATATCTTGAAACATTAACAGGATCCGAAGAACAAAGTTCTCCAGATGTTAGAATATCTATGTTTGTTTTGTTTTTATTTGATATGCGTAGGAAATCATGTAAATCTTCCCATGCATATTCTGCACAACTTAATGTAACAAACCAAGTGGGTGGGCCAAGGTTTCTGATCATACAACGTACATCTCCATGACGTCGAAACCAGTACTCTTTAGTACCACGCATATTTGCTAATAGATTTGTAATATTTGATTGTAAAACCTCATCCTTTTGTTGCACTTTCTCTAATAATTGTGTAGCTGTCATATTTTGAAAGTGTGATCCTGATTTTAATATGTGTGCAACTCCGTAACATAAAGTTGCTAGTTCACTTTCAAAGAGTAGGTGGAATATGTATCCACATTTTGTCTAAATCTGGGATCTTCAGAATACATCCGTAATGAGCGGTATTCTGAAGCTGATATTTGAATAGGTCTATCATCATACCTTCCTCCTTTGCCAGTAGGAAAGAGTAGAGGAAAAGCACGTGCTTCTATACTTTTTCCCCATATACTGATTGGCGATCCTTTTGTTTGACGCATTTGGTAGGTTTCCAGTACATCTTGTACGGTGTCATTACAGTGCAAAGGATGAATTGTATAATGGTCTAAAGTATTTGATATTGTAGCGGGATCTAGTAGCTCAAATTGACCAGCTTCTTGTGTTTCTTGAATTATTTCAGTTGTATCTTTCAAGTTTTCTTCAATATTAATTTCTTTGTAATATTCATTATTCTCTTTAAGATATTTGAAGGCTTGTCTAACTTTATATAAATCTACCAGCTGTTGCCATATTTTTTGTCTTTTGTAGGTACTCCATTTACTAATATAATTAAAGATTGCTGCATTGGACGTTGCACTCCTAGAGTATGCACATTTTCTTTTAGATTTAATGGTAAATAAACTACTTTTTCACGAATGCCTTTTACCAATTCAGAGGGAGATAATTTTGCTGTTTTTGGTTCAAGGCGTATTATTGCTTGAAATGGGTGTACTGTTTGAATTATGATGCTCTCATATAAATTAAGTTGTTGTAGAGGTTTTGGTACTGGGTATAATTCCAAATTATTTGTGATAGAACGTGAAGGAGTTTGGTTGTTGTCAAGTTTTGTAGTGCAATAACTGCAAAGTATTAATGGCTCAGTTATTTCATATTATTTTTCTGCTAGAAGGTAGAGAGCTAATTCAAACCATTTAGAATCTTCATTGTCTTCTATTTTGTATGATAGGTCCACAGTTTTTGTGTTACTTTTATAAAAAAATTCTACGGCAACATACACATACATGGTTTGGTACTTCAGCTGATGTACTTTTAAATTTTAGTATTTCTTTTTTGTATGTGTTTAGCAAAAGGTTGCCATGTGTAGAATTGTTGCTTAATTGGTTTAAAGCTATTTCATTCTGTAAATGGCTTTCACTTCCAAAATATTTTTTCTGGATATAGTGAATTTCTTCAAGTAGGTCTTTTGCTGTACCATGTAGAAGGATGTTATTTAACTTTGCTAGTGCTAAAGCAGGACTTTTAGCAGAGTACAGTTTATAGAATAGATTTCTTATAGTTGAATGATGTGTTGATATCCTTTTGATATCATGGAAAGTGGTTTTACAAGTAGGTCCTGTAATGCAGGCCAATGAATGTCCTTGTAGTCCTGTGTACTTGCGCACTGGACAAGTATCTATATTTTGCAGTAATTTAATTTTGATTTTGTCTTTGCTTTTTACATATTTATTGAGGAATTGGTGTAAAGATTTGAAACATTGTTTGGGAATGTTACACATTGACGTGCATGGCCATTTGTACAATAGATGTTCTGATTTAGTTGAATTGAGGGGTGATTCTAAGTTTTTAGGGCATATTTTTGTAAGAAGTACTTCTTGTTCCATTATGGTATTATTCACTTTTTCATAACCTCGACCACTGCTATTTATGGCAATCGTATTTGTTTGCTTTTGTTTGTACGCTTCTTCATTAAAATATGGTTCTGTGCTTGTAGTGTGATTCCATTCACCTCCGCTGATACTTAAGAAGTTCTTTCTGTTGATATTTCGCTTATTGAGAAGTCTTTTTTGTAATTTAGTTATTAGTTTTGTTAGTGGTTTCATTTTGTTTAACAGTAAAATAAATCAATTTCTTTTGAGAAGAATTGCACTGTCCATCAGTGCTTCTAAGATTAATTTCCTACGATAGGTTTTAAGCTTTGAACCTGATTTCTCTCCTGTTTTTATAAGATTTTGAAGGACTTTGTGACGGTATATTTTGGCTAAAATACTTTTCTTGGTATGCTTACTTTGCACTATATTAAAATTTGAAGAAGTAGTTTTCTCTGTACTGATAGCTGATTTTCTGTTAATTGTTTTTTGGTTTGTTTTACATTTTGATAGAGGAAGCAAAGTTGTTGTACTTGAAACTTCTTGTGTTTCACTAAATGATTGTATTAGCTGTTTTGTTTTAACTTTTTTTACAAATTCTGCTAGAGATGGATGCTTATGTTGGACACCTTTATTTTCATTTGCTCTACTTTTGCGTTGCTTTCTACGGACTTGACTTTTGGTAGGCATTCTTTAGGGTCTGTTGAAAAAAATAAAGAAGAAATGGGTTGGGGTGTTCTGGAATGTATGTGTGCTGTGTGCATGAGTGTTTGAGTAAGATGATAAAGATGTATGTAATGGTGTGTGATTGTGCATTGGGAACTAAAACTAGTAGGGATAGGTATTCTTGAATTTATGTGTTACTAAACTGGGGTTCAGATGACAAAAAAAAGTAAGCTAGTGGTGTGGAAAAGTACAAATAGTAAATCTAATGTATACAATTAAAACAGTTGTTTGTTCTATAATATGAAAATTGTAGTGGTTCAGTTGGGTAATTTGTGTGTCCAAAAATAGAAATTTGTGGGCCATTGTGGCTGTAAATCGCTGTTTAAGACATGGACATTTTTGGACAAAATGGTACAAAATCTCTATTTTTAGAAACCGAAATAGCTCGTATTAACGTTATAGTATATTTGATTAATAATGCAAATATTATGGAGATATTTTACTTACTTTTTTTTAAAATTAACAGGTAACTTCTTAGTTTTTCTTTCTTCCTCGAATTCGGCTGCTTCTTTTCAGGAAACTGGTCTTCACTGCAATTGTAAAAGCTTCAAATTAGTAACTTTGTTTGTATATAGCACTCTTTTTAATTTAGATATTGATTTTTTTAATTGAAATCCTCAGTGCCTTCTGTAAAACCATTAAACTAATTTATTTACATAAGATACATTGCATCAGTTCAGTACATATGATATGTTCTTAATGAACAAACTGTATTGAATGACTGTAGCAAAAAAAAATATCTTTACTATGTCTTGTGAAATTTATAATATATTAGTGAATACCACTATTTCTGTAAGTAAACTGTTCTAGGTAATAGCGCCTCAATGTCATGTCTAATTTAAAGTAATTAAGTAAATAAATAAATAAAAACAAAAAATATGAAATTGTATAAGTATTTTTATGAAGGTTTAAACATAGATTGTGTTTGCATGCAATTTTGTTTGAATATATGTAGTCTATATATTTCATTTAAAAAATGTTAGTTTAACATGATTTGAGTGTGTGTGTATAAAGAAAGTAAATAGTATAAAGGTTTATAAGTGATAGTTGATTTTGGGAAATTGAAAAAAGTACAGTAAATTCATTTTACAGATTTTACAAGGTAAAAGTCTGTTTGAAAATGTCTTCATCTACTATACAGAAAATATGCATACCTGAAGTTTGTGTTCATGCATATGGATATGCATGGAGCTGCAAGTAGAAATCTTGAAGACTTGTACAGTATTTCTGGTAGATGCTGCTTGCCAATGATATGACACTTGTACTCAGAGAGATTCAGAGTACATTTGCAGTGCTGATCTATGATGATGCAGTTAGATGTAGAGGTCTTGAATGTGATTGATGCATGGTCATGTGATTTTTGAGGTACATCCAATGAGGGAATGTCAGAGAGAGTGTAGTGGAAATGGTAGAAGGGCTGTTCATGTTACGATATGTCCGCGGACATGGCGGTAGTTCGCGGACATCGGGAGTTACATCCGGGGATTTTTGGGTTCAGAAGTCATGCAAAGGAGAGTAAGCACTGAAAGGGATTGGTCAGGAAAGTTTGGTGGGTGTGTTGTGCCAGGAGAGATTTTCTCAGATACTCTTTTTGCTGAGAGAACAAAAGATAGCTATGGCTGTGTGTTTCAGAAACAGATTGTTTGGATTTTAGGAGATTCGTGGATACATTGGTTGAAGGTGCATGCAGAAAGCTGTGGAGTAGCTGTAGATCTTGGATTCCCACATTCGGAAGTACACTGGCATGGAGTACGTGGAATGAAGTGGTTGGACTTGCTATCTCTCTGTGCTACTTTGGAGACAGAGCAACATCCAGACATAATTGTAATTCATTGTGGATGGATCAGTTTAGGACATGTGACTGGAATTTCTTTGCAATTTGCTATGAAAGAAGGACTTAGGAAGGTTATGGACATGTTTCCTAATTCTCAAGTGATATTTTCACGGATTGCGCAGAGACAAATGTGGCTTTGTTCTTCTTCATTTGGTCCACAAATGGAAAAAGCAAGGCGCAATGTTAATAAGGCTGTTTGTGCCTTTCTAAGAGATTTTGGCATGTCTTCTTTTCACAATGAAAATATTATGTTTTGTAGTACATACATTTTTCGCAGAGATGGAGTCGATCTTACTTATTCTGGCAATCAGATTTTTCTGAGAAATGTACAAAATGCATTGCAACCTTTTTTGGAATTACAACAACGATTTTGAAGTAGATGTTAAGCATTTACAATTTTTGACTTACAACTGTCCGCGGACTTCTAAAAAATACAAAGAGCCCTGCTTCATTTATTTTCACTTCTATTTTTTAACTGGGAAAGGCGGCTCTGAAAAGAGCCTTATTTTTTTTTGATTTTTGTAATTTTTTATTTTTTTTGGTTTTTCAGACACGACACACTAGGAGAGGAGGGTAAAGGAGGGTAAAAGGGGGGACACCAACCACAGGGATAAGAAAGGGCGAGTTGAGAGAGGAAGATGTAGAGTGGGTTTTATTTGGGTAGTGAGCAGGTCTTCTCGTGCTCCGAGACGATAGTCTCAAAAGCACTCCGAAGTCGCTCCCCCCTGCAGAGTACTGTGTCACAGTACATACATACAACTGTGACCCTCGAAAGGTAAGGGTCATCAGCATTCTGTATGGCCTGTGAGGCAGCTTGAGGAAGACGCTGTCCCACAGAGGTGGTCCTTGTGGTGACAGGATCAGAAACAGAGGATGAAGTAGAGGAAATCAACCTGCTACGTTCTTCGCAAGTTACAACCCTGCAAATAGCCCCAGAGTGAAATGACCTCAGGTGTCGCTTCATATTAGTGGTCCCAAAGCTGTACTTACCGTGCTTCCCGCGACTGAGTATCATTTTGCACTCATTGCAGGTAACACGGTTCGCACGAGCCTTAGGAACATTACCATGAATGGTAGATAACCGCCACACCCAAGACTCAAGCCTAGTGCGGGTAGTAGGGTTTTCCTCTACCTCATTCTCATCATCCTCTTCTTCCTCCGCCGCATCCTCACTCCTGTTCCCCTCTTCAGGCCCTTGGGGAGGTGGTGGTGGTGGAGGGGGTGGGGGTGGTGCTGAAGCAGGTGCAGCACCAAGTGGCAGTTCAGCAGCCAAGGATGCCATCTCGATGATGGTGTAGTCTGCAGGTGGCAGCAAAAATCACTGTGTTCTGAAGAATAGCCAGAAACACAATGGGAATAAGCTCTTGGGCGTGGTCTCTTATAGGGGTGCTTGTGCACGGTTCGCGGACATGCGCACTGTCCGCGGACAGATCGAACACAAAAAAAGGATCGGAAAGTTTCAAAAGGTATATAGAAACTCAAGATTGCTATGTGGGACTTGTGCCATGGTGAGATTTTATTGAAAAATATTATGGATTAACTGAAAATGTACTTTTAAATTGTTCGGGGACACGAACAGTGTCCGCATTTCAGGACACACGATGAGCGTGGGCGCGGTCATATGATCCGTTCGCGAACTAGTCCGTGAAGGAAGCGCCTGTCCGCAGGACACCAAGTGCACGGAGATTGGTTAGCGCATGCGCATTGATGTCCTACGGACACTGTTCGGGTTCTGAAGTAATTAAAAGTGCGTCACACGTGAAACGAACATTTCAGGACACCGCGTGTGTTCTTAGAACAGTTTAAACTTGGTAGCGAACAGTAAGGACAGATATAGTGTTCTTCAGGACACGTGTAATTTCGTTTATGTACGAACATTTCAGGACACCAATTGTGTTCTTAGAACAGTTTCAATTGGGTAGTGAACACTACGAACAGGTATAGTGTTCTTCAGAACTCCTCCATTTTCGTTTACGTACGACCATTTCAGGACACCAATAGCGTTCTTAGAACAGTTTGAACTTGCTAGCGAACAGTGCTGGACAGGTATAGTGTTCTTTAGGACACTTTAATTTTTGTTTGTTTACGAACAATTCAGGACACCGCTTGTGTTCTTAGTACAGTTTCATGTTGCTAGCGAACACTACGAACAGTTGTACTGTTGTTCAGGACACATCATTTTCGTTTATTTACGAACATTTCAGGACACCAATTGTGTTCTTAGGACAGTTTAAGTTGATAGCGAACATTACGGACAGATATAGTGTTCTTTAGAACACTTTAATTTTTGTTTCTTTACAAACATTTCAGGACACCACGTGTGTTCTTAGAACAGTTTTAACTTGCTAGCGAACAGTACGAACAGGTGTGGTGTTCTTCAGGACACCTCCATTTTCGTTTATGTACGAACATTTCAGAACACTCGCACTGTCCGCGGACACATTTATTGTTTTTAAAAAAAAACGGAAACTATTCACAATACAATATAAAAAATAAACTTTATTTAACATATATTAATAATTTATGACAGAGAAGGTGAGGCAGAAACAGAAACAAAAACAGAAGAATTTGGGGTTTCAACATGATTGGTATTAGGTGAAGAAGGGATGGAAGTCTCATCAAAACGTTTTGGATTATGGAGAGGGTTTCGGGATAATTGACTGGGATATGGTGAGGAGGGACAAGTACATGTGGGGCAATGGTACAAGGTTTTTGGTTTGAAATGATTTTCTACAAAAGTTTTTAAATTATTAAAATTAGCCAACAATACATTCATTTTTTCTTCTATATTGTGAAGATTGTTATCCATAACAGGGTTTTCTGAAGTTTTTTCTATTTTGGTATGCTCTCTACAAAAAAATAATATATATGTTAAATGTATATAAAAAAATAAATAAATAAATGGTTTATATTATAAAGTGTTTACCATTAGTTTCACTATCTTGTGACATTTCTTCATGTGGGAAATTGTCCTCTAGCCATTACAGAGTACTAGACATTTCTGTGAGAAAAAAAAAAAGATAATATATTTTTTAATCTTATACAGAAAGTTTATAAATATATGAATAAAATGAAGTACACTTACTATTTCTGGTAAGATAAGTCCTATGTATTCAGTGGGTCTGGTCTTGTTCTCAGTTCTGTTGTGTCTGTGAGGTAATTATGTTGGAAGCCAATTTATCTTCTTGTGGTATATTCCATTTCAGAACATATTGTATTTAAATGAATGGTTAGTGTGTTATATATATGGGTTACATTTCTTATGTATTACTATATATAATGTGTTTGTGTGCTGCTTTTTGAATTTGTTAAATGTTCCTATATTATGATATAACAATCAAACACACCCCACCACCCCCCACCCCCACAGTTTTTAGGTAGTGGTACTGTTCTCCGAACATGTCCGTGAACATTAAATAAGTTCGCGGACATCAAGTTCATAAGAAGAGATCTAGCCAGTTCCATATGACATGTATATAAAGTCAAAGTCATTATTGTTAAGTTGTGCTACTAAAAAACTATGAAATTCAGTGAAAAAACTTTGTTAAAGGGACGTTATGGTTAAGTTGCGCTACTAAAAACCTATGAAATTCAGTGAAGAAAACTTTGTTAAAGCGACGTTATGGTTAAGTTGCGCTACTAAAAACCTATGAAATTCAGTGAAAAAACTTTGTTAAAGGGACGTTATGGTTCCAAGTAAAACCGAAAAACCCTTGAAATTCGCCAGTTATGGTAAGCTAAGCAACCATAACTCGTACCACCACCGTGCACTGCTAAGACTAACACCCAGGACATCAAAGATGACATCACAATTGTCATTGATGACATCACTGATGACATCACATGTGTATGCACTTCTCATGAAATATGTGTAGAAGGGAATCTTATTATGTTGCGAAAAAAGTGTCAAGAATCATTGCAAGAAATATACCCTAATAAATGCATTGAACGATGCATTGATATAAATAGCATCCTATTATGGGGTTCTATCTAGTATACTAAGCTACTCATACAGAAACATAACATTGTGTGCAGCGTACAAGATGAAGGTATGATATTCGTAATGTTAATATGTTGAATAATGAAATGATAATTGTTTTCTTAATAGATTTTTGTGTACTGTGAAATATGTAATAAGTAGCTAATAAAACCCATGTATTACATAATTGCATTACTATAGACAAAACCCAAAGACACAAGAACACATACCAATATGGGTATATACAGGGGAAGTGAAGTTAGCAAAAAAGCACAAGTAGTAGCAGAAACAATTCATAACTTAACTGATTAGTTTCATGCAAATAAATGATTGCTCTGTTTCAAAGCTGCTATTTACCCTATGTATATGTATCACTTGATGTGATTGGACCCTAAGGAAAGTAGTGTGAGTACAATGTATACAAATATGACCATATACAGGGAAAGTACAGCCATAAAAAAAAAAACAACAGAACTATCAGAAAGTGCTCATAAATCTAGTGATTATCTTTATGCACAAAAAGGATTGCTGTCTTTCAAGCTTGTGTTTTCCCATATGTATATGTTTCATATGATGTGACTGTACTCTAAGGGAATTACTGTAAGAACCTACTAGAAGGATACGTCTACAAATAAAATAAAATTCTTGGTTTCTGACTGTTACTGAAGAAAACCATGTGGCCTAGATATGTCAGCAAAAGAAAAAATAGTGAGCCAGACATGTGATGTCATCAGTGATGTCATCAATGACATTTGTGATGTCATCTTTGATGTCCTGGGTGTTAGTCTTAGCAGTGCACGGTGGTGGTGCGAGTTATGGTTGCTTAGCTTACCATAACTGGCGAATTTCAAGGGTTTTTCGGTTTTACTTGGAACCATAACGTCCCTTTAACAAAGTTTTTTCACTGAATTTCATAGGTTTTTAGTAGCGCAACTTAACCATAACGTCCCTTTAACAAAGTTTTTTTCACTGAATATCTATATATCTATATCTATATATAAATATATTTGTTTAAACTTTTTTTTGCTTGCTAGACACAGTTAAATGATGATCCAATAGGACATTTTACATTCAGTGGGACCCGGGTAAGGGGTAGACTTCTTGCACAGGATACCATAATTTGATCAATAACATTGAGCAGTGAATTTGGCCGGGTATGTCCCTCAGTCCGGAGCTCCAACATGCAGAGAGTATGATGGGGCACTTCTAATTGGTTTTCTGTCGTGAAAGATAGACCCAGGCCTATCCAAGTGAACATGATACCCTCGGGAATACAGAAGGGGAGGTAACCCTAAGGGATGCAACGGCAGAGGGCGAAGTGGGGTAGGCTCAAGCTTGGGGGGAGGGTAATGGGGAAGCAGTGTATAATGTTTTTTGTTTCTTTGTTTTTTTTGTAGTTGAATGAAGTAGATAGTTTATGCCAGACAGATGATCAACTTGAAACAACCAACCTGTATTCACAACTTACTGGAAATATTTGTGACAGTAAATGTGTCTCCCCTTGAAGTAAGTAAGCACATGTTGGTAGCCAATGCCGCTTGCTTGCATGGTGGAGTTAAAGCTAAACCTAAATACAATAGGGCTGATGACCCTGCGAAAACACATACACTTCAGCCTACGTCCAGAAGTCTGCGTATTAGAGAAAACCACCAAGGAATTTGTTTTGTTATGGACCAGAGGAACTTTATCATTATTAACATCGAGAAGCCTTGTGGGAATGAACCAAGAGAAGCCCTGCAGAATAAAGTCCTGGCATGGCTTCGGCAAAGAACTGGGCCAGAAGTGGTCAGGAGTTCTGATCTAGAAATCTTGCGCAGGCTCGAGATATACAACTGATGTTCCCATGAAAAGAAGGACTGTCTGTTGGTAGGATTAGGGTACAGTAATTTACCTTTATTTCTGAGTAATTATTGCTATTTGCCCAAAGGCTCCTCAACTTTGAATCTTAGTTAATTAGATATTGGCTTCCATTTTTGTTCTCTTCTTTTGTTTATAATACCCTCATTATGAGCTTTTTTGTTGTTTGTTGTTATGTTGGGCCTGTAGCGCTCTGATGCCTGCAGGCTACAGCGCTATATGAATTCATAAATAAATAAAATAAATAAATAAAACCCCTCTAGATTGGTTTGAGTAGGATATAAAAAACCAGTTACTTCCCCAGGCTGCAGCCGTTATTTTGTTAGCTGCCGCTATTGCATGTGTTTCTTGGAGAAACAGGATGTTAGCTTTATGCCTACTGACGTATGCCATTATGTGCCTGGCTTTCGTATAGTTGCCAAGCCCCCTAACATTCCAACTAAACAGGTTAAGTACAGAAATCCTGCTCATGTGTGAGTTATCCTGTGCACATCATTTCTGCCACCAGTGTATATTTCCCCTTTTCCCACATTAATGAACGTTTCCATATATACTTGTCTGCCAAGACATCTTTTAGAACTGTTTCTCCCTAAAACAACCTCCTCCCTGCCCTCCCTCATCCCCCCAAGCAGGGTCAACTTTCCCAACACCAACATTACTGATCCAACCTTGAACTTGCCAGACCTCAACCAAACATACACACATTGCAACTTTGCATGGGGGAGCTGTTGCTGAACTCCTTGCTTGCTCACGTTACCAAAACCCACCACCATTTGCCAGGATAGTTAAACATAGTCATATGCTGCAGCATCTTTTTTGTAGTCTTAAAGAAGGGGGGTAAGACAAGCCTGGTCTGACCCCTTCCCTCAAGAATGAGCCAGAAACCATTATGTGCCCACTGTTCAGGCCAGGATAGCCGTCAGTTGCTTCAGGCATGTGAGGCACTAGTCCCCTAATCTCCTTTGTTCCGTCAGGGGAGGGAAATGTTCGCCTCGATGTAGGTCACTGCTTCCACAGGTATTGTGAAGAATAAGGTCCTCTCCCCATGTTGAAACCATAGTCATGCTGGAAAAGCATCTCGTACTGCTGCCCTGGAGTCGTTTTTTTTCCACTTTAATTTTTATTAAACATTTTGTTTCACATAACCAATCACTCAATAAATCTCAAATAACAACATCAGATTAAACCCTAAGACCGCACTCCCACCACTTGCACATAAACAACCGAGCCCAGATGGGAAATGGGGACTGAAGCAAGTACAGAGTTGTGACCAAGTGATATGAATGAGCTGACATGTAGAGTTCGACCAATACAGAAGAGCTGGGAGAAGGAAATCAATTGACGATCAAAACAAACAGCAGGCTGGCACTCTACCAGCTGGAAAGCATTAAACTCTCAAAGCACCACAGTCCTTGTGAAGGAGCACCGCTGACCAGTCTAGAAGGAAGGTATTCATTGTATCATGTGTCAGCGCCGCTAGCTTCTCGCAGGTAAAAATCGGCCACAGTTTTGTAAGCCACTCTGACTTGGTAGGTACCAAATTATCTTTCCATTTTTTAGCCAAGGCTAGCCTCCCTGCTCGCAGTTTGGCCTGAACCACGCTAGGGAAATTACTTGAGTCTGAATCTGGGGAGGGGACACCAAAAAGAAGTTCAAGGGGGTGCAGGGCGGGTGAGGTGCCCACAATATCCTTGATCCAACTCAAGAGCTCCGACCAATAGATCTGAACAGATGGGCATTCCCACCACTGGTCATACCAAGTTCCCCCATTGGACACACTTCCTAGGACAGAAAGAAGACACACCGGGGAACATTTTAGACAACCTGTCGGGGGTAAAGTGTTATGCATGGAGGACTTTGAAATTGTGTTCCATGGCCACTGTGTATGAAGAACCAGAAAAAAGAGTCCCAAAAAGCAAATTCCAGGTCCCTTCTTCCAACACCAACCCCAGCTTCTCTTCCCAGAAATGCTTGAATCCCTGTCTAGCTTCTAGTTGTGATGTTTTCAGGGTCTTGTAAATCCTGGAGACTGCTCCCCTCCTTGAGGAAGATTCCACGATTACTCTCTCCAGTGGCTTTAGGGGACGGGCAAGGAAGTCTCCCCACTGGGGGCTGGTCAGGATCCCTTTGACACAGAGATATTCAAAGATAGACATCAGGGTTTTCCCCATTGCTTCTGCCAGTCTGTTGTAGTCGATTAAAGCGTTCAGGTGGAAAAACTGGGCGGCCCTCTCTAGACCCACGTCCGACCATCTTTGCATTTCCCACAGGCCTCTCTTACCCAGATCAAGGGGGGGGGACCCCACAAGGAGTATAGGGGGGAGGGCCAGGGGGAGAGTGATTGTTTACTCTGTCCTGTTTCCATAGAGCCCACAAAACTCACAGAGTTGGGTGTTTTCTCACAGAGTCGGGGATGTCTTTTTTTAGGGACCATTTTAGGTCTCTCACCTTTCTAGGATGGGTTTGGGTATCCTCTATGTAGGTCCAAAAGGTTTGCATCTCATCCCTTATAATCTCCAACATGACCCTCAGTTGGGCTGCTGTGTGGTACTGCCGGAGGTCCGGTAGACCAAACCCCCCCAGGGACCTCTAGAGAGAGTAAAGTCGTGTATTTTACCCTTGGTTTCTTACCATTCCATATAAATCGTTGGACTATAGAATTGAGGGATTTGAAGAACGCCTCTGGAATGATAATCGGGAGGGAGGTGAAGAGATAGAGGAGCCTAGGAAGGATGATTCATTTTTATAGACACCATGCATCCGAACCACGAGAGGATCAGGGGGGCCCAGCCTATGAGGTCAGATTGTATCTTGGCGAGAATGGGGGGAAAGTTCATTTCAAAGAGAGATCCCAGATCTCTTGGGAGGAGAACCCCCAGGTATGGGGTAGCTTTACGTTCAATTCAGATACCCCCTATCGCTTCCCTTTCCGTAATGTCTCTATCGTCCTTACCGATTGGCTTCAAGCATGATTTCGAAGGATTTATTCTCAACCCAGAGAAGTGACCAAAGGAGCATATCAGATCCAGCAGGCCCGGGAGGGAGCTCTTCAAATTGGTCAAGTAGACCAGGATATAATCTGCAAAAAGTGAAATTTTAAAATCAAGCTCTCCACACTGCACCCCCGTTATTCCCTGGTGTTGTCTTATAGCGATGGCCAAGGGCTCCATTGCAAGGGCATACAGGAGGGGAGAGACGGGTCCCTCTGGAGAGGGGGAATGGAGTGGACACCATGCCGTTGACCACCACAATAGCAAAGGAGCCATTGTATAGAGAAGCAGCCCACCCACAAAACCGTTCTCCTAGACCCATCTTCTGCAAGACCTTGCACATGTACAGCCATTCAACCTGGTCGAACGCCTTCTCAGAGTCCAGTGAAAGGAGATAGGTTTCAATATAATTACTGGAGGCTCAGTGCATCAGATCCATGGTCTTCCTGACATTTTCAGACCCCTGCCTACGCGGGATAAATCCTTGGACCCTGTGGATCAGAGAGGGGAGATTTTGGGCCAGTCTATTGGCGAGTAACTTAGCTAGGACCTTCACATCCATGTTAAGTAAGGAAATGGGACGGTAGGATTGGCATTTCGTTGGGTCCTTGCCCTCTTTTGGGATAACCACAATGCGGGCTGACAACATGGACTGGGGAAGGGTCCCCGAGTCCAGCACTGAGTTAAACAGCCTGGAAAGGAATGGGGCCAACGTGGTGCAAAAGAACTTGTAGAAGAGTACAGTGAAGCCATTGTCGCCCAGTGTCTTACCCCCCTTCATGGTGCCAATGATATCCACCACCTCCTGGGGCGTGATGGGCTTTTCCAAGGGGTCCGCTCTCTCGAGTGGGAGGTGGGGGATTGGAAGAGAATCCAAAAAGTTGTCAACCTCGGATCTGTCCCCCAAGTACTCTGTTTTGTACAGCTGTTCATAGTATAAGCGGAATTGCTCCGCTATCCCTGAATCATCTGAACATTCGGCCCCACTGGGTACTTGCAACAATTCAACCCTTCTACTGTTCCTAAGTTTCCACAGTTTCCATGCTAAGATCCTATCAGCCTTCTCCCCCTTCTCCGTGTACCTTTGGTTTAGAAAGGACAGTTTTCTCTTGGTTTTCCCAATCAGGAGGGCCGCGAGCTTCGATTTCAGCTGTTGAATATCTGCCCATTCACTCTGGAACATCTGGGACCGGAGTTTGCCCCCGGGTTGGATAGCCTTTATTATATCTCTAAGGAGTCTCTCTTCCCTACCCCTCTCCCGCTTCCTTGCTGCCCTCATTCCAATAAGAACCCCCTTGATCATAGCCTTAAAGGCCTCCCAGACTCCCGCCTCCCCGACCTGACCATCGTCGTTGATTTCAAAGTACTCCTTTATGGCAGTGAGCAGGGATTGGGAAAGCTCTTTGTCCTTCAGCAGGAGGTCGTTACACGTCCACCTTGAGTTCTTAGGCAGCCCCAGGGGCATCCCCATTCGAACTCTAACTAAGTCATGGTCCAACCACTAAAGTCGATTATCCTCCCGCTAAGCAATTTGTCCACTAGGACATAATCAATCCTAGAGAAGGAAGAATGGGGGGGGCAACATTTTTTAAATAGGGGGTCACATCCCTCTTGTGTCCGGTGAGAATCTGAAAGCCCTAGTTCCTCATTGGTACTCTGAAAAGAAACAGCCCTCCTCCTCTGTATTTGATTATCCACATACGGTCACTTAGACTTCCTGTCATGCTCAGGTGGTAAGACCATATTAAAATCCCCGCCCACAAGGAGAGCCCACTCTGTGAATGCCATGATCTTTGTCTTTACCCTCATCCAGAACTGGTCCTGAGCTTCGTTAGGGGCATAGATCGATAGCAGCGTCACCTTGTCAAACTGATTTCCCCATTGATCATTAAATAGCGACCTTCCTGGTCATTACCCTGAGCCTTTAATATAAAATGTGCTTTAAGAGATACCATTATCACCACCCCCTTTTTCTTAGCCGGGCATGAAGCGTGGAAGACTTCCTGAACTCTCTTGGCCGGAGCAACATTTCCCTACTCGTTGCCCAGTGGGTTTCTTGAAGAAATAGAATGTGCAGTTTCAGTCTATTAAATTCCTTAACTACCAATGATCTCTTCTGAGGGGAATTTAGTCCCGGAGCATTCAGCGAACCCAACTTCAGTGAGTGGAATTCATCGGCCATCTGGGGGGCACCGTATTCTCAAAAATCCTCTAGGTGCGCGTGCCTGACCCATGACCCCTTCCTGGTTTAGTATATTAAGGTCCCCTTTGAAAAAAAGCTGTTTCACTTGAAATTGAGTCCCCAGTCAGTAAATTCAACCAAATACAAACACAAAACCACAAAAGCAATACCCACAACACTCCCTCCTCCCCTTCCCTGAGTGCCAGGACTGCCTGCAACATAGTATATGTCGTCAGACCAGGCCACCAACGTTCACCTCCACCAGGGTGATAGACCACACCAAATCACTCATTTGCTGAACCCCCCACCCCCATGCATAAACACAAGCATAATAAAACAATACTTCTCCCCTGCCCCGCCCGGAGTGACACTGGAGGAATCAAACATTTTTGTTAACTGGGGCCTCCCAAGTAGGAGACCAGTGTCCACTCGATGTTCTACTTATAAGATGAAAGAGGCTTGCAGTTAATCATTGGTCAGCCTTGGGGAGGCCGGGGCCACCCTCCTGAATTTTCTGTTGCCACGGACTCGGCGCCTCTCAGAGAATCCGTTGGTCTTTCGGGGTTCCCCTGGTTCTCCCCCTCTGACAGCTTGGTCGTCTCCCCTGGTGTGATCACCCAACAGTTCACCTGTCACCCTCTGTATGTCCTCTTCTGTGACCAGGGGTATTTATAGCCATCGTACCCAAACGAGAGGGAGAATGGGTGGCCCCATCTGTACCTCACCCCTTTGGGCTGGAGCCATTTCGTTAGAGGGCCAAAAATCCAGAGGTGTGCTAGGGTGAAAGCTGAGAGATCCTGCTAGATCGTGGCCTGTGTATCCTCCCAATCGATCAGACCCTTCTTCCGTGCAAGTTCCAGGATCTTGCTCTTTTCAGAGTATTAATGAAATCTCACTTGTATTGATCTGGGACCCCTAGAGGCGGCCTCCGCTCGGTGAGCCCTGTTGATAGTAGTATCATTGGTGTTGCCAATTATCATTTGCATTCACGACCCTTATGATGTCGGCCTAGGTTTCTCCTTCTCGTTCTGGGACTCCCAGGAACCTCAGGTTACTGCGGTGCTCCCTGTTCTCCTGGTCATCGTGTTTAAGGGTGCATTTCTCCTCTCTCCTTTCCAGCTCTGATAAGCGCATCTATTTGGGTCAGCCTTTTGCTGATATCTGCCCTGAAACCACAGATCTCCTCCAGTAGGGCTGCCATGTTCCTATTCATCACCTGGACGTCCAATGTTTCTGGATGCTCTGTAGCTGGCATGACGACTGCCTCCAGTGTCGGAGTCGAGGAGTGTCAACGTTTTTGTAGGGATTTCGCCCAGTCCATCAGAGGTCAGGGAAAGGAACTACTAGCTTCACTGGAGGGCCCCACTGGGATTCCTGCACACGGGTTGCTATCCAAGCTAGTTGGACTTGTTTGTTGACAGGTTCTAGGGATTCAGTTTGTTGGTCTTGCAGAAAAGGGGGCAAAGCACTGACCCGCTCCCCCACTTTCACCCTGGGCGAAAATAAGGAACCACTGGTTTGAACTCAAGGGGTCGAGGGGTGAGCCAAGGATTGGGTCCGGGGCAAAGCCTCCCTGAGGGTTTGTGGCATCTCCAGCTTTCTGTAAGCGGGGGCAGGCTCAGCTGAAGCACTCTCACTGTTGACCTTTGGAAGTGCAGTGGTTGTCTTGCAGTGACTGGGCTGGGTGGCCATGGGGGCTAGGAGCTTCCAGGGGCAGGGCCGAACTCCCGGCCAGGGAAACCCTGCACCTCCCCCATCCTAGGTCCTAGGTGGGGCTTTACTCCAGGCAGGGGAGGAACTTTGCCTCCTAATCACAAATGGGGCTGCTGCCGGGTCCAACCAGGTCTCCCCTCCTTCCTATTGTCCCCCTCTGTACTCGTTCAGAGACCTCGGAGTGGTGAGGGAGGCTTCAGCGCTCGCCCTGAGCTCCCTGTGGAAGGCGCCCTTACACAATGTCCATGGGTGCAGGATCCGGGCCCCAGGAAGAAATGGCAGAATCCAGCGTCAGGTGTCTCTCTGCAGGGGCACAGGCGGGCTATGAAGGGCTAGCTCAAGGTTCAGTGTGCATTTAGGAATGGACTCTCCTGCGACTCTAAGTCGACTATGGGGCAAACCCCTGGTGTATTGAGGGGCCCGATGCATACACCTCGCGTCAAGATGTGCTAAGATTAGTTGGACCAGTTTGCGGGAGTGGGTGATCCTAGCCAGAATTGCCACTGTGTCACTCAGGGCTACGTCCCCCGCCAGGTACAGGGGGGGCCACAGGGCAGCTGCTGTTGGCCGGTCCCCCAGAGGAGCAGAAAGTGTAGTAGCTCACCGGACATACACCAATGCTCAGGGATAGTGCTGAGGGTCGACTACCACCAGACAGCTCACTGCGGGTATGGTAGCCCCCGTCTGCAAGGTCCACGTAGCCTTTACTTAAAAGTAGGCCTACCTCGGGGGACGGATGCGTGAGAGCATAGGTCCTCTGAAGCTGCGTTGGACCCATCCGCTATTTGCCCATAGCCGTTCCAACGGATGCCCCCTTAAGATATTCAGGACCTTGGGAGTCCAGTTCTCCGTCTCCAGATCCGGTGCTCCGGTGTCTCAGGCTTCGCTGAATTGCAGGTGTGAGTGGAAGTCGCCCCCGGGCCCACGTGGGCCCTGGCTACCCCCTCACCAGGATCTCCGCTCCTCTTTGTGTGTCGGCGGGTAAGGAGGGTTGGGCTCAGGCCCACAGCGTAGCAGGTTTGTGGGGAGGGGAGCAGCTCACTACCCCCGTTGGTGGGTGATAGCCCTTTCACCGCTTCTCAATGCAGGACCCCTGCGGGGGCGGGACAAGCACGGTCTTAATTTACTCCGTGGGGGCTCCAGGGGCTCGCTCACCTGGGGTCGGACATCAACGCTGCAGAAAGTTAGCCTTCTGGGGGGGTCTCTGGATCAGCAGGGAGTTTCTCTTTAGGGGCCTGGCGATGTCCCACTCCACACCAGTCTCTCGCCCACACCAGCAGTTCTTTCTGTAAGCTGTGCGCGGGTCGGGAGATACGGGAACCCTGCCTCCTCTTCAGATGCCTCGTTCACAGCTTGCACACCACTTCGGAAGACCAGGATTTCTCCCCTCATTCCAACGTCCTAGGGTGTCCTTGGTAGGGTTAGATTATCACTCATGGGGGCTTTTGGGGGGGCTCATTCCCTCAATTCAGCCCTCGTGGAGGAGACTGGCTGAGAAGCATCAGCACATCTCAGTGCCCTCTGGTGTCTCCCATCCCTGGAGTAGTTTTGACTCCAATAAATGATCATCCAGCAGTTACTTGAGCAAGGTTCCATACGGTCTTTGCCAAACGCCCCTGCATCCCCACCACGTGTGTGTTTTTGTGCATAGATTGTGATTCCAGAATGTCGTAGCATTGTAAGCCTGCTTGAGATACCTTGCATGAAGTTTTTAGCCCCATTATGTCGTCTTTCACCATCCAAATGGGGGTTTCCGCCTCAGTCACCCTGGCGCTTTCTCACTCCATCTTGGCTTTCAATGTAGATATTGTGGTGGTGATGTAATCAAGCTTACCACTGACCACAGCAAATCCAGGCTCTCCCACCATCTCCCAGCTCGGCTTGCTTGTTTGTCTGGGGAAGGAGTCAATGTTGCTCTATTTTTCTTTTTTTTATGTGCTTAGCTCCCCTTTGTCATGGTTGCTTTAGGCATGGGACTGGGAGCTTCAGTTATGAAGTTGCTGCGAATACAGGCAACGTGGAAGGGGATGCCACTCTGTTTGCCAGTTCTCTCAATGAGGAGGGGGCACTTTGGGGCTCCAAGCTCCTCCTCAACGCCAGCTCATGTGCCAGTATGCGCAACAGTGACAGTCCAGGTGGAGTCCCCCAGGCTTCTTATCAGATGTGTGCACTACTGCAAGGCCCTAATGTTGCAGGTATGCACAGACCTGCTATGTGCATCCAGGCAACTGATGTCAGCTCCAACATCCATAAGGGCACTCTCCAGCCAGTCTCTTATTTTCCCAATCCCCTGTTAGGGAGAATTCTCCTTCTAGGGCTAATTTCCCTCACCTAGTGAGTCCCCCAGCAGCTTTGCTGGATTTCTGGAGTTTATTTTTTCCACCTGGTAAGAGTGTACATCCTTTTTCCACTCTTACATGTGTTTTGGCCTATGTGTTTTTACTCACTGTGTGATCTTGGGCACTGGAGCACACCACTCCAGGTGCCCCTGTTCTTGTATGGGTTACACAGCACCTTTAGTGCAGTAACCCAGGGTTGTCTTTAAGACTTCCCTCTGACTTCATTTCGCTGGGGCTGACTACTGTCCCCCAGAGAAAGGTAAAGTTGCCATTTACTTTACATAGGCCCTCATTAGGACCCTGGCGCTAAGTGTTTAACGGCGCCGTAAAAGGCTGCGGCGCCGTTAAACACTTATCGCCTAATTACGAGGTCCCTTTGTGGGACCCGACCTTAACCTAGACCAGCCGTTAAAGTAGGGACCCGCAAAGGGACCTTCGTGGTAAGTATGGTACCGCAATTTGCGGGACCGTACTTAGCGCCTTCCCCATTCCCATTATGCCCTATGGGGCAAAAATGGGAATGGGGAAGGGCCATGGGGAAATGGGGAAATACTGCCCCGCCAACCTTGGAATGGGGCGGTATTTCCCCATTTCACCATGGTGGTGCTAATAGTGCCATGGTTTAGCGGCGGTATCGTAATGAGGGCCATAGTCATTTTTACCACAGACCCAGTACACCCCATCTTACATGGAGTACTGGAAAGGGCTAATCTGTACCCCTTTTCTGTCTGTACCTCTCTGAGCATTGTCTCGCTCTTTTAACATTTAGACTTGGCTGGTGGCAGTGGTACCGCGATTATATTAGATGAATGTGGTACTGTTCTTGGCTATTATATTAGCCTCGAACATAAACCCGCTTAACCAAATCGTCTTTCTTTTGGCTCCGGTTGGGTTTATTCGTCCATTTCTATTTGTTAAAGTCCTTCTTGTGTTTTACTTTGCGCGGCAAACTAGGTTTGCCTTCTTTGTTCACCGTCTTTTGGCGGGCTTCTGCAGAGAAGCCCTCCTCTTGGCGCCTGGGTGTCTAGGTGGGCTGAATGTGAGGGAGGGGTGTAGTCACCCCCTGCACAGGGTATCCTAGGAAACCAAAGAAGCACTTTGCCATGATTGGCTGAGGTGGTTGTCCTGGCTGGACAACCCCCCTGCTGCTTGATTGACAGCCAGGCTGTGTGAATGGGGGTTTTGCGCATAAAAGGCAGGTCTCTTGGGCTAGAAGTCAGAGTCGCCTCTGGAACTGCAAGGAACCGAAGAGAAGCGGAGAGAACAATGGCTGCTGTAACTACCCCATCCCGGTGAAGCCCTGCTGCAGTCCTGAGCTCTCTACCCTTCGACGACTAAGAGGAGATCCAGTCCGGAGCCTTCTTCCCTTGAGCCTGGTGGGGATAACCAGCTCATCTTCTTCAGCCAGAGAACTCTGCCGTGATTGAAATCGCTGCACACTGCTGTAGTGGTCCGGATAGCCACCTGCCGAGCCTCTCCTGTTTTTAAGGAGCGCACCTTTTATTCGTTGTCGCTGCTGCCAGCTTCATCCCTGTGTGGTGCAGACCCCCTTCAGATGTCCTCCTTCACAACAAAGCTCCAGGAATCGTGGGTCTGCGGGAAACCAACAGGAACAACTGCCAGGGCACCAGCTGCATCATTGGAATAAGGTACTGTGCTCTACTCGAGGAAACTGGGTGCACCCCTTTTTCTTCATCGTCAAGGCTCGCCCTTGTCTTCCCTCTTTCTTATAACTTTTGCTTCCGAACATTGACAATATCAAAGTACTCTTGGCTACACTGAATCTTGAACTGTCTAATGGTGTGATCTTCGGCAACAGGTTTTCAGTGTAACTTAACCCTGGCTCCGACCCTTTGACTTTTGAACTCCTGTTTCTGGGTGTTTCTCGATACTGTCTGCCTAACCTAAATATTGCCTGTGATTTTTGCCTCCAACTCCCTCTGGGTATCTCAGGTGCTAAGTGTGTTTTTGCCCCGGTAGCATTTCATGTCACGGATATGCTGTTATTGAGTAGACCGAACTGTCAAAAAGTGATCGCAACCGTATTCGCGGTATCTTGTTTTGTTCATAACACCGGTTCATTCAAACACAGAGTACTTACCTTGAGACTTACTGTGCAAAGTGAATTTGTTAGTTGTAGTATATTTAACGTGTGGTTTTGTTTAAAGTTTAATAGAGGTGTTGTGTTTATAACTGATGGTTTAAAAATAAATGCACTTATATTTTTTACCTGAAACCTTGAGTCAGTGTTTGCTTGAGCTTCAGTAATTGTGGTCCCTTTATATAATCTCTGCTACTGCTCATATGCTCTTGAGATAAGCCTGGCTGCTCTGCTACTGCTACTGCTACCACTATAACTTAGTAGTACAGGCTTGTACCAAAGGTAAAACTTGTATTGCCACCTGTGGTCTTAATTGTGTGTAATGGTCCCTAAGGGCACTGCACAGGATTCTGCCTAACATCCCCATCCAGCCTTTCTCCAGGACCTAGGGGTCTGCCATTCCCCCATGCACCCCTTTGTCTTGGGGTCCCCACACCACTCCAGGGGTACTACCAGGGCTATGTCAGTGACTTTCCTTCTGCTCGCAGTCAGGGGGAAAGGGGAAAGACACAGGAAGGCCTCCTTACTTTAGTGGCAGTCCTTGCAAATTGCGTTTGCCTCAAAAGTGTCACTGGGGGGGCTCACGTCTCTCCAGCCCTGCTCCCAATATGCAAGCACGGAAATTAGGATTTGTATAGCACATTAGTTACGGGCCCGCCCGATGACCTCAGCGCCTTCCACAGTCCCCCGTTTGAGCTGCAGACCTCCTCAGTTCCCGGTGTTTGGGGATGGTCACTGCGTGGCATGGGAAAGCCACCCACCTTAGCCCCACTCCTTTTCTTCCCTCAAGTGCGTACTCCTCTGGGTTTCCGCCCGGTGCTGGGTACCGTCCGGCTCAGTTATCGGAGGCAGTGGGGGAAACCCAGTCTTTTGGCTTGGACCGGGTACTCCCCTCGGATTCCGGCAGCACTGCATATATGATATATGCCATTTATAACACGCCTGTACATAAGTGTTTCTAGGCGCGACAAGACAAGGGAGGGGAGACAGAGGGAGGACAAGACAAACAATCTTACTAGGCCTTGTGTAATTCAGATCAAAGTGCGACAATGCAAAGTGCAGGGGGAAGGGAGAAAGGGGTTGCAAGATATAGGGAAGGGGGAAGTGCAATCAGGGCAGCATTGCTCCTCTGAGCAAGTGCAGCCAAGGCAGCGCATCTCTGGGTACGTGCAAGGAGACAGGGGACTGCAGAGGTTACAGTTACAGCCCCTAAGTGCACAGTAGGCCTGGAGGCAGTGCAGGGGAGACTGATCAAGGATCAGCCTGGTACCCAGTGAGACTCTGAGGGTAGCCAAGCAACCAGTGGCTGCAGCAGATAGGTATGGTCAGCAGGGGAGGGAGAGAGAGAAAGCAGAGGAGAAAAGGAAGGTCTTGAGCTGCTTCCGGAACTTCAGGTGGAATGGCTCAAGTTTGAGAGGGGCAGGGGGGCCATTCCAGAGGGAGACACCTGCAGAGCGAGAGATCTGCCCCCCACTCTCTGCCTGGAGAAGCGTTTGACCCTCGGAGTTGGAGGTAGCTGGTTGGATTCTATTATGGGTCTGCAGTCATGAGCAAGTATCAGCGGATTGTGGAGCTCACGAGGAAGCAGCAATTTTGCTGGCTGCACAACAGCACCCCCAAGTAGGATACATTTTGATGATAGTGCATTTTGGATTTTACTGCATCAGGTGTCATTGATGCTGACAGAAGATAGTGGTGTAGTGGGGTTCTTTGAGTTATGACAAGATAGTAAAGAGCTTGTGTGAATTTGATTTCGCTATAGAGCCTCTGATGTTAAAGTTGGAGGCTTTGGCAATGTGAATTGCAAGTTTATATTTCCTGGCAATGGTGGTGAAGTGAAAATTGATGAAAGTACTTGATTTGCAACGCCATGCTGCTTGGCTGGCTCACTTTTTTAGCACAAATAGCTGTGAGGTCCATGGTGAACCACAAGTTCTTGTGAGTGGTAGATTTGGACTTGCACAGTTTGAGGGGAGCAAGAGTGTCAGCTTCTTGGGTGATTAAATCATTATAGGAGTTGACAAGGATGGTGTATCCCTGATGGTGGTGGCTGGGTAGCTGATATTTGCAAGTAGAGGAAGTAATCGTTCTTTTGTGAGGTTATGTGTGCATCATGACAAGGTGAGAGGGAGTGGGGAAGAAGAGGGCGTGTGCTGGTGTGAGGTGGTGATGGAGAATGAGATAATGTGGTGCTCTGACCAAGGGCAGGAAGTGTTGTATTCAAGTTGAATATTGCAGTTAAAGTCGACAAGCCAATCTTGAGTACAGCCTAGAATGTGGGTGGGTGTCGAAACAAGTTGTGTGCCACTGATTCGATTAGGTGTATTGGCCAAGGAGGTGGCATTTGTGTCAGTGGGGCCATTGAAGCCAAGGTTCATGTCACCAAGTAGTAGATGTTTGGTGGTAGGCTTTAGACTGGTAGTGATGAGCTGAAGTATGTCCTCTTCAAAAGTGGAGGTGGGTCCAGGTGGATGAAAGAGGAGGTGAATGGGTATGGTAGAGGTAGGTGAAAGGGAGAGTTTAGTGGAGAGCAGATCATAGTTCAGGGGAGTGTTGGTGGTGATGGGTCTAACTGGGATAGGATCTTTATGGATAATTGCTAGCCCACTGCCTTTACCAGTAGGTCTAATGTTGCAGTGTATGGAGTATCCCGTGGGTAAGGCTAGGGATAAGGCAGGTTCAGTGGCGACGTGGGACCAGGTTTCAGTAATGGCTAGGATATCCAGGTTCTTAGTGGTGGTAATGTCACCGATGTCTGGGCATGTGCCAGGCGTGATTGGCCATTGATCAAGGCGCAGTTGCGGGCAGGGGGGCTGAGGAAGTGGCCAGGCTAATGTTGGGGCTGCTATGTTTGTAAGGGTTGTGGCGGAGCCCTCTGATGGTGCATGTGTGGGAGTATAAGAGTCAGTGTTGCTGTGTATGGTGATTGCAATGCAAAGCAAGAGTTTCTGGCATGAAGTGAAGGGGCAAAGGAGAACAGGGTACCTGGTGCATGGGTACGGGAGGCTTAGAGAATGAGTCTTCAGTGAGGGCATCAGTATTTGGTGGTGCTATGGATGGGACAGAGACAGCACGTAAATCTGGAGGGGGCAGAGTAGTGGTATGGGGAGAGGCAGAGGCAAATTGCAAGAGAAGAGGGATGAAGCTAGTGGGAGGTGGCAAGTTTGTGACTGCAGCACAAGTGGGTGTAGAGAGGGTTGTGCAACTGTGGGGAGTTGGCTTACCTGGGAGAGGTAACGTAGAGAGCAGCAAGGAGGCCGAGCAGGCTGGTATGGCTGAGATGGTGTGATCTTGGGCGGTAGGCCAGGACTAATATGGCCCCTCCATACCCAAACAGGCCAGGACAGGAGCTGGCCATTGTTGCGGGCCTTGGGTGGAGCCCAGCTTTGCCTGCTGGATCCCTGTTAGGCTCAGAAAGTGATCATCGTGGTTGGTGGCCAACCAATCAGTGCAAGTGGCAGGCGGGACATTAGGTAACTGGGAGGTGGCAGAGACAGCGGCAGACATCTTAGAACAGAGTGGATGTTCCAAAATCAATGTTGTGGGCCCATCAAGCCTTACCTTGCAGCAGGTGGAAGCAGGCTGCTTTAATTCATCGAGTGGGGGGGTGGGGGCAGAGCACAGGCCAAGACAAGAAGCTGGTCTTTGTTTCCCCCAGTATGGATCCTCTGATGTGATAACAGGTGAGATCTCTGTATGAAGCTTTTCTTGCACTGTGTGCACTGGTATGGCTTACCCCGGTGTGGATCCTCTGATATGATAACATGTGAGATCTTTGTGTGAATGTTTTCTTGCACTCCTTGCACTGGTATGATTTCTCCACAGTTTGAAACCTCTGATGTGATAACAGGTGAGATCTCTGTGTGAATCTTTTCTTGCGCTCCTTGCACTGGTATGGTTTTCCCCCAGTATGTATCAAACTGAATTTTTATTTGAATTGAGAATTTTATATCACGCAGTCAGCCAGACAAACTGTATCTGAGTACAGATCAAAAAAATCAACAAGAGATTGAGAAGCTTGGACAAAAAGGAGGATTTAGATCCTTTCTGGAAAGAACCCAGTGACAGAAAAAATACAGGAGAGGAAGAGAGTTACAGAGGCAATGGCCTAGCACAGCAAACCTTCAATCTCTTCTAGTTTTGGCTTTGGAAAAAGCATGAAGAGGGAAAATGGGAGAATCCCTTCCCCCGATTCTCATCCAGCCCATGACCCAGGACGTCACGACCCACACACCCCCCAGAGAGGAATTGGACCCGCTCACTGCCGCACCAGATGTCAAGATCCACTGTGGCCACGCCCCACATAACCAAGGAGGCTGCCCATCAATCAAACCACGTGCCAGAGCCTCAGGTGAAGCTGATATCGATTGCATGAACTCGATTAGACAGCAACCACTACTACTGCCGTCGTTAGAGATGCCATGACGACATAGCTAACAGACAAGAACACACATACCACCAAGCACACTGGTCATACACACACCAATCTACATGAAGAACATACTCAGTTCTATGGCGTAGAGGACCGCTTACACACACACAGGCGAATCGTTGTTATTTTTCACATAGGCCAGCTACAGCACTGCAGAAAAGCAAGACGCCAGAAGAGCTTGTGTACATGCTTGCAGATGCTTCCTTGCCACTAAAACCCTGAAGACGTAACCACAGCATATGAACTAATGCATATGAATCTCCGTCACCCATCATGACCCCTATATTATGGATGATGCACCGCCACCCGTAAGCCAGGCTGTGGTAGGCTGGAACAGCTCAGACAAAGCTGCAAGGGTCTGATCACGCAGAACAAGAACCCGACAAGAGCCCTAGCCAAGGCCGTAATTTTGCAATCTACATGCCGCACTGCCCGCGCCAAGGTTACACCTGCTACTGCTAAACGCTCCCTGAGCCGAAATACAAATCAACTGCTCATAATTCTGCTCCAGCCACGGTCCCGCAACACGTGACCAGGCCATCCTGATACAATGCCAAGCTCCAGGGACCAGAGAAGCGATGGGGTCTCATGTCCGAGACACAGGCTGCAACAATAAAGTGACAAATCAGACACCAATAGTGATGGGAAAGACATGCACACCAGCTAATAGTCAGACCTGTCCATTGTCTGCCACTGACACATAGTCATACTTTGTTGCCAGCACCAGGTACATAACGAGCTGGGAACAACGATGGTCTCAGGCTTGGGGGCTGGCGAGTAAACCAATTAGAATATGAGGGCCACACCGCTGATGCCATTATGTGGCTTGTGGCTATTATTAGGGACGACCCAAGCGTAACACCTTACCCTTTCTCAACCACTAACTATCTTTCCTATATGTATCTATACTAACCCCACCACTCGGAGAGCCAATCTATGATGGCATTAGGTTTGGGGGCTAGCTCTCCCAGGTGACGTACGTAACCGCATCATACAGCTAGAAAAATGGCCTGCGAGCCCACCAAGAGCGTGTGGTTTCTTGGATGCCTATGACCTGTGAGCCCGTCCCTGCCTGTTTTGTGTAATAAACAGCAGTAACTCTTTGCTCTTGTGTGTGCCTCATACTCTGTTGGGACGCGGGAGGAGTTGGGGCCTCCCCAACCCCAGCGGTCCGCGGACGGATCTGCCGGCCCCCGGGAAAAACACCCCGACAAGTTGGAGGCACTGCTGAGATCTGCTGAGACTGGGTGAGATCACAGCGAGGTCGGTTGCGTCAAGGTGGCCCGGCAACATAGCCCCCTCTGCCATTTCCCCCTTTGGAGGACTACAGGACCATCACGGAACTGCGAGATGACCGGACAGCACAATCCAGAGATTGGCCGTCGGGAGCCGAATTGAGAAGTATCTCGCCCGCGGTTGCCGAGTGTCCAGACGTGGTCCAGATGAGGGGTGGTGGCGAGCTGATTAGGAGGGCTGCCCGCGGTTGAGCGGCACAGGCAGGCAAGAACTCGATGTGAGTATGGCACACACAACCAGCAATACAATGTTGTGAGGGAGGTGAGAGGAACTGTAAAAAGGGTGGCGGGTGGATCGGTGTGGATCGGTGTGTAAGGTGTAGCGGGGACTGGCACGAGGGCCGCCACCTCTAGTGTTACAGAATCAGCTGGGTGGGGGCTTCAAGCTCCCACGCGTGACTAGGGGATCACGCTGAGTGGTCGAGATCGTGGACACCTGTATAAGGGGGCGTGGCATTCCTATGAGTTGGCGTTGTAGGTCACTGAATAGATGGAGATTCCTATTGATCGAGTGTTTTCACTCTGTGAATAGATGACGTATTCCCACGTGAGGTAGCTAGCTTGTTTCTCAGTGCGGAAGATAATTGGCTGGTTAAGCTCCCTTAGAGAGGGGGCGTATCACACGTGAGGCAACGCAGCGTGCGCAGTCCGATTATAATAACGAAGTAATCGACAGATACTCCACTCCAAGTGTGGTGGGAAGACAGCTGTGGGGGTAAGGGGTAACAGGTTTTGTCAAATATGGCGCGCATTGATCCGTTGTTGTAATCGTACGTACAGGGAACCTTTTATAGTAGTTGGTGACGTCACCGATAGGGCTTGTATAGGATACTGCGGTCTTCTTCCTCCAAGAATGGTCAGGGATCCAGGCAGGGATACGCGGTAAGGGAGGGGTGAAGGGGGAGAGGCAGCCGCACACAGAGAACGCCGGCACACACTCGAGGAAAAGGGGGGGAGTTAGAAGTACGTTGCAGGTGCGCCAAGTAGCAGCAGCACAGTAAAGGCGGTGCAGCTCAGAAGCATGCTGCGCGGGGCACACAGCCGCAGGGGGCTGGTGTGCCACGGGTCAAAGGGGGCACTAGCTCTGGAAGGAAAAACATAAAAAAAGGTGACACTGTTGTAGGAATAACGAGGGCGGTGACGCCCAGCACAAAAGCATTGTAATAAAAATAGTTTTCATTGCAGCGGGAAATCGGAAGACCCCAGTTTACGGGGCCAGGTAACGGTGAGAAAGTAAAGTTTTAAAGATGTCTACGTATTATAGGATAGGGGCAGGGTATAGGGCCAGCACCTTAACAACACCACTCCAACATATCTGCGCAACACTAACACCGCACAGAGATAAAATAGTAAAGCACAGTATCGAATGGACACAAGGGTCAGATAAGAAAATAAGGATACCATGCCCACCCAACGGCAGTTTTGATATGACCACCCAACATTCACTACTAGCGCATTTACATAACACATACAAGGGGAAGAAGTTGGCGAGCCACCTCGAAGTTTTCGACCTCTGCAAAATGTTCCAGGGGTGTGCACCAGGAGTACCAGGGATGTTGACACTGCAGGGAGTAAAAGAAGACAAGGTGAGTGGAGAGGGCGGCTGCAGAGAGCCCGGGAAAACACCCACTGCTGAGGAGAGTGAGGAAGAATCAGAAGGATCGTTCGCGGTTGCAGAGGTGAAGAAAGAAAGTGAGGAAGTGACACCCGATAAAGAAATAAAGAAAGAAACAGAGGGGCTGTATCCGTTAAGAGAGCTGAAGGAAGCAACACAAGCACAAATAACAGCAGCTGAGGGATATTCCAACCATGCATACAGCCCACCACCCTACACGCTAGCAGAAAGTTACCAAACGGGGTGAGCGTGAGGACTGCAGCGGATACGAAACAAATGCAGGTAAGCACCGGAGGAGAAAAAAGGGTGCAGCTAGACTTAGCAAGCATAGGACCAGACGAATGGATAGCAGCACCGGTGCTCCTGAAACTGCGAGGGACATTAACTGGGGAGGAAGAAGAAGCAGTAAAGAAGGCAAGTAAAAAAGAGACAGGATACACACAGAAGGGGTGCAAGGTAAGTAGAGAGGAGCAAGGGAGACTGACACTGGAGGAAGAGGAGATGCTAGAGGTAAGATTAGTGGAATTGAGTGAAGCACGGAGCGCGCTGATTGATTAGTTTGAGCAGGAAGAGCAGGAAAGGAGGGAGAGGAGGAAGGGAAGCAAGGGGGACAAGGTAGGGGTAAAAGGGCAAGAGGAAGAACAGAAGAAACAAGAAGAAGACTGCAAAAGGGCGATCGCAGAAAGGGTGGCATGCATGGAGCAGCAGGAGGTTAGGAGAAAAGAAGAGGAGTGAGAAAAAAGTGACAGAGAAATGGGACTATGGTGGAAGAAGATTATATCAGAAAGCGCACGAAAATTTGAAGAGGAGAAGGTTATAGAAAGTATACTGGCAAAAGAGGGAGGAATATGGGGCAACAAAGAGGAAGAAGAGAAGATACTAGGACAGATGAGTGATGCTTAATAATAATAATGAGCTTTGCAGAGTGCGAACGGAAGTAGGTGGTGAAGCGGGCAAGCAGAACAATACAGCGCAAGGAGAGATTCGCAAGGAACGCAGGGCCAAGACTGGTGTTCCCGCCAAAACATACACGTGTAGCAATAAGGAGATAGCGACAACACCACAGGAGAGAGGCACGGAGACGAAAGGTGAGTACACAGACATAGATTTAGAGACAGTTACAGTAAGAGGAAAGCCCCTCGGCCCAGGATTGACATTTCCAGATGGGTTCTGCAGTGAGGAAGAGTGAGGAAGAGGAGGGATCGTTTGGAGGACGAAGTTATGGAAGCAGGGAGGGGTTAAGCAAATAATGCATAACACGCACAGACTGCGGGTCATCGTGGGAATGTGAGATGTGGGAAGGGAAAGGAAAGGCAACTAAAAGGGAGAACGCCACGGCCACTGATGCTGCCAGTGCAACACACACCATATGTTAACAGACTCAGAGACCTCCCAGGACGCAGAATGGAAGAGCTACCTAATACATACAGGGAGGGTCAAGTGGGTCAACAGAGAAGGAACAAGAGCATAGGAGGTGACAGAGTAAAACAACACATTACTGATTTTGTTGAAGAACTTTCTGACATGGAAGAGGACAGCGAATACACTCATACATCCCCTCACAGACGAACACCAGGGGAAATGAAGGAGTATCCTCTAATGCCATTACTAGAGAGAGGGGGAGCAAGGCCACAATTTGTCCCATGGAAACATACAGACTCCCATCGCTGAGCGCAGGGGCCGGGAAATGGATATATGAAATGGAAAAACAAACTGCAGGACAGAAACTAACGGTGTGTGATGTAAAGGGGTTACTCATTTCAATACTGGGTGACGCAGCAGATGACATTTGGAAGCGGGCGGGATTCCCAGAAGTTACTATTAGTGACACATCACATGATGGGGTGCCATTTGGAAATTGCAGAAACGCAGTGTGGCAGGCGCTGAGGGTGCAATATCCAGACACTTCAGACATAGGAGTAATAACGTCACGCAAAATGCAGGAGAATGAAGATCCTGTTGATTACATCCAGGAAATTCGGGAGAAGTTGCACCTGGAAACGCGGGAACCGTGGGTCAAAACACTGGCAATATTTTACCATATATTGATTCAGGGTCTTCCAGAGCCAGTACAGAGACAATTAAATAAATTAGTAGGGATGGAAGCTAAGGCATGGCCCGAGATATAGCTCACAATAGTGCATCATTGTAGACTATGGCAAGAAAATATGAACAGAAGGAGGAAGACAGAAAGGCAGAGGAAGCAAAACTGGTCCAAAAGAAACTGTCCAAATATGCCATGGAAGGTGCACTAATCACAGGCCCCACCCCGGCCACACCGACACAAGACACTACACAACAACAAACATAATCACTACAGCAAACACAAATGACGATACAGCAAATGCCACCACCCCACCATACACAGCACAATACCCAACACAAATGGGAGGTGGTTACACTCAAATGGGAAACAGGTACACAAACAACTACCGGGGGAGGGGCGGACACATGAGAGGGAGGGGATTTGGGCCAGCAGCACCACTACAAGTGGGAGGGTTCCGGGGGCAGAACTAATATGGGCAGCAGGGTTACTCAGACAACACTGGGGGATACCATGGCAAGCTCGGGAACCACCAACGTGCTGGACAGGCGGCATGATAGGACACATGTCACGCACGTGCAGAGTAAGACTGACACAAGTAGGATGGGGAGAGCAAGGGCAACAGGCTTACAATGGGGGACAACAATTATACCAACAACAACAGCCGCATCAGGGGGCAGAAACACTAATAGAACAGCAAGCACCACCACCAGCGCCTCAGCAACAATTACAAACATACACACAACCACAGCAGCAACATCAACAACAGGCAACGACAACACAACAACAACACATCCAGACAGTGCAACAGCTCTGTTACGCTCACCTGGACCCCACAGGGGTGTCGATCGGACCCGGACAGCTGCGGTCTCCGTCAACGTGATGCGTAGTGCAGAGATGACTGTCTGGACTGGCCCACCTAGTCTTGTCTGCTGGACCCGAAGAAGTATTTTCCTGCAAGTGGAGACAGGGATTAGCCACCTGTGGGTTTTAGTGATGGCCTCCCAACTGTTCTCGCTCTCCTCCACTAATCACCTCCGATATCCCCTTGGTAACCTCACCTTATGTTTGTAAAAGATGAGCTCTCCATCCTGCGTGTCTTGCAGGGGCGCGTAGATACCAGTTACTTCACTGGTTTGAAGGCATTGGGAGAGTTCTGGTAAGCATTGACTCTGAAGTCCCAGGCGGGATTGGTAAGTATCAAGTTCAAAGAGTTCAATGTGCCGATGTTCACTCTTGTCCCCTTCCTTCCTTAAGTTGCAACTGAGTTTGTGAGAAGAAGGTCTCGTAGCTGCTGCTGGCATTCAGGTAAGAGTCTGTGTTACCCAACACTGTCCGGTAATTATTGCATGCGTTAATGTGTTGTTTTTCTCCCTCTTTACAGATGCGGCATATGAAGATATGGAGAATAATACCGCCGGTGGTAAATCAGGTAAGTCTATGGTGGTAAGAGGTATTTGTTGATTCCCTTGGCTCACCTTGTTATTCTTGTGCCCCTAGGTGCCGGAGTACGGCGAAGAAATGATGGAGACAGTGCCGGATCGAAAGATGCTGTGATAACTGGTGAGTATGGCGCCGTGCTGGAGCTGGCGAAGCGACGCGTGCAGGACTGATGTACTTTCCAGGTCGGGAGATGAAATGGATCCGGAATCAGGTGAGGAATTTGAAATAAGTTTGTTTTCTAACCTTGTCCTTTTCTTCCTCTTTATTCTAGGAGCTCCAGATTCGAGGCGGGCGTGGCAGAAGACTGGATGCTGGCTGCAGGCACACGGGCGTGGCAGAAGACTGGATGCTGGCTGCAGGCATGGTGAGAGTCACGCTGCTGGATGCAGAATAACACGAAGCATGTGCTGCTGTTCGGGCGTGGTTTAAATAGCCTCCAAAGTAGTGCCAGGAAAGAAGTTCCCCAGGACCACACCCGAGTAAAAAATAGTCCCTGTAGTAAAATAGTCCCATCCAGGCCTCACGTTGGCTTGGATTTATTTGCAGCATGGTCTGCATGAGGTAAATAATGTCTATGAGCCTGGCGCCTATGGCGCCAGGACTGATTTTTATTATGAGCCTGGTGCCTACGGCGCCAGGACTGAACCCAGACAGCCCCTAGCTGGGGCTGCTGGGGTTTTTATAAAAGTCTGGATGCCTGCTCCCGGGGCTGATGGGCTTGATCCAGATGCCCGGGGGTAGGCATCATGACAGCACTCCCCCCGAGGCCCCTCCAAAAGTTGTTCTTCCCCTTGGCCCTGGTTTGTCTGGGAAGTTCCAATGAAATTTCTTCACCAACCGAGGTGCATGAACGTGGTCACTAGGCTCCCATGACCTTTCCTGTGGTCCGTAACCTTTCCAGTCGATTAAATAAAAAGTCTTGATTTAACCAACTTAGAGTCCAGGATATTCTTTACCTCAAATTCAGGTTCTCCATCTATTAGGATGGGGTCAGGTGGTTCGGCAAGTCTTGTCCCGTGTTGAACTGGTTTCAGAAGTGAAACATGAAAGACAGGATGGATCCGCATATTAGAGGGTAATTCCAACTTGACGGCCACCGGGTTGATAATGGCCTTAATAGTGTAAGGTCCCAAATACCTAGGATTAAAAGTCTGAGTTCCTTTTAGAGGTATGTGTTTTGTAGCCAGCCAAACTTGATCCCCAATCTGATATTGTGGAGCATCGCTTCTATGTTGATCAGCATTTTTCTTATATTTCTCTTTCGCTTGTTTCAAATGTTCTGTTGCCTCCTTAAAGGCTTGTGTAATAGTAGAATATAAATGACTCACTGCAGGCATTTCTAAGTGCTGAGGCGAATCGAGTTCTGAGGTTCGAGGGTGATGTCCGTATTTGGTATAGAAGGGGCTTTGTCCGGTTCCAGAATGTACTGAGTTATATTATGCATATTCGGAAATCCATAAAATATCCTTCCAATTGCTTTCGGTCTGGTGCAGCATGCAACGTAGGTACTGTTCAAGAGTCTGGTTGGTCCTCTCCGTCTGACCATCGGTCTGGGGATGGTGACTGGTTGATAACCTCACGTCGATTTGCGCCAATTGACAACATTTCTTCCAAAATTGTGAAATGAATTGACTGCCTCGGTCAGAGACCAATACGGAAGGAAATCCGTGTATTCGAACAATGTTTTCAAGGAACTCCTTGGCCAAAATATGCTTCTCCCATCCCTATTCGGGATAAGGCATCTGCTTTGCCATTTTTGCGGCCTGGTCGATAAGTGATCACGAAATCGAATTCGGCAAAGAACAATGCCCATCGAAGTTGTCGCGATGATTGGGCTTTGGCTGTTTTTAAATACTGCAGGTTCCGGTGATCAGTGATTACGGTAATGGTATGCCTGGCACCAAGAAGGTAGTGCCGCCAAGCCTTAAAGGCGGATTTGATAGCTAATAGCTCTTTATCAGTAATCGCATAGTTTAACTCAGGTGCTGAGAACTTTCTGGACCAAAACCCTACTGGGTGAAGTTGACCGGTTTCAGGATCCTTCTGGGACAGGACAGCTCCCATGGCTAAACTGAATGCATCAGTTTCTACTATGTATGGAAGCTCAGGGCGTGGATGCTTTAAGACAGGTGCTGATGTGAATTTCGATTTCAGCTCTTGGAAGGCCTTTTCAGCCTCTTCGGTCCACAAGAAGCGTTAGTTTTTCGCAAAAGTGCTGTGATGGGGTGTACAACATGGGAGAAGTCCGGAATGAATCTGCGGTAGAAAGTAGCAAATCCGAGCATGCTTTGTACCCCTTTGACTGAACTGGGTGATGGCCACTTGAGAATTGCGTCCACCTTTCGAGAGTCCATTTGCTGCTGGGGTTTTTGTAAAAGTCTGGATGCCTGCTCCCGGGGCTGATGGGCTTGATCCGGATGCCCGGGGGTAGGCATCATGACAAGCTCACACAAATACAAGACAACCAATTACTACCCGCAGACACACCAATACAACAGACACAACTCAGAAGGGTGACAATATTGGGTCACAACCCATACACAGGGTAGCGGACAGTCACTGTATCCACAACAGGACAGCCCACAGACGTCTTTGATGTGTCCCATCCCATCAGTAAAACCTAACCCTGCGGAGGAACCATGCATAAAGGTGGCGATAGGTGACAAGACATTTTCCTTCATAGTTGACACAGGGGCCACTAGGCCCTGTATTAGAGAGGGGAAGTTCAACTTGTCAGGGAAAGCTATGCACACTCAAGGATTCTCTGGGGCTCGAGGACTGGTTCCTTTCACTGATGACATCTCCTTATCTGTTGGAGATCACAACCTGTCTCTACCACTGCTATACTCAAAGCAGTCGCCAGTAAACATACTAGGGAGAGATATAATGAGCAGGTTGAACATGACTATATCATTTACTGATAAGGGAATAGTGTGTTCCACACCGAGCATTAAAATGCTCACAGCACGACACATACTTCAGGCGTACTGTGGTAAAACAGTAGCAAGAGCAGAGCCCGTGGATGGGGACATCTTACAATATGGGACAGACATGGCACTAGCATGGCTATCAGAAATTGAGGGCAAGGTGTGGAGGAGACCAGCAGCTTACCTTTTCAGACCAGAAACACCGACCAGTGAAGGAGAAGGGGTTCTAATGTCAGTGGACATAGGAAGCATTGTGACAACAACAGACTACATTGCAGTTCCCGCACAGGATGAGGAGGGGAAAGCATGGAGAGCCGTAATAGCACTGGCAGAAGGATGCAGGCTAACACAGGTGTCAGATGAGGAACTGTTCTCAGATGAAGCAGGAGAATGGGAATATGGTGTTCCAAATGAACGTCTACATTTGGCTAAGAGTGACATACAAGGAGGTAGCACAAAAAATAGCAATGGCACTGGAAGCACCTACCACTACCCAGGTACCCTTCCACGAGGAAGATTTAGCTACAGAAACCGCCTCCTTATCGGCCACTAGTCCATATGATGTAGGCTGCATAAGGAGCATTGGAGGAGTAAGAATAAAGCTAAAGAAAGGTGCAATGCTGCCCAGGGTGAACCAGTACCCATTATCCAAAGAAGCTGATGAAGGGATCTATGAAACAATAACTGCCCTAGTGGATAGAGGGTTATTGGTACCATCAGAGTCACTGTGCAACACTGCAGTGTATCCGGTGTGCAAAGCAAAATGAGGGTTATGACGTTTTATACAAGATTTGAGGCCCCTCAACCATAATACCCCATAGCAGCTAACCCAGCTGCTATACTGTGCGGGATATCGGCAGAGGCATCACCTTTCACTGTGATTGACCTCAAGAATGCCTTCTTCTCAATACTTCTACACCCTGATTCACAAGACTTAACACACTTAACATACTGCAACACAAAGTGGAAACACAATAGACTACCACAAGGATACTGCAAGTCACCGTCCATTTTTAACAGAGTAATACAAATGGACATGGGGAACATTGAAATAGAAAGCATGGTGCTACAATATGTAGATGACATCATCATTTGCAGCATGACTGAGGAGAAGTGTAGAAGGAACTCTATAAAGATGCTCACAGTGCTGGCTGAGAAAGGATACAAGGTTGACAAGGGGAAGCTACAGTACTGCCAAGAACAGGTGCTCTCTATTGGGCAGATTATTTCACAGAAAGGAAGGAACATTGCACCACAAAGAGCACAAGCAATAACGAACACACAGCAGCTGCAGACAGTAAGAGAATTGCAGCAGTTTTTGGGCCTTTGCAACTACTGCAGGGCATGGGTCTTTGATTACAGCTCATACATAGGACCACTGCTCGAGGCTCTTAGAGAAGCACAGAGGGGAGAAAAGAAGCTGGGATGGACAAGGGAAATGACAGAGGCATTCAATGAGTTAAACACGCTATCTCAACTGCACCAGTACTAGCTACCCCCATGTATGAAGAACAATTCTACATATTTTCACATTGTGATACTGCAGTAATGAAAGCAGTACTGACATAAAAAAAAACAAGCATGGGACATAAGCCAGTAGCATTTTACAGTGGCCATTTAGATCCTGTAATGATGGGTAATTTCCCGTGCGAACAGAGCCTGGCCGCAGCAGCATTTGTGGTCGAAAAATCCTCCTCAATAACAATGGGATGCCCCACAACACTGTACGTGGAGCACGCTCTCTTTGCAATACTGAATAAGCCAAAATCCACACTGACCACACAGAGAGCTACAGGTTATGAGATAATACTGTCCAGACCGGAGCTCAAAATAGTGAGATGCAGTAATGTTAACCCAGCACGATTCATAACAGAAGTGGCGGAAGATGGAGAGTATGCACATGACTGCACACAGGCTATTGAAATGTACATAAGCACCAGGAAGGTGGAAGAAAATGCCCTAGAGGGGGGAGAGATAATGTACACAGATGGGTCATCAACAATTGACCAAAGCGATGGGATACGAAGAACAAGAGCAGCAGTAGTATGTTTGAGGGAAGGCTGGTCCTACGTTCCAGTGAAGTGTGTCCAATTACCACAACATTATTCAGCGCAAGCAGCGGAACTAGTAGCACTGATTTTAGCATTAGAAGAAAGCAATGAAAAAAGAGTAACTATATATTCTGACAGTGCATATGTTACATCAACAGTACACTCAGGACTAATAAAATGGCAAAGAAGGGGAGTCAGAAGAGCAGACGGTACCCCGGTGCAGCATGCTCTCCTACTGGCTGAACTAAATGAAGTAATAAACTACCCGGAAGAGGTAGCATTGGTAAAATGTCAGGCCCACAGTAACGGGGATGACCCAAAATCAAGAGGTAACGAAAAATCAGATGCCCATGCGAAAAATGCTGCGTATTCTGGCGAGACATGGGCCCTTCCAGAAAAACAAAAAGATAAGGGGGGTTAGACAGATGTTGATGAAGGATGGGTACACACACATCCCAGAGACACAGATCATGGAATTACAGGCAGCAGCACCAATGGCAGAAAAGGAACTATGGCTTAAAAGAGAATGCACCATGTCCCCCACAGATGCATTATGGCGACAGAATAATACCGGAAAGGTTGTGATACCCCTGGCACTATTGAAAACAGCCATGACCCAATTGCACTGTCCCACACATACAGGGAAAGAAGTAATTGCTGCACGAATAAAAGAATCATGGTTCTGTACCGAGCTAAACTCATATGCTGCGAATTTCATTAGCAACTGCCTCACATGCCAGCAATTTACGGCCGTTCACACACTGCAAGTGATCAAAGGTACAATACCCCGGCCTGAAGAACCCTCCCTGCACTTACACATTGACTACGTTGATCAATTTATGTCAAGGCTACAGATACATGATTGTAGTAGTATGCCCATTTTCAAGGTGGATCGAGGCTGGTCCCTGCTCCCATGCAGATGCGTTCAGAGCAGCCAAATTCTTGGTGAGAGAGGTGCAAAGTATTACGGTCAGAGAATGGCCCACACTTTCCCAATTAACTGTTCCAGCACATTACTGCCCTTTTAGGAATTAAACATAAGTTTGCATGTGCATATCACCCGCAAGCAAATGGCATTGTCGAACGCATCAATGGCCTCCTAAAAGAAGAAATAACAAAGATCCAACAAACCACAAAAAGGAGCTGGCTGTACTGCCTCCCTTTGGCCTTATTTGAGTTGAGAAATAGGCCAGGGTCGGACCACCATCTCACACCCCACGAGGTAGTGACCGGACGTCAAATGCACCTCCTACTCACACCACCATCAAGGGCCACAACTGACTGCCAGGCCACAAGTACTGTTTTTGGTGAAGAAATGCATGAGTATGTCTCTTCGTTGGTTACTAGTGATGCTTTTATCTCTCAACAGATCGAACGGACACAAGGCGGGTCAAAGAACAATCAGCAAAGAGAAGCAACCAACGAGGAACAAGAACAACCAGGACAGTGGACAGTAAAAGAAGGAGACCAGGTTCTCCAACAACCCCCGAATTACAGGTCCGTACTTGGTGGACAAAATAGCCCCTAGAGTGGTGAAACTGAGGGGAAAGGACGTGTGTCAAGCCCTGCAAAGCACAGACCCACCTTCACTTCAGCAAAGGGTCCAATGCTTCAATAAAAAAATGCAGACAGTAGATACCCCAAAGGACATAAACGACCAATCACCCATAGCCCACCCTATGATCACGAGATCCCAAACAAAAGCATATGAGCTAGCGAAAAATTAACTCCCACCACCACCAATTGATGAAGAACATTGCCAAACAGCTTGCAAAATACACCACACTGTGTAAACACGTGCATGTTTTCTTCTCTTTTTGTCTTGCACATGCAGGTATTGCGTATTGCTACTGTGTGTATAAGAAAGATGAGAAATATACGTCATTGCCCAAGAGTAAATGCTACCTGCGGACGATAACACCCCAGAAGCACTATCACACCAGTTTGTATATGTTATAAAAAGGCCAAAATACTTGAGAAGAAGAACAATACGCGTATATTATAACACGTTCCTTACGGTAATCGCTCAATCATTTCCACATCTCCACGCAGCACTACCCGCTCTAAGAGATAGGACGGTAAGGAAAGCATGGGAGCAGCTCTTCGTCTGGGCATTGAACTATTATTTGATAAGCAGGGCTTGACTAAAAGATATTAACAAAATAACACATATTTTCAGAGATTTTCAGGCGGGTACCTATATCATCTAAAGTAAAGAAGCTGCAGGACCGCAGCAAAGGTGAGAGAGATATGCCAGTGCGATGAGCAACTGTAATAAAAATGTTAGGGATATTATTTACCACTGGTCTGATTACAGCCGCTGTTTTGCAGGCGTACTATGCTTTTTATGTGATGGCATCTCCCTCTACTAACACCTCCACTACCCTGGCTGCAACGAGCACCGCGTCAGGTGGTACAAGTAGCACGGGGCCCAACATAAGGAGAGGTAAGCGTAATGTCTCTATTGATATACATGGGGTAGACACATATCTTACAGAATCAGCACACGTTTCTAACAACATGTGGTACAAGCACATGTCCAAGATTGGCAAGGATACGACTAAGGACAACTGCTAGGTGTGCTTGTTGATCCCATACGCCATGAGCGCCTCAAGTCTCAAGAACATTTGTAGCAACTGAAGTACCTGCAACAACTGCTGAATGCTTGTTGTATCTAGCATTGTTCCAAACGCGTGGACGATTCCAAGGGAAAAGAGCTACACTGAGATGGAAATCAAGGTCAACGTACCCCTATGAAGATCCTATGAAGATAACTTCATTAAAACACTACGGGCATCATTACGACCATGGCGTTAAGGGTTTAACGGCGCCGTAAAAGGTGTCGGCGCCGTTAAACCCTTAACGCCTGATTACGAGGTCCCTTTGCGGGACCCGACCTTAACGGCTGGTTTTTCCAGCCGTTAAAGTAGGGACCTGCAAAGGGACTTTGGTGCTAAAAACGGTACAGCAATTTGCGGTACCGTTATTAGCGCCTTCCCCATTCTCATTGAGCCCTATGGGGCAAAAATGGGAATGGGGAAGGGCCATGGTGGCATGGGGAATTACCGCCCCACCAACCTCGGAATGGGGTGGTAATTCCCCATTCCGCCATGGCGTACACCGGCATGGCCCATGGTGCTTATAGCACCATGGTCCTTCGCCTGGGTCTTAATGAGGCCCTACCAATATATGACGAAAAGTGGCAACTGACTAAAGGGCTCAATTACATAACAGAGGGACCCAACAAAGGAGAGACAGAATAAGTTACAGTGAATTTCCTACCATGCGAGTGGTACACAAAAGAAGTTGCCGGAGGACCAGGATGCTGAGAAAGGACACTGATATTAATATATGGCAAGGTATATACTAAGGATGGATGGTGGACGGAGTTGTGGGAAGCAAAATATTGACTTTGGCAAAGTCTCTGGTAATGACGGTGCAAGTAGAAAATGACAAATGCTACAAGAGTGCAGCACTGGTGACATGTTTAGATAAAGAAGACGAACCTATAACAATACTTCCACTCACTGCGCCTACCCTGTGTTACCAGCATGATGGAGAAGTTGACGTTGGAGTAAATGAAGGTTGCAAGAGAACAATAAAGATTCCTGAGGGGGACACAGGAACAGCAATTCTGATGGATCACTATTGGGACTGTGGATTGAAAGCATACAACAGCCTGCAACTGTTGTGGAATGGAGTGTGCACAATGGTACACATCAATATACCATCTCTGGTAGTACCACAGAAACACGTTAACATGGAGAACTTCCCTAAGATGGATGAAGGGAACAAAAGGAACAAAAGGTCACTAAAGATGGGAGGAGGAAAGAAACTGAACAAAACTGCCCATCTATAAAGAGTAAAAAGACAAGGAGAACCACTGACAGTGAACTATCTGTGGGGAAAGTTAGAAACTGCCCTAAGCGACATCCCACCAGCACATAGACTATTTAGCAGGGCGGCTATGTGCTTTTCCTCCATCATACATCCAGGGGTACAGGCATATGCAAATGCGAAGTGGCTCCAGATCACTAGGTGGGAGCTAATGATGACAATAAATTCAACGGTTAACGGATTCAACGCAATAAAGGAAGAGCTAAGAGCGATAAGGATGGTGGCCCTACAGAACAGATATGTGCTGGACCTCCTAACAGCAATTGAAGGAGGTGTTTGCGCAAAAATTGGAAGTTCATGTTGCACGTTTATTCCTGCCAACGACGAGGACAACTGCACGCTATCTGAGGCAGTGTCACAGCTGTCCAAGATGCACACCAAAATGGAAGAAGAAGCAAAGAGAGTGAAGAAAGACGGCAGCTGGTTCTCTTACATCTGGTCCTGATCCCATCTTGGCTCTCAGATGGTCTTAAAATTATGGCAGGATGCATAATTTTAGGGATGGCCTTTGTGACGGGTATAAAAGTATGAAAGGAAAGGTCCAAACGTACTGCTGAAGAAATGATTTGTATGCACGTCCTAATGCCAGCTGAAGATGACAAACACACAACATCATCATTATGGAACGTGAACGGTTGTGCCAGCAGATAGTAGAAGCAGACGTGTGCCCACCATCGGTAAAGGTTGAGAACCCAAGAAACTCGAAAAGCTATATTGGAAAGAGGGTTTATTGCAAACCCGATGACGGGTGTGTTTATATGTAGTGGTCATTTGAAGACCACGTGAATCAGTACGGACACTTGGCAGGAATAACAAAGGTATTGTGAGTATGCGGAGACAAGAGAGTGGATCATTTTGTGGTCGACAAGTCGACCAGAGGGGGGACTGAAGAGGGAAAATGGGAGAATCCCTTCCCCCGATTCTCATCCAAACCATGGCCCAGGACGTCACGACCCACACACCCCGCGTGAGAGGAATTTGACCCGCTCACTGCCGCACCAGATGTCAAGATCCACTGTGGCCACGCCGCACACAACCAAGGAGACTGCCCATCAATCAAACCACGTGCCGGAGCATCAGGTGAAGCTGATATCGATCCCATGAACCAACTCTATTAGACAGCAACAACTACTACCGCCATCGTTAGAGATGCCATGACGACATAGCTAACGGACAAGAACACACGTGCCACCAAGCACACTGGTCATACACACACCAATCCACATGAAGAACATACTCAGTGCTATGACGTAGAGGACTGCTTACACACACACACACATGCGAATCGTTGTTATTTTTCACATAGGCCAGCTACAGCACTGCAGAAATGCAAGATGCCAGAAGAGCTTGTGTACCTGCTTGCAGATGCTTTCTTGCCACTAAAACCCTGAAGACGTAACCACTACATATGGACTAATGTATATGAATCTCCGTCGCCCCTCGCAACCCCTATATTATTGACGATGTATCATCACCCATAAACCAGGCCGCAAAACCAGAGCGTCCAGGCCGGAGCAGCTCAGACAAAGCTGCAAGGTTCTGATCGCGCAGAACAAGGCCCCGACAAGAGCCCCAAGCCAAGACCGCAATGTTGCAATCTACATACCGCGCTCCACACGCCAAGGTTACACCTGCTACTGCTAAACGCTCCCCAAGCCCAAATACAAATCAAATGCTCATAATTCTGCTCCAGCCACGGTCCCGCAACACATGACCAGGCCAGCCTGATACGATGCCAAGCTCCAGGGACCAGAGAAGCGATGGGGTCTCACATCCGAGACATAGGCTGCAACAATGAAGTGACAAATCGGACACCAATAGCGATGGGAAAGACATGCACACCAGCTAATAGCCGGACCTGTCCATTGTCTGCCACTGACACATAGTCATACTTTGTTGCCAGCACCAGGTACATCGCGAGCTGGAAACAACGATGGTCCCAGGCTTGGGGGCTCGCGAGTGAACCAATCAGAATACGAGGGGCACACCGCTGATGCCATTATAGCTTAGCCAATCACTAACCGTCCCCATGTAACATTTCACTTGTAGCAATTATTAGGGAAGACCCAAGCATACCACCTGACCCTTTCTCAACCACTAACTATCTTTCCTATATGTATCTATACTAACCCCACCACTCGGAGAGCCAATCCAGGGTGGCGTTAGGTTTGGGGGCTAGCTCTCCCAGGTGACGTACGTAACCGCATCATACAGCTAGAAAAAGGGCCTGCGAGCACACCAAGAGCTTGTGGTCTCTCGGATGCCTATGACCTGTGAGCCCGTTCCTGCCTTTTTTGTGTGATAAACAGCAGTAACTCTTTGCTCTTGTGTGTGCCTCATTCTCTGTTGGGACGCGGCAGGAGTTGGGGCCTCCCCAACCCCTGGTTGACAGCAAAATATTATATTGGGAATTAAAGGATCTCAGGCTTCATACCACTGGATCTTATTAGCTATATACTAGGAGGTTAGCCACTGCAAGCTTTTAAAGATGCACGCATCAGTTTGAAAGCAATCCTTATCTTTTGGCAAACCAGCCGCCAAGGACGGATTTACATTGACATAAGATGCTCAAAGTATTAGTACATTCGGAAATTAAGTGATCCACAGTGTTCTGCATGCACTGACATTGAGGAAGTTGACAGAACGGGGGTCCAGCGACAAATGAGTTTGCGTAGTCAAACTTGGAATTGATCAAACCACCAACTACCCTAGCGTTAAATGGTAGAATCTGCTTCCAGAGGTGCATCCTCCAATAAGCATATTTTACCACTTGGATGAATTGGGAGTTTAGGTTCAAGTGAGACTCCAAATAAAACCTAGGTTCTTAACATAAGAAGTGGGCATGTCAAACACCATTGGAGAGCTGGGTGGCACCAAGGGGGTCTTAAAGCAAATGTTTGGGCCCTAAGAGAAACACATTGATCTTAGATGGATTCAGCTGGCGTTCATCAGGAACCTTTCAACATCAGTACACTCAGACAAGCCGTGAGGTCTGATAACCCCTCAATGGCGCTCAGTAATTCTGATGTACACTTGAGTGTCGTCATAATATGAATGTAAATTAAGCCCACATTTAGTGGAAAGTGCCATGAAAGGTTGGATATAAACGTTGAACAACAAGGGAGAAAAGGGCGACCCCTGAGGGACGATGCAGTGCACAGCAAGGGATGAAACTAAAGAATGGCCCCTCTTGAGAGAATTTGCTGACTGCTCAGCAATTGCTACCACTAGGTAAGGCCTAGAGGCGTGCAGAAAATTCTGTAGCCTAGCTGTGGGTCGGTGACTCTCCCACCTTGAACAAGAGCCGATAGAAACCATCTGTAAAAGGAAACAGCATGTGGACGCCCCCTTGAACTATGTGTTGGTGTGCCTATGATATGTATACCACCTAAAGACATACAGAGGCCTCAGGCTAATCTGAGGCCCTTGTACAGTGAGGTCTTCATTCAACACAGGGGGGGTCATTACGAGGTTGGAGGTAATGGAAAAACGATGCTGGGAAGGGATTACCGGCACTGCATACTGCTCCGGGCTATTCCGACTCAAGAACCCGGTATTAGTGGCGCCGCTGATACTGTGGTCGCTTATAGCGGCATGTGCGTGGGCACGTGACCCTTCGGGCCGGCAATACCAGGATGCCGCTAACAGGAGAACATCACAAGTCAGGCTGACATGCAAATACCGGCATCATGAAGACGCTAATAAGAGATACCAGGAGGCCGGCAATACCGGCATTACGGACCACCCGTAAACAGCTATGTGCCGTGTTCCCAACTGCCACATGTGCACACAATCAGCACAGGTGGAGGCAATGGAGCCTGGCCCATCACAAAAGGAGCACACCCACACACCACACCCCATTCCACACCAAAATGATTCCCCTAGTAGTAGCAATACTGGGGCTGGAGGACATGCTTGCATTGCTACACCAGCAACAACAACAACGACAACAAGAGCAGGTACCACAGAGGAGACACATGAGGAGAAGGAGGGTGATACAGGCCCAGCAAGCTCCACAAGTGCAGCCAGTGGTACCACGCAGGCAGCCCCCAATCCCTCTCATCAGAGCTAGTCCATTCAACCTAACAGCAGAGCAGCAGATCCACACCCTGTACCGTCTGGACCGGGACACCATCACCGCCATTGTGGACATGATACACAACGACATTGTCAGCCTTATTGAAATATGCATCGCCATCCCCCCTCTACTGAAGGTAGTGGCTGTGCTCCACTTCCTGGCCACAGGCACCTACCAGCACACAGTGGGGCACATGCATTGCATATCACAACCCTTATTTTCTTGCATGCTGAACCAAGTGCTGGATGCCCTCCTGAAGCACACAAGGGACTACATATCCCTACCACGGACTCCCAAGGAGATCTTTGACACAAAAGTTGGCTTCTATGCACTGGCAGGCATGCCAAATTGTATTGGTGCACTTGACTGCACCCATGTGGAATTGGTGGTCCTGCATGCAACAGAGGTGGCGTACCGCAATCGTAAGCTATACCAATCAATGTCCAGATGGTATGTGACTCCAGCAAGATCATCACACATTGTTGTGCCCGATTTCCCGGATCAACTCATGACTCAATGGTCCTGTGCAACTCCACGCTACCATGCTACATGGAGCGACATGCAGGACAACGTGCTTGGCTGCTTGGTAAGTTGCATGACAGACACAAGGCAGTGAAATGGGGGGATAGATGCACACACCACCATGGTGTCATTGTTGTGGTGACAGCATGATGTGCACATCCCAAAACACTGTGCCCCAAAGCATCCCAAACTGAACATGACTACCAATTCCCATAGCAATGAAGTAAGCTGCACACATATCACAACATGTCAGACTTAAACCCACCCCAAATCCCACAACACGTGCACCACCCATCATCGGACCTCTCCCTCCATAACACAATCCAGCAACATGCTGTGAGTATTCACAATGTAAATGTCTGCAGCAAATCACTACACAGGACAAGCATCCATGAGAGTACATAAAACAAAACCACCAAGGGAATCCACTGCTTGTCAAAGGACCACCACCACAGTAGTGCAGAATGTCACCATGGGAATAATCAGCGCTGCATGCCAAATAAAGCAGAGACTACTGCCAATGCTGCCAGTTAGAAAATCATACAGAACACTACACATCACATATATATCACAAACACAGCGGTATACGTCCGCAATGTACGACTAACATCAAGGCAGGGTACACTGTGTTTCATCTTGAAGATGCAATCCACACCATAAGACCATGGTACAGCACACATTGAGGGAAGGACAAATGTGTGTATACAACCAGGGACATGTGCATGTGACCAACAAATATCTGCAGGCATGTGTGATAAGTACAGCTGTCTATCATGAATCGACTAACACATACCTTATTTTGCTCACATGCAGGTGATAGTGGCTATCCTTTGAAGCCATGGCTCCTCACCCCTGTCCGAAACCTGCAGAACAGGCACGAGGAGGAGTACAATTGTTCCCATACCCGTACCCGTGTGGTCATTGAGCAGACATTTGGCCTTTTGAAAGCACGTTTTCGCTGCCTTAGCCGATCGTGTGGGGCAGTCCTCTACAGGCATGAGTAGGTGACCAAGATCATCATGGCATGTGTCATGCTGCACACATGTGTATCCGACGGAACGTGCCCCTGTCCCCTGACATTGAAATGCAACGACCAGGTGATGAGGAAGGGGATGAAGAAGATGTGGGGGCACATCATTGCGGTGCCGATGCACAGGAGGGATGTGCTGTGCGCCGGTCTGTGATTGGACAATATTTCTAAGACACATGGGTGCAGAGGGTGACATGAAAGTGGGACACAGGGCACTGGGTGTGGGAGTACATGTACACTATGCACTGTATAGCAATAAATGACACATATGCAATAAGGAATGTCCACTCAAGTATTTTTTCTGCTACACAACGGGTGTATTAAACTGTTAAATAGTGCAAAGTGCTCAAACCTTCCACCTCACACACCCTCTCCCCCTCCATCTCCCCCCACAACTCACCCACAAACCACCTCCCCCTTCCCCCACAACTCCCCCACACACCCTCTCCCTCCTCCGCCTCCCCCCACAACTCCCCCACACATGGTGTCCAAGCAAATGCTGCATGTTTCTGTCTATTGCCAAAATCAGGCTGCCCCATCTACATTTGTCCACGTCCCATACCTGTTGGCGGCATGTCCGATTACCGCAAGGTGCACGCAGACCTGCGAAGGGCACTGGTTTGAGTGGAGCTGGATGATGATGCGGTGCCCGCTTGCTCCAGTCTGGGGGCCGGACGCTCTGCCTCCAAGGAATCCGCTATGCGGGAAAGGACCTGCCTCAGAGAAGACACCTCCTCGCAAATACGCATATTGCTGGCCACAATGGTCTTTCTCAGGGATGCAGTGTTGTCCGCCCCTCCTGCCTTGCCTGGGCACTGTCGGAAACAAACTGACTGGCTAAGGCTGTCAGCTCCTCCTGGCGCTGCAACCTATGTTCCATTTGCTGCACCCCATCCCAAACACCAGTGGAGGTGGATGGTGCATGTGTCAAATTCCCAAATCCGTGTGGCCCCTCTGTGGGGCTCATGCTCCCTTGAGCTGGGTCCCCTCCAGACTGCTCCGGTATAGTGTCATTGTTGGAGTACAATGATGTGACCTGGGGTGGTGGTGCAGGACTGGGTGTGGCAGGTAAGTCCAAAGAGTCATCCTCCACAGGGACACACACCTGGCCCTGGCTGTGCACATCCTCCTCCGTCTGGGGTGCCGTGGCTGCCACCTCCCCAACAGATCTGTTCGCAGCTGAAAGGGCCCCAACGGCCACTGTCTCCTGTGCAGGGGACACAGATGTTGTGGGGACTGTAGCAGTGGTCCTTAGTGGCACCAGTGCTTTGGCATCCTGTGGTGTTTGTCCCCTCTGTGCCTGTCGTGGCTTGGCTGGCCCTTTCGATGTTGAAGGCCAGTTGCCTTCTTCCCTGGCCCTCTTCCAGGGAGTTGTTGCCTGTGTGGCTCAGTCCCGGGCCTCGCTGTCAGGATCTGAGCCTGTGGGGGACCGAGAGAGGGACGGCATCAGTGATGGTTCGACAAGCATCATGCATACATTGGTGTTATTGCTGTTCTACATATTAGAGGGGATTAGGTATTGGAGTTTTGACAATCACATTGCTTGGTATATGGGTGGAGCATGCAGGCATCAGTCAGGCACACACATGTTGGAGCTGGCCTATGCTGTGTGACATGCATTTCTGTTGTGGACTGCGTGCAGTGTGACTTATGCCGTTTTCATATTTGTGTGGTGTGTCTCAGGTATGGCATTGCCATACTGCATGCGTGTGGATGTATCTTTGCTGAGGACGGCATCTAGGTAGGGATGTGCCAATGTGTATATAATGGGCCATGTATTGCCAGAGGTCGAAGTGGCCGGGAGCAGTCGGAAACGGTGCTCCCATACTTTTTATTTTTAAGTTTCACTGCTCCTATACTTTTATTTTAAAAAGAAACCGTTCTGGAATGGTTTAGTTTTAAAACAAAAGTGTAGGAAGAGGTTGAAACTTGCACTTCAGTGCGCTGCACTGCACATTCACATAAATAGCAGGTGTGTTTGTTTGGAGGTTTGGATTGTGTGTAGAAGGGGGCGCAGAGATGGGGTTTGTGGTGAGGGGGGCAGACCAGTAGGGAACATAGTTCCACTACTTATTTTAGTACACTTCGACCACTGTGCATTGCCTCTTGGGATGGACAAATTGGTGGACTATCATCATACTTTGCATTACAGTGTTTTCTTAGGACACTCACCTCTATCCACTGATGTGGTGGTGCCACGTTCCATCTCGCCCACACCTTCTATTGCCTCAATGCCAATAGTGCTGGTGCAGATTTCCTCCCACCGGCTTAGTTTGATAGGGGAGCTAGGCCCTGGCTCCGGGTTGCCGACATTATGTTTCTGACTCTCAGGCACAGGTCGTCCCATCGCTTGTGCACGTCCTTGACCGTGCAGAGGGTGTTCCTTACTGCACTGACTTTTTGGGCAACAAGTTGCCAGATCTCCTTTTTCTTCATCTGTGCCTCTCTCTTGAGGTTGTTGGCAAAGACAACCTCAGTATTATCTGCCAGTGTCTTTGCGAGCATTGTCAGCTCGTTCTCCGTGAAGCGCTCTTTGCGCTGCCGGGATGCGCCTTTTTTGACAGCCTTAGGCATGATGCTGGTGGTGATGGTTTTTTTCTGCAGCTGGAATAGGCTCCAGGTCCTGTGTAGTTAGTGCGGCAATGGATTGTGTTTTTCAAGATGTCCGCCGTGCTCTTTCCCGTTCTGGCGCGATGATGCTACTTCCGGTTCCGCTTATGCCGTATCCATTAATGCCGGTCATGTTATTTAGAGGCGGACGGCAGCAGTAGTGCTGTCTGCACTTTCCACAGTGCCGCTAAGGGGCATGTTTGGGACTTTAGCGGCATGCTGGTACTGTCGATACCGGCATGCCACTACACTCGTGCACACAAACTCATAATAGCCCATTAGCGGGCTCTTTCCTACACAGACACAGTATTTGCTCCATGCCGGCAATAACTGTTTCTTACCTCCAACCTCGTAATGAGGCCCAGGGACTGCGGGGCAGTGACTGCGCCACTGCTGTCTGTCAATATGTCTGTCTGTGGACCTTGGTACCTAGATGTCTGTCTATTCTATCTGTGTATCTTTGCTTTAATGTGTCTGTCTAATGATCCATGACTTTATCTGTTTTCCTATGTACTGGTATCTCCTCCTGTATGCATATGTGTGTGTGCGTGTGTCTGTGTGTGCATGTGTTTTTTTTTGAGGGGGGGGTATCTGTCTGCCAGTCTGGTGGTACAGTTCTATCTGCGTATCTGTTGCTATATATGTCCCTCGGTATGTGCCTGTCTATCCAGCTAGTAGTCTGCCCAGCTGTCTCCTCATCTATCTGTCGCTATGCTGGTCTACCTGTCCAGCCTTGTCAAAGTACGCAAACTTCGAACATAGCGCCAGAAAGATTCATTTGTACGGCGCATCTTTGGCAGTAGCAGGTGCATAATTATATCTCCGCTTTAGCCACTGCATCAGGCAGGTATCCCCATGGTAACCCAACCGCGTGACGAAACTTATAGAACCGCTGCTAGGCAACGTTCATTTCTATTGAAAGAAGCACAACCGAGAATGTAAAAACACAAACTTTGTCCCTTTTAATGAAAACAATCTCAGCATTGCAGAAGTGCGCTCATTGAGGAAATGCGAGGCTCTGGGACGCACACTTTGACACACAATGGGAATGGAAACATATTTCCTGGAAATGCACTTACAGCAAGATAAACACCTGGATATATAATTGGATCCAATCTATATTGTTAAAAAATAGGCGAGAACAAATGGAGAATAGGTTGAGAAATGTGGGGGTGGGGGTGGGGGCAGTGGGGAGGTCTGGGAGAAATAAAAGAAAGCATTCCTTTAAACACGTGGAACCTTTGCCAGATGAACATGGCAAGTGTAGACAGGAACATATGTTAATTAAAACACATTTCTATAGCACGAGGAATGTGTCGACGTGGTGTAGTTCTATTACTTATTTTAAGTCTTAGTTGCAACCAGGGAGAAATCAAATGAGAGTTTACTGTAAAGGAATTATTGAATACGAGTTGGACAATACATTCCTTGTTTTTTTCAAGATTCGGTATACATTTGCAAGTATACATTTGCAAAGAGCTTAAAGAAGGTCCACAATAAATACGTGTACGAATGTATGCAAAATGCATAATGAGCTGAATTCCGCTGGCACTGAAGAGCATAGTCCCATTCTGTTTACGGGTGGATTATACAATCACACACTGCATATAGGCCGTGCATTCTAGAGGGCGGCAAATAACCCACCCGTGCAGTGTCCATGGCAGGCTATAGCTGAGACATTCTTATACATCACTGCATGGAGCAATGAAACATGTGGAGCAGTGGTAGAGCATTGGAAGGGGCTGCATGTATGCGCTAGACCACTTGCGAAGCAGCATACAAGGATACACACACAATCCAAACTGATAGGATTTCAGACGCCTGATTAGTCCTGGGCAAACTTATTTGGGTCAACTCTGAATTGCCCAATTTGTACTGGCTCGCCTGGACAAACGTTTCTTAAACTTCCTTCAAGTTTGGGCTGTGTAGGTTTCGGTGAGTTCACCCGTGCAGATTATACAAGGGCTCCAGGTTGGAGTTTGTTATCAGTCTTGTTGGCTGAGAATAAGGAAGATGGTTGCTAGAGTAGCTGAAAGAGAGGTAAAACCTTGACCTTGAAATTATGAATTGAGGATTGCACAGGGGCAACGTGCTGGTCTTGGACGCAACTTCGCAAAACCACGCAGAACAACAGCGGTTCGAATCGCGGATCCTCACTTAGGAACAGAACTCTGGTATAAGCACGTTATGAAAAACCAATAAAAAAACACATTTGCAAAAAAATGTAGATTATGTGGGAGAACTAGGACTTCTTGAGGGAAGGGAAGAGACATGAAATAGAATCTTGTTGAGGGTCAGAATGGGATAGGGTAGTTACTATTATTTTTAATGCCATGGTTGGTTGGAAGCAAGCAGGCTATTGGCATTCATTAACAGAGTGTACCATCTTTTCATGATTACTTATGAGTAGGCATGGGCAAAACCGCTTCAGCATAACTTGAAACTCTTGACTTTGTCCAGTTCGATCAAGTATTTTTCGAGGATCAAGGAAAAAGTTTAACAGGAGTTCAACCTTCCGTCTATATAAAGGCAGATGAGTCTCAGCTTCAAGCACTTGTGGCTTGTTTTTTTTAAAAAGGAAGGCACAATACATCAGAGCTCCCGATAGGGAAGTGAACGTTTGCAGCTAAAGTCTAGTTTATGGCTAATAACAGTGTAGGCTAGAACAGAATTAAACTGGGATTAGAGGCAAGGAGTATTAGGAACTGGTGCTGAATAATGTGGGGTTTGTGGGAGGAGGGCAGTACACCAAATCAGTAACAGGCCAGCGGAGCACAGCACAGCATTTACCAGAGAAACACTCCTAGTTGTTGGTAGACAAGAAGGGCAAATCAGTGAGAACCCCAAATGTATTGTATATGTGGCGAAGGGCAACACAGTGTTAGGCACTCGTGTCTTTTGTTGCCAGAGGAGTACGCCAAAGCAGTGACAAATGACTTTTTGGAGGAAAAGACCAAAACAGTGATAGGCATGTATGCCTTTTGCTGGCTAAGAGATGGGCAAAGCAATGTAAAGGACCCATTTCTTTAGCTGGGGGACAAGGCCAAAGCAGTTTTAGGCGCATGCCTTTTATCGAGGAAAGAGATGACCATAGGAGTGTTATGCAGACATGCTCTTTGTTCATGCAGATAAAGACAAAGAAAGCAGTAAGATTCACACATGCCAATGCTGGATTTGATTTTTATGGACTTCATTGATTCACAGTGCATCACCCTTTCTCATGGTGGCCCTGAATCATGCTGTTCCCATCTTCATCTTGTATCCAGACTTGCAACATCATGTGTTACTACTGACTTCTGCAATTGTATTCGCTCTCCCCTCTTGCTTCTCCACTCTTTTTGACTGCTTACTCTCTGCTCACTCCTCCTCTCCCTTTCTCCCTTTTCCTATTTCCTCCCCTCCTCGCCTTACTTTCTTCTATGCACTTACTCTAACAGAATTGTCCCTGGACCTAGTATGATAGCAACCTCGTATGTCTCCTCCTCCCTCCCCTTACTTGTTTTTTTCCTCCCCCCCACATCCTCCTGCAGCACTAATTGAAATGTTGGCAGGCCATGTATGATAGTCGCTTGCTTTGTTCCTCCCCTCTCTTTCTGCACCCCTCTCCCTCACCTTTTGTTTTCTGTGGCTCTACTAGAAATGCCGTCAGGCCTAGTACGGTAGTCACCTGTCTGTTTCCATTTCTTTCCCACTCTCCTCATCCCTTCCTTATCTGTGTCTTAGCTCTTGCTCTATCTGAAGTGTCGTTAGGCTGAGTACGATATTAATTTCAGATCCTTACTGTTCATGGCCTGTAAGAATGTAATTGTATTTTCCCTTGTTCCCTTCCTTGCCTTGAAGCGCTTTGGAACACATTGTGTATAGGCGCTATATAATTAAACTATCATATCATATCTGTTGTTGTCAGAAAATTCCAAAGAAGAGTTAGCTACATGTTTTTTTTTGTTGGTGAGTAAGGCAGTGGGAATAGTAAGTATCTTTGTAGGTGAGGAAGGCCAGAGCAGTGTTCGGCACACCTGTCTTTTGTTGGTTAAGGTGAAAGCCACAGTTGTGTTAGGCACACATGTCTTTTGTTGCCAGAGGTGTACGCCAAAGCAGTGAGAATACATCTATATTTTAAAGGTGGAACAGTTTTATGCGAAAATTACTTTTTGGAGGAAAAGGCCAAAGCATTGATAGACATGTATGCCTTTTGCTGGCTAAGAGATGGCCACAGCAATGTGAAGGACCCATTTATTTAGCTGGTGGACAAGGCCAAAGCAGTTTTAGGCACACAAGCCTTTCATTGGTGGAGAAGGCCAAAGCAGTCGTAGGCACATGTCTTATGTCGAGGAAGGAAATCACCATAGGAGTGTTATGCAGACATGCTCTTTGTTCGTGGAGGAGAAAGCCAAAGCAGTCAAAGCCACACATGTGTTTTATAGGCAGAGCCGCCCAAGCAGTTTTGGCCCCACACGTCTTTTGCTGGTGGAGGAGAAGGCCAAAGCAGTAAGATGCACACATATCTGTTGTTGTCAGAAAATGCCACAGAAGAGTTAGCTACTTGTTCTTTTTGTTGGTGAGTAAGGCAGTGGAAATACCAAGTATCTTTGTAGGTGTGGAAGGCCAGAGCAGTGTTCGGCACACCTGTCTTTTGTTGGTTGAGGTGAAGGCCACAGTGGTGTTAGCCACATGTATCTTTTGCTGGTAGATAAGAAGGTCAGATCTGTATGAGGCACACATGTCATTTGCTGGCAGAGGAGAAGGCTGAAGCAGCAGTAGGCACATGTGCCTTTCGATGATGGAGAGGGCCAAAGCAGTGTTAGGCACACTTGTCTTTTGTTGGTGGGGCAGTGAGGACCCCACATGTGTTCTATAGTCCGAGAAGGCCAAGCAGTATTAGGTACAAATGTCTTTTTGTCAGAGGAAATGTTCATAGTAGTTAGGCAGTTATGGTGTTAGGCAGCCGTGTCTTTCTGTATTAAAGGCAGAGATGGGCTCCACCCCTCCTTCTTACCCTTTCTTTTTTTCCCTCAACGACCTCATGTTGCTCAATTACCCTTGGCAGCTGCCCCCTGGCCTTAAATATTAATTCTCATGTGACAGTCCAATTGAAAATTATAGGTGCCCCAAAAGCACAGTACCTTGTTAGTCCAGTCCATTGTGTTGATTCCTGTTCTTCTGCACTTTATTTCCCCCCTCCCTGCCGCGTGTGGCTGCCACAGGATAATTACCACTTGTCTCCCAGTGTAACTTTATATGTTATTATTTATTTGGATTTATCAATTTTTTGCATTTGTAAAGTGCAAGGCATATATTATTTTCGCAAAATTGATTAGTTGAAATTGCTAAATAAATGTTATTTGATTAGCATTCTAAATGATATGATTAGCAATTTTTATATCATTACTTTCATTGCAAAAAAACCGTTAAGAAAGATTATTAACAATGTTGATATGCACCCTTCTTCTGTTATCACCAAGTACAGTGCTGCCCATTGTTTGGCATAAGTACACAGTAAAAATGTGCCCCAACTGCTAGGATTAACTGTGGATTTCCCTTTCTCAAACAATTCAATGCCATTGTTTGACATGTATCCCTTATTTGTGTGCTACCTATTCTTTTCCCTCATGATATACTTTCAATTGCCTGCTCTCAGCAATCTTATTGAAATGGCTATTCACACACTCACATTGACTCCCTCCTGTCTCTCCACCTCCTTTTCTGCTTCTCCAAGGCATACATTATTTTTGCAAAATTGATTAGTTGAAATTGCTAAATAAATGTTATTTGATTAGCAATCTAAATGATATGATTAGCAATTTTTTATAGCATTACTTTCATAGCAAAAAAAAACATTAAGAAAGATCTTTAAAAATGTTGATATGCACCCTTCATATGTTATCACCAAGTACAGTGCTGCCCATTGTTTGGCATAAGTACACAGCTAAATTGTGCCCCAACTGGTTGGCCTTACTGTGGATATCCTTTTCTGAAACAATTCAGTGCCATTATTTGATATTTATCCCTTTTTTGTGTGCTACCTCTTCTTTTCCCTCATGATATACTTTCAATCGCCTGCTCTCAGCATTCTTATTGAAATAGCTATGCACACTGTCACTTTGCATCCCTCCTGTCTCTTGATAGGGGGAATTCTCCAGAATGACTAATATTCCTTACCTACTGAGTCCCTCAGCAGCTTTGCTGGATTTCAAGAATTTGTTCTTTTCACCTGGTAAGTGTGTGACCCTTTTATCAACTCTTACATGTGCTTTGCTGTGTTTCTTTACATTTTTTGTGTTCATAGACTGTGGAGCCTTACCTACTCCATATGCATCATCTTTTTACTGTGTGTCACACAGCACCTTTAGTGCATTGACACAGGGTTGTCTTTTTCAGACTTCACACTCTAAACTCCATTTTCTGGGACTGACTACTGTCTCCCAGAACATGTAAAGTTGCCATTGACTTTATTAGCGTTTTTAAATTCACAGACCCAGTATACATTATCTTCCATAGAGTACTGGAAAGGCTTAATAGATATCCTTTTTTGTCTGTTTCTCATGGAACATTAATTCGTTCCCCTTTCTTTATGATTTGGCTGGTGGCAGTGGTATCTAAAAAAATTTCCCTACCGCGGACTATGAAAATAGCTTGGTACTTTTTTAGGCTAAGTTAGTAGCCTCAAACTTTAATCTGATGGACCCCTTTTAATTTTATTTGTTTTGGCTGGTTTTATTCGCCATTTGTAAAGGTCTTTCTCATGTTTTACTCTGCGCGCCAAACCAGGTTTGGTTCCTTTGTTCGCCGTCCTTTGGTGGGCTTCTGCACAGAAGCCCTCCTTAGGCGCCTGAGAGTCTAGGTAGACAGGATGTGAGGGAGGGGTTTTAGGCCCCCTGCACAGGCTCTCCTTGGAGACCCCAGTCACACTCTTGTTTGATTGGCTATGTGACTGTCCTGCCAGGACAGCCACCCTGCTGTGCGATTGACAGCCAGGCTGTGTGAATGGGGGGTAAAACTGCATAAAATATAGGTCTCTGGGACTTGGAAGGCAGAGTTGCCACTGGATCAAGAGAACCAAAGAGAAGCTGAGGGAAAAGGACTACTGCAACTACTGAACCTCCCGGTAAAGCCCTACTGCTGGTCCAAATCTCCTACACTTTGACGACAGAGAAGATCTGCAAGGAATCTTCTTTCCCTGAGCTGGTGGGACCAACCAGTTTGCCAAACACCAAGCAAAGCCTCCCTCGCCTGGTCAAATTTGCTATGCATCGCTGCAGTGAACTGGAAAGCCAGGAGGACCGGACCCTGTTTGGGTTTTAAGGAGTGCACCTTTTATCCATCGCTTTTCTCTGCTGCTGGTTTCTTCCCTGGGCAGTGCAGGACCCGACACTTGCTTCAGGAACCGTGAGCCTGCAGGATCTGCCAGGAACTTCTGCCTCAGGTACAGCATTCTTCTTCTAATAAGGTACTGTTCAAATCCGTTGTTTGTTCCGTCTGACCACAGTGAAAGTGTTTGAAATCTTTAGCTAATATGAGGGCTTGTCCTTCCCTACTCTTTTAAATAACTTTTCTTCCAACCAACTTCAATTCAAACACTTGGCAAAGACTTAACCACAAACTACTCTGAACCGTGTGATCCTCTGCAAAGACTCTGAACCATTAACATTGGTCCAGGCCTATTGATTTGAATCCTAGTTGTATTAAGCCTTTTCTAGATTCCCCTGCCTACTTACTTGTTGGTGCTGCTTGATTTTGAATAACCTTGTCTTTCCCTCCCTTTTTAAATTGCTGGAGTGCCATTTTGCTCACCCTTAATTTTGAGCATAAATTGTCCAGAATTCATCGGGTGGTGTGTAGTGTATTAAGATTGTGATTTTCTGCTGCTTTACATTAGTGCACTGTTTTACAAATGATTGTGTAACTAAATGTATATTATTTTACTCAGAAACCTTGACACAGTGTTTGTTTGAGCCATAGTAAATGCTGTCCTTTGTGTAACTATTGATACTGCTCACTTTACTCTTGAGATAAGTCCGGCTGCTCAGCCATCACTACCACTTTACTGTGTAGTACAGGCTTGTACGAAAGGTGAATTTGTACTGTCACATGTAGTCTTAATTGTGTGTGGTGTTCCCAAAGGGTACTGCATATGATTCTTCCTAACATCTCTTCACCTCCTTTTCTGCATCTACTCTAATACAAATGCTTTATCCATCATCTTTCCTATTCTTTCTCATTGTGATCCGTTTATTCCATGATCGCTGAATCCATAATATCCGCCACACTATCTGTTTTTGATAAATTAGGTTACTATCTAAGACCATATTCTATTGCCCAGCAGTTTAAGAGAGTAAATCTACACACTCATTTTATTTAGAAAAGCTACAATTTCTTACAACAGCTCCAGCAAGTCTTTTAAAAATGGACAATTACATGCTATGTAGCCTTATGATTTGCAGTGACTGGTAAACTTGGGTTATTTGTAAAGCTGCTCACTCTCATCACACTCCTTACGAAACTGTGCAAAGAGTAGTTCAGCAAGTGAGAGGATTTCTTCCATCTAAACATGTAGGGTCTTACAGGGAAGGATTCAGTATGGCAAGATGGGGAGACAGACTTTGAAAAAGGGCACAGTTTAGCTGGGGAGTCTGTATTTCCAAAGAAGGAGCAAGGCCTAACTAGCCATCTGCTTGGGGTCCCCATCCTACCCCAACACCACTTCAGTCCATAGGCTCGCTGGCACAAAGTGTAAACTACACTGCATCACAGTGAGGGCCAGTAACTTCACAGCAGCATGATAAATAACATATCATGTTGCTATTAAGCAACAAAATGGTAATCATATTAGAATGGCAAAAGGATGAAAGGCTGAAACTGCCCTACCAAAACTTCATCAAATACATAGAAATTTGAAAAAGACCTGCAGAAATCTACATATATGTTCACCCACGTGTGCCAACTTTTGATTTTCCCCAGAGGGCAGAAATCAGTGCCCTCCCCGTATAGGAGCAATCAACAGAGCAAAGCAAGGGATCCCCAATTCTGTCCCAGAGGGATCTTTTGAAGAATGTGCCCAAACTGCAGCACTTTTTTCAGTAGAAATCTAAAAAAAAGCTGTAGGAATATCAGACAGTTATGAACACATGGGGCCTCATTACGAGGTAGGAGGTAGCCATGGTACTATTAGCACCATGGCTACCCCCTTTCCGCATTCCGGGTCCGGGTTCTCGAAATAGGGACTTACCGGGTCATTCCAACCTTGGAGGACCCGGTAAGTCCCCATTCCGTGAACCATTCCCCATTCCCATTCGAGGCCCCATAGGGTTCAATGGGAATGGGGATGGAGCTAATAACGGGCCTGGTAATAGCGGGCCTGTTATTAGCTCCATGGTCCCTTCGCAGCTCCCGCTAAGGGTGCCTGGTAAAACCAGGCACCCATAGCGGGACCCGCTAAGGGACCTCGGAATATGGCGGTACGGGTTTACCGGCATCAGTCTCCTTACCGGTGCCCGTTAATCCTTACCACCCAACTCGTAATGATGCCCATGGTCTCAAAAACAGTCACGTAGTCTGCTGTAGTACTTTCCAGATTTGTCGGTTAGGGTTCATGACTCAGCTTTCAAAGAATTCAAGGTAGGATTTGGATCCCTCTATACTGGTCAACATCACTGCATTACCAAAGGTGCAGTTCCTGTAATTGATTTAAGTCAACTGTGTTTCAACTTCAGCAACATTCATTTATGATATACATTTGAAAACTCAAAGCATGTTAATGGATTCAAATTGAGGTTCCTGAGCGCGTTGCTCAAGAACAAAGTGGGCAATTGCCCCCATGTAGTCAGTGGAAATGTGTATAGCTTTCCCCATGGAATGAGTCCACTTAATTATCACAAGTAAATGTTTTCTCTTCTGCCACGCAAAAGTATTGAACATGCAAAGTTACTGCTGAACAAAGCTAGTAATGCACATGAAAAAAATGCCAAGTTTTCTCACCTAATATAACTAATTCATTCAAACGCGTCTCAAAAATATGCTCAAACGGAGCTCTTAATCCTGAGCTTTTACTCCTAGCATTTTAGAGCATGCCATTTTGCATTCTTATGCACCTTATAAATGCAGGGGCACCAGAATGCAATATAATATCAGCATAAACATGAATTGGAGATTGTGGCAATGCAAGATCTTGAGAGCTCTGTAAACTGGACTAAGATTAGTTCTGACTACAATAGACCTCACCTGCTTGAAGTCAATGTTTGACACCCATATGCATCTTGCTTTTGTTCCTAATGTGTATAATATTTGCATTTCAAACAATCATCAGTAATACTTAAGGCTGCAGAAAAGAGCTACTCCTACACTATTTGCAGTGCCTAGTACAGCCATTAGGAGTAAATACCAGTGAGAAGTGCTTTAATGAAATCAATGAGCCAATATGGAAAAAAAGACTTGCAAGCCAGGAGAGCTTCTGAGTAGCCGAGGCACTTTCTGGAATGTGTAGGTTCCCCATGACTACTTTGAGAGAAGCAGCAGATGGGCTGATGGCCCTCCTTCACTTTATTTTTGGAAGATTCAGAGAGCAAGAAGCCCATGTGCTGCGCTATAAGCATTCTGAATAAAATAACCTATACTTTCACTTCTTTTGTGGGAACTCGGATTATGCAAATGCTATGCATTAAAGTAGAATATGCATTGCTGAGGAAGCTGTGCTTCTATTAGGGATAACTGATAGTCGAGGAGTCTCGTTATTGCAGAGATACATGGCATCTACTGTCATAAATCACCAAATCAAAGGTTCTAGTATTTGCAGAGCAACAGAATTCATGAAGGAGAGGTGGAGGAAAGGCATTAGTTCTGAAAGCTGTGCCCCTGCCGATGCTGGTCAACCACTGAAATCTTAAAAAACCAAACAGTGTTGCCTAAAATTGCTTCCATTCCACCTACAGAGCTTGAAAAAGGAAATACATCTGACTTTAAGCAGCTGGGGTGTTTATACTGCTATTTCCATATGTCCTGGGAGAGTATCTCCTTGTAGTGTATTTAAATCCCTCTTGTTGGTATGTCAGAGTCCAGATTGAGCAGAACACAACAATTCTGAAATTGCACATTTCTGCAGCCAGCTTCTCACACGTGTGTGCTCTTCTCTTCAGATATACGTTCCTATGATTCCCCCAGTGAGAAGGAATTATGCTGATATACTTCATGAGATGTTTATAGAAGCTCATGGGGAAAAGGAGGAGATCTAAAAGAAGTATAAGGGGTATAATCAAGAGTTAAATGATTACCTGTACAGTACCGCACATTTGGGAAATAGCATATGGTATCAGCATATGAAAGAAGTGGGAAGGAGGACTTCAAAGGAGGAATGCTTTGTATGTGCACTCCTGCCTTATAGTATGGGGCAGTCTAAGATTTTCATAGCCATTGAAATAGACGCCGAGACAGCACATTGTCTATCACACATGCGGTCTGCTGGACAATGGGTCAGTTCATGGGCCGAACAGCCTATCTCAAATGGGCAACTAAATGGAAAGAACCAGAGGAAGACGATTACATCCAGGATACAAAGACAAGGCTAAGAATGCATACTAAGAATCACGTGATCAGATACAATCAGCCTGGAGTAAAAAAAGCTGAAATCAGATGGGAAGTAAACAGAAGACCAGGAAAATTCCAGGAGTACAGGAAAATCTGCAGAGGAAGCTCAAAGATGAAAGAATAGAGGCCAGATGCAGATTTGGGGATCAGCACTTTCACCAGATGGATGGGAAGGAGTGGTCATCTGCAGAGCTTGGGTAGTCATTGGTCACCCTGCGTCAACCATTGACATAGTACAGAACGGATGCAAACCTCTCTGGCCGAAACTTGCTAAACTACTGACATGGGTCGAAGATAAGGGAGGGCCTTTGCAGATAGAGCCTTTGGAAAGTGCAAAATTGTGCTTCAGAAACAATGGCACAAGAAAAGTTGGAGAGAATCGGAATTTTGGTTGAATCTTTTATGTACCAGGAATGAACATTGGGACAGCAGTGATCATGGATCCCTACTGGGCTTATGGATCCAGAGCTTATACAAAGCTGCCCAAGGATTGGGGAGGACGATGTTCCTATGTAAACGTTCATGTTCCAGCCTTGGTGATTCCTAAAGGAGACTTAAACTTTGTTAGCTTTCCAAAAGCAGATGCTCACCTGAGGAAGAAGAGATCTGTAGAGCTGATGAAGAGAGAGAACTATTTCTCAGTAAAATCAATAGAGGCTTTTGATTCTATCCCATATGAGCACATCTTGTTCAGCCTGACTTCATCAATATTCACAATGATCTTCATGAAAAGGATCCAGACAGCAGCAAAGACTAATTGGTTACAGATAAGCAGATGGGAGTTGTTGCAGATGATCAACACCATAAAGGGATTCAATGCTATCAAGGAAGAGCTAAGAGCCATATGACTGATGACTCTTCAGAATAGATATGTCTTAGACGTGATTACAGCCATGGATGGAGGTGTTTGTGTTAAAATTGGAGAATCAGGTTGCACATTTATTCTTTCTCATGATGACGAGAAAGGTAGCCTGACAGAGGTCATATAGATGCTAACAAAGCTACACGTCCAAATGGTAGACGAAGTTGAAGACAGTGCTGATGACAGTTGATTTGGATCAATCTTTTCATGGGTTCCACAGTGGATAGCAGTTCAAGTTCCTTGGAGCCCTGATAGTGATGATAGTAATTGGATTGTGTATGATCAGGATATTAATTTCACAATTCAAGAATACTGCAAAGAAAGGGCCTCATTACGAGGTAGGAGGTAAGGGTACCGTTATTAGCTCTGAAGTCCCTTAGTGGATCCCGTCCTTAACACCTGGGGCCTCATTACGAGGTTAGAGGCAGCCATGGCGCTATTATCGCCATGGCTGCCTCCAAACTCATTCCGACCCCGCCCTGGTGGGTCCATTCCAAGGTTGGCGGGACCGGTAATTCCCCATTCCCCAGAGCGCATGTGTGATAGACAATGTGCTGTCTGAGCGTCTATTTCAATGGCTATGAAAATCTTAGACTGACCCATACTATAAGGCAGGAGTGCACATACAAAGCATTCCTCCTTTGAAGTCCTCCTTCCCGTGGCCTCTTCCCTGGGCAGTGCAGGAACCACCCAGTGTCCTCCTTCTTGTCCCCATGACTGAAGCTCAGGAACAGCGAGATCTGCAAGAACTGCCAGGAACAACTGCCTCAGCTACAGCTTTTCTTTATAATTAAGGTACTGTGCAAACGCTGTGTAGAAATCCTTTCTGCCGCAGTGAAAGTTTGTGAAACTTTCCCAACTTTGGAGTCTTGTTTGCTCCTAATCCAGCATATAACTCTTTTTCTGGCAAACTACTTCTACGAACATTGGCAAAGACTTCACTGTTTACTACCAGAACTGTGCTATCCTATCCAAGACGCTGAACCATTGACTTTGGCCCAAGCATATTGAATTGAATTGCCTGTTGTAGTGAACTGAAACTATTTGTCCTACCTATGAAAGTAATTGTGCTTTAATTCTTTTAACCTTTGTCTTTCTACCCCCTTTGAAAGTTACTGAAGGCCCATTTTACTCCCACTTCAGGGGACCCTAACTTGTTCAGAAACGTATTGGGTGTGTACTGTAGTGTATTATAGTGTGATATTGAGCTGCTTCTTACAAGTGAAACGTTTTCCAACTGACTGTGTAAATAAATGTATATTCTTTTACCAAGAAACCTTGAATAGTGTTTGTTTGAACTACTGTGATTGCAAGTCCTTTGTGTAACATCTTGTACTGCTCACATCCCCCTTGAGATAAGTCTGGCTGCTCAGCCACTGCTACCACATAACTGTGAAGAACAGATTTGTACCAAATGTGAGATTGTGCTTATACCTGCAGTCTTAATTGTTTGTAGTGTTCCCAAAGGGTACTGCATGTAATTCTGCCTAACAGAAAGCCATAGGAATGAAGATCATGATTGATGTTGAATCAGGATGGAAAACCAAAGAGCTAACAGATGAAGATATCAGAGATTACATGAAAGCGAGCATCCATGCACCTGAGGGAATGAAATTTCTATATCCAAAGAACCATAAGAAGTATGTGGGGAGATGGATCTATTGCAGTGCAAGTGGACAATGCATTCTTATGACCTGGAACAAAGATGAGCATGTGAAATCAGCTGGATGCCTGAAAGGAGTAATAAAGATATGGGTCCAGGAAAAGCATTTCTTCAGAAGAGGATGCCTAGACGTGAAAGATGATGAGAGAGTGGTTGATGAATTGCCCAGAGGGGGGATTGTAGAGAAGGAGCCAAGTACCCCCACCTCAAGCATCTCGCCCATGTTGCCTATATGTTGGGAACCAGAGTGTGAGACACGAGCAGTGCCAGTGAACATACCGATACCTAGTAGAATGCTGGAAGCGAGATTCCCATTGAGGAAGCCATACCTGCATACACAACAGTATGATCACCATTTGAATGAAATACCAGAAGAAGTGGGTCAAATGAGCAAAAGAGCAGATTGGTGACATCACAAGTTAGACTGACATAACCAGAAGAGATGCAGAAACAAGAGAACATAGACATTCTATAGGTATTAAGGAAGTATCAGAGATAAGTAACATTTCGGGATCGAACTAAAGATGTTTATGATCACAGAACCTAATGAAGATATCAAGTTATTTTACACGTGTACAGATGCATAGAAACACAAGCAGACAAAGTATTCTTGAAGCTGGCTATGTAGTGAACAGATTGCGGCATGCACCAACATATATATATAGGAGTGAGTGAACTATGGATGATTCCACTATGCATTTTAGCAGAGCTGGACTAGCAAGGGAAAGCTTTTCCAGTATGCCACAATTGAAAAATAATTGAATTACAGGAGTGAATCAAAGAAGGGCGAGGCTGGACCATCCCCAAGAAGTGAAGGCAACTCTGGGCTGGAATGATTAGACAGTAGCTACAAACTTGTGAAAGAACAACTCTTGTTCAGAAGACATTCACAAAAACAAGGAAGACATCAGAGGTTCATTAAGTTATAGTATTTTAAATACACCAGAGCTCGAAATCATGGTCCTCAGTCATGTGGATGGGTGAAAATGGACAATCATGATGAACCACACCTATGCAGGGAGACAGAGTATGCTATACTCCCTTTTATTTTCAGACGTGAAGAACAAACTCAAGTACAATCTTCAAAGGGCTAATTGACTGGCAGACAGCAGAGTGATGATGGATAGTGGTCTAATTGGTGGGAAGCTATGGTCAAGACTAAACCCACCAGCACCTGGGATGCCTGCCTGCATGCTGCTGGCATATGTGGATAAGTACTGACGAATGTCAGGGTGCCAACCAATTATAAAGGGCCATGTAGTTAAGAGCCCTATAGTTTGTGTAACCAATGGGACGTTGTGTATTTGATGACATTCATAGTGACCTGTTTGAGGGGTGGGCTTAGTTGCCCCACCTGACGTCAAAAAACCCTGTCACTCTCTTAGACTACTATGGAAGTATACTTAGATGTTCCCTTAGATTCAATCACTTTTGCCAATAGGTTTTTGTAGTTTGCCACACAGGTTGACATCAGCAATTACAAGTTTTTACTATATAACTCATGTTTTTTATAAACTGTTTCGAGATCATGCTGTTGTGAAAAAAAAACAAAAATATCGAGGCTGAGTACCCCAAAAGGAAATACAACAAACACGGGTTACAAAGGAACATACAAAGTACCTTATTTTATACTGAATCCAGTTACAAAAACAGAGCAAAATCAGATAGCTATCGGCCCTCAGTACAACACAACGAACTCCAGCGTGGTTCAGTGTGTTCAATGAGAGACGCTGTACATTAGAATGCATTGGCTTTTTATACACTTTGTGGGCACAATGTCCAGCCCCACTTCGGGTTAATATTCCACTTAATACATCACCGATCTAGGGTTCATGCCAAGTCTCGAACAACCGCATATAACTGGTTTGCCTTTAATTCATGTATCAACAAGCCTATACAGCAACTGTGTGATCTGGGATTTTCATGTTAGTCTTCTTAAACATTAATACAATGTGGTTAAACAAGTGTTCTATGTTCAGTATTTGAATACATTTTTTTTATAGTATACTCGTGGATTAGTTTCTTTACACAAGTAATCCCTTACACACAAGTCAACGAAGGACAAGGTCTCAGTTCATGACCTCAACAAGTGGCCTGCAGGCAAGTTACATATTAGCTATGTACAGAGGTCAAGACGGCCATGTTGTATTTTGGAATGACATCGTCCACCATTTTAACTCATAGGGTGACTTTTACAAAGCAAATCCTAAAATAGCGGATGAACCTAAAATGGCGGCTTACATTGATTTTAAGGTCAGGACCTTGCAACACGGATTCTTTCGCAAGCGACTTTCGAGCAGCTTGGCGTAGGCCAATATACATATAGTTATTGCAATAGGAGGCACAATATAATTTCTCTTTTGACACTGTGAGACGTCCGTTGATGTCCGTTGTACTCCCTGTTTTAGATAATTGACATTAAAACAGTTAAACCTTTGCCAACTTCCTTAGTTAGTTTGATTATTGATGTTTGAGTAACTTTTGCATCCCCATTCATCTCAAAGTATTGCTACCTCGCCTTAAAGGGCTGGGTTGGCAACCGCGGTTCAGTAGGGGGAACAGAGGGTAGCCAGAGACAATAATCTTACTAGGGTAGGTGACATTGAGATCGCGCAAGTTCAGGGGAAGGGTAAATGTGCAGTACATGGGAATGACAGTAAAATAAAGAGAATAAATAAAGCAATAAGTAAAAGTGTGGCCAGCTGGTGGCAAGTGCAAAGGTAAGTGCAGACATCAGGTGTGAAGTGCTGGTAGAGGGCTGTCGGGATACACAAAACAGTCCCCAAGTACGGGGATGCCAAGGAGGCAGTGCAGGGGTGCAACTGGTGAGGGCGGGGCCCTAGGCCCCAGATCAGAGGGTTATCAGGTGACCAGTGCAGTTTCAACAAGGAGTTAAGCAGGGGAGAGGAGGAGAAAAAGCAGAAGCAAAGAGGAAGGTTTTGAGGTGTTTCCGGAACCTCATGTTTCAGGGAGGCAGGGAGGCCATTCCAGAGGGAGGCCCCAGCTGAAGAAAGAGATCTACCACCAACTCGTTGCTTGGAGAAGCGACTGACCCTGAGGGAGATGGAGGCGGATGAGCGAAGAGCTTGAGAAGGAAGATATTTAGGAAGATAGAGTTGAAAGTAATGAGGACCAAGGCCCCAGAAAGCCTTGTGGACAATGCAGAAGGTTTGAACTAAATCCTCGCTGCCACTGGGAGCCAGTGCAGAGATTTCAGTCCTGGACAGATACGATCCTTGGGCTTGAGGCCAAGGACAAGTCTCGCACTCCTATTCTGAATTAGTTGAAGCAGGCAGATTTAGAAAGAGGCTGTTGCAGTAGTCCAGCCTAGAGAGAACCAGTGCTCTGGATACAGTGAGCTTTTCGGGGAAGGAGAGAAAATGAGGAATACCTCTGAGGAGGTGCAGCTGGTAGTGTGACTTCTTAGAGACGTCAAAGATGTGAGTAGAGAAGGAGAGTGTGGAGTTAAAGATGACACCGAGGCTTTTAGCCTCACAGGTGGGAGTAAGAAGAGGGCCAAGAGAAGCCAGCCAGAGAGTGACAGGAAAGGAGGGAGCAGGTGTGCCAATGAGGAGAATCTCGGTCTTACTGGCATTAAGGCAGAGATCATTGGTGGCACACCACTCCTGGATAGCAGACAGACAGTCAGAGATGAGAGAAGGAGAAGAAGTAGAGGAATGGAGCCTGAAAATGAGTTGAGTGTCATCCGCATACAACTTATAGTTGGGAAAGAAAGCGGCAATGCGGTGGGCAAGAAGTGCCAGGTATTGGTTGAACAGCCAGGGAGAGAGGCTAGACCCCTGGGGAACACTACAGGTAGCGATAGAGGAGAGGAAGGACCCACGTTGGACCTGGGAGGCTCGATGGGAGAGCAAAGGGGTCAGCCAATCCAAGCCCTGATCAGTGATACCAAGGTTATCATGGAGACAGTTGAGCAGGATGGGATGGTTGACCATGTCAAAGGCAGAAGAGAGATCAAGTAAGATGAGGACACAGGGGGTGTTGGAATCAAGGTTGGAGAGCAGGTCTTTATGGATATAAGGAGAGCAGTTTCCGTACTTCTGGCAGCTCTGAAGACAGACCGATGTTCATGGAAACAACCAACAGATTCAGTGTGAAGTTTAAGCTGGGAGATGGCCAGCTTTTCCAGGAGTTTGCCCAGGAAAGGAGTGATGGAGATTGGGCGATAAGTAGCCGTGCAGGAGGGGTCGACTGTGGGTTTCTTAAGTAGAGGGTGCACAAGGGAGTGCTTCACGGGGGAAGGGAAGCCATCAGTGGTGAAGGAGTGGTTGCAGATGTCAGCCAGAGCAGGGGCCAAGGTGTCAATGTGGTCCTTGATGGTTTTGGAGGAACAGGGGTGGACCTGTTTTGACAAGACTTTCATCAATCAGTCTTGTCTGGGGAGAAAAGTGGAAAGGCAGAGAAGGAGGGCGAAGGGGTGGCCAAAGACAGGCCAGAGGAAGAGCAGGGAGTAGGGGGGACAGGGGGAGAGGAATAGAGAGAGGACAGGATGTCCTGAGTTATAGAGACGAAATGAGAAGCCAGGGCCGTGCAGAGGGCCTGGGAGGGGACAGGAGAAGTAGAGACTGCAGCAGGGTTGGCCAGCTCCTTGCAGATTTTAAAGAGGTCGACCAAGTTGTTAGGTGCCACAGAGACACAGGCTTGGATGTGGGCTCTCTACTTGGTTTGGACAGAGAGCCGGTATTGCTTTTGGAGCAGGCGGCAGGCCAGTTTGTCAGAGGATGTACTGGAAGCACGTCATTTCCTCTCAGCCACCCTGCACTTGCGTTTAAGGGTGACGAGGTCTGAGTTGTACCAGGAGTTGCACTTGACTTTGGGCTTCAAGTGGATCCTCATGACAGGGGCAAGAACACCAAGAGTATCAGATATAGCAGAGTGGAGCATGGAAAAGGCTGTGGCAGGGCGTGAGTCAGCCAATGGGGGAGGGGGTGAGAAAGTGGCAGCGAAAGCTTCAACTGACACACACTTCATGGGTCGGATAACCGAGAAGGTAGGTGACAGTGTTGGAGTTGGCTTGGCCTGAGAGGCAGAGAGGGTGAGCTGGCAGGAAAGGAGAAAGTGATCACTCCAGGAGAGAGGAGTGTGAGAGGGATCAAAAGGGGAAGGTCTGAAGAGATCAGAACATCCAGAGTGTGCCCTGCAGAGTGAGCCGGGCTAGAGGGGAGGATAGATAGTGAGAGAGAGTCGCAGAGGTCGCAAAAGAGTACAGAGGAAGGACAGGAAGCATCCAGGTGGATGTTATAGTCTCCAAGAAGGAGGAGTTGAGTGGTTGAGGCAAGGAGGGAAGAGGAGAGGTCCGCCCACTCAGAGAGGAAGGAGGAGATCTGACCAGGTGGCTGATAGATGGTAGCCACAGTAAGGGAATGGCTACGAGAGAGAGATAGCCTGCAGACGAGGCATTCAAAAAAGGAGTAGGCCTGAGTAGGAATGACAGAGGCAGGATCCACTCAGGGAAGTTCAGGGCTACACCCCCTCCGGAATGGCTGGACCTGGGCGCGGAGAGGATCTTGTAGCCATCAGGAAGGAGAGTTTCAAAGCTTTTGAGAGAGCCGGCCGTGAACCATGTCTCGGTGAGACCGAGGACATTGAGGTCAAGTTCTTCCAGGAGGCAGCAGATGTAAGAGGAGTGTTTGACAGCTGAGCGAGAGTTAAGAGTGGCAATATGGAGAAAGATGCCATTCTTGAAAGACTTCCGGGGAGGGGTACAAATCAGAGGTATGCCCTGCGGAGGTGTAGAAGAAACCCAAGGGGGGGGGCTGAAGAAGAAGGAGAGGGCAAGGTAGCAAAGGAGGAGACAGCAGGGGGAGGCAAGGAAGCTGTGGAGGGAAGAGAGGGGACAGCAGGAGAAGGAATGAAATTGATGAGGCGCGGGAAGCATCTATCAAAGAGGAGAAGGTTGGCCTGAGGGCCTTGGACCAAGACAGTACCATTCAGGTAAACATTTATGATGACCTTAGAGGAATCGAAGGAGGTCAGGAGGGGCTCCCACCGGGTGCCACCATTAATGGGAGAAGAAGAGGGAGGAGAAAGCACAGAGACCATATGAAGAGTCCATAGGTCTGGCGAGAGAATGGCAAAGAGGATGTCGGTGAGGGTTTGCCTAGAGGAGGCACTGGTATAGGTGTCAGTGATAGGGATGCGTGGGTTGGAGACCTGGATATCCTTTTTAAACTTCTTTCTACCAGATTTAGTGAAGAGAGCAGGATAGTCGATAGAGAAGCAGTTAGAAAAGATAGGAGAGACAGAGAGCACCATGGGGTAGGAAGGGAGAGGAGAGAAGAGAAAGAGGGGAAAGGGGGGGTTGGAGTGAGGAGGACACTAGGGGAGGACACAGGGAGGGGTGGAAGCAGACGAGACAGGGAGAGACGAGACAATTGAACAGAACAACAAGGGCTCAGACAGTAGTAACCAGTATGCTAGGTGCACGCTTTGCTAAGAAGGCAAAAACCAAAGATAGCCCTACTTTCACAATGTAGTTTAGCAATCGAGACAGGACACTGAGGTCTAAGAGTCCTTTAGTGTGGGAGAAGGGTTTGGTTTTACAATGCAATTTAAATACTTTCACAATTCACTTAAATAAAAACACACCTAGGTCTAAGAGTCCTGTATAGTGGGAGAAAGGCCTAGGTTTCACAATGCAATTCAAATACTTTCTCAATTTAATTAAATAAAAACACACCTAGGTCTAAGAGTCCTGTATAGTGGGAGAAAGACCTAGGTTTCAAAATGCAATTCAAATACTTTCTCAATGCAGTTAAAATAGCGCAGATGGCACAATTATTCAAGTGTAGGTGAGGTTGCTATGTGGCAGGATTTTCAGGGTAGAGTGATGGCTCTATTCCTCACCCGGGCCACTCCTACCTTACTAATCATTGATGGTTGACGGCTGGCCACTGGCTTCCCCTGCTGACACCTGCAGACACAATTTGGAGCCGCGTCTATAGGAGCCGCCCTTTGCCTATGGACCAGTAGCCGCAGGGGCTGACGGGCATAGCGCTGCACTGGGGAGGCGAGTTATGTGTACGGAAGTGGCCAATCTAAAACAAATTCACCTCACCTGCGGCTCCAGGAATTAGAAATGAGCGCACAGTGCAGCATGTTGCAAAGACACTAGGCAAGGCACACGGAAGTGGCGGAATCAGGGGGGGTGGAATTACTGGGATGCAGGAGGAGGGATGGAGGGAGAGGGAAAAACAGCAATGCTAGGAATGAGGTGCGTGGGCAGCGACAGAGGGCTTTACAACAACGGGCACACAGTTAAATAAGGCCCAGGAGGGTCTAAAACAAATTCACCTCACCTGCGGCTCCAGGAATGGGAAATGAACGCACAGTACAGCATGTTGAAAAGACACTAGGCAAGGGACACAGAAGTGGCCAATCAATCTGAGAAGCAGATGGTGGGAGAGAGAGGGAAAACAACAATGCTGGGATCAAGGTCGATGGGCAGTGGCAGGGGCCCTTACAACAATGGGCAGACAGTTAAACAAGGACCAGGAGGGTCTAAAACAAATTCACCTCACCTGCTGCTCCAGGAAAGGGAAATGCAGCATGTCATCCCTCTGAAGTCATATCGCAGTGAGGGCGAACTGATTGATAAAATGAACAGCAATTCAGTGGTTTTGCATCGTGAACTGCAATGCGATGGGGCTTATTTTATGCCTTCTACTATAGAAATGACAACCACAATACAATACTTTGTTGTTGGAGGAGGAAGACAAAGCAGTGTTATGTACACGTGTCTTTTGTTAGCAGAGGTGAAAACCAAAGCACTTAGAACCCAACAAGTGTATTTTAGGCATAGAAAGTCAAAGTAGTGCTTGGCACACATGTCCTTTGTTGGCAGAAGTGATGGCCAAAGCAGTACCGGGCAAACATGTATTTTTATGGTAGTGGAAATCTACGAATCAGTTTTAGGTGTACTTGTCATTTGTTGGTGAAAAAGGCTAAAGCAGTGTTAGTCGTACGTGTCTTTTTTTGGGTGGAGCAGAAGGCCTAATACGTGTTAGGCAATCATGCCTTTCATTAATGGAGGAGAGGGACAAACCGGTGTTAAGTACACATGTTATTTTTGGGCGGAGAAAACATGTCTTTTGATTGTAGTGGAAAAGTACAAAGCAGTTTTAGGTGTGCATGTCATTTGTTGGTGAAAAATGCCAAAGCAGTGTTAGTCACATCTGGCTTTTTTTGGCCGGGGAGAAGGCCAAATCAGTGATAGGCAAACATGCCTTTCATTAATCAGGGAGTAGCCCTGATCCTGCCGAAGTGGGTCTCTGCTGCTGTCATTCCTATGCAGGCCTACTGCTCCTTGGAATGCCTGGTCTGCAGGCTGTCTATCTCTCCTGGCCTATCTCTGACTTTGGCCACCATCTACAGGCCACCTGGCCTGGTCGCCCTCTTCCTCTCGGAGTGGTCTGACCTCTCCCCTTCTCTCCTTGCCTCTACCTCTCAACTTTTATTCCTCTGAGACCTCTGAATCCACCTGGATGCTTCAAATCCCTCCACTGTGCGCTTCCGCAACCTCTGCAACACTCTCTCTCTTTCCATTCTACCCTCTGGTCCGACACACTCTGCCGGGCATACCTTAGATGTTCACATCTCCTCAGATATCCCCCTCTCAAACCCTCTCACCACTCCTCTCTCTTGAACTGACTACGTTCGCCTCTCCTCCCACCTGATGCTCTCTATCCCTCAGGCTAACCCCATCCCACTACTGCTGCATACCTTCTCGGTCATTCGGCCCATGAAGCGCATGTCAGTGGATGCCTTTGCCACTACTATCTCTGCCCAACCCACACCTGCAGCTGACTCACACTCTAACACAGCCCTCTCTAACCTGCATCTTTCACAGTGAAACGCAAGTGTAGGGTGGCTCAGAGGAAGTGGAAGGCCTTGGGTGCATCCCCGAACAAACTGGCCTGCCACCTGCTCCAAAGGCAATACAGACTCTCTGTCATGTTCAAGAAGAGAACCCGCATCCAAACCTGCATATCTGCGGCCTCTAACAACACAGCTGTAATCTTTAAAATCTGCACGGAGCTGCAGTCTCCATCTCCCCTGTTCCCTCCCAGGCCCTCTGTACAACTCTGGCTTCTCACTTCACCACTAAAATTCAGGACATCCTGTCCTCTCTCTCCTCTTCCTTTCCCTCTACCTCTCATGACCTCCCACTTTCCATCCCACTCTCCACCTAACTTCTCTTCTTTCCCTCTCCTGAACACCCGTGAAGATCTGCTCATTAATCTCGACTCAAGCCTTCCTTCTGTCCTCATCCTCCTTGACCGTTCCTCTGCCATTGACATGGCCAATCACACCATCCTGATTATTCGACTCTGTGAGAACCTGGGCATCACGGATCAGGCCCTGGAGTGGTTGTCCTCCTTCCTCCTGGACCGACCCTCCCAGGTCCAACTTTCTCTCTACCACCTCTCTCTCCACATATGGTGTTCTCCAGGGATCTAACCTCTCACTCTGGCTCTTCAATTTCTACCTGCCCTCTTTTGCCCACCTTATCTCTATCTTATCCTCTAACTTTCAGTGTTATGAGGACAACACTCAGCTCTCTTTCAGGCTCCCCTCAGCTTCTTCTAGTCTCTCGCTCAGTTGTGACTGTCTATCCACGATTCAGGATTGGTGCGCCTCCAACAATCTCTGCCTTAATGGCAGTAAGACTGAGATCTATCTCATTGGGACCCCTGCTCTTGCTTTCCCTCTCTCACTCTGGTCTCCCTCCTTGGGCCCTCTTCCTTTCCCTTCCTGTGAGGCAAAGATCCTTGGCGTCATCTTCGACTCCACTCTCTTTCTCTCCTCACATCTCGGATATTGCCAAGAAGGCCCATTACCAGCTGTACCTCCTCAGAGGTATTCTTCCTTTTTCTACTTTTGCCGGAAGCTCACTGTCTCCAGAGCCCTGGTTCTCTCTAGGCTGGACTATTGCAACAGCCGCTTTCTCAATCTACCTTCCTCTACTCTCTGCCCTCTGCAACTAATTCAGAACTGGACTGCAAGACTTTCCTTGGGCTCAAGCCCAGGGAAAGTGTCTCTCCAACCCTGAAATCTCTCTCTCTCTCTCTCTCTCTCTCTCTCTCTCTCTCTCTCTCTCTCTCTCTCTCTCTCTCTCTCTCTCTCTCTCTCTCTTTCTCTCTCTCTGTCTTCTGCTGACCTACCTGTCTGCTGTGCTAACTGGCTGGCTGGCTACATTCAAAGTCTTACTGGGTACCAGGCTCCTCCACAATAAGTCTCCCCTGCACTGTCTTCGGGCCTACCAAGCACTTAGGGGCTATAACTGTAACCCCACGGTCCCCTGCCTCCTTGCACTTACCCTGACCTGTGCTGCCCGGCTGCACTTAGGTAAAGCAATGCTGCCCTGATTGCACTTCCCCTTCCCTCTCCCTGGTACTTCCCCCCTGCACTTTATGTCGTCGCACTTGCACGATCTGAATGACACAAGGCCTAGTAAGATTGTTTGTCTTGTCCTCCCTCTGTCTTCCCTCCCTTGTCTTGTCACGCCTAGAAACACTTGTGAACAGGCGCGCTATAAATGACATATATCATTAGTGGAGGAAAGGGCCAAAGCAGTGTTAAGCACATATGTCATTTGTTGGCAGAGGAGAAGGCTAAAACAGCATGCAGTATATGTGGCTTTTTTTGGAAGAGGACAAGGCCAAAGCAGTTGGAACCACAACTATATTTGATAGCAGTGTTAAGTAGAAACGTCTCCTGTTGGCAGAGGAATAATTCCATTTAGCATTAGACACACATGTCTTTTGTTGGTAGAGAGGAATGACATAGGTCTGATAGTGACAGAAGACCAAAGCAGTTTGAGAAACAAATGTTTTTGTTGGCAGAGGGGAATGTCAAAGTACCGTTAGGCACATTTGTTATTTATTTGCAGAGAAGGCCAAAGTAGTAGTAGGCATGCACATCCTTTGCTAGTAAAGTAGGCCAAAAGCAATGTGAGGCACACATTTCTTTTTTGGAGGAGAATGGCAAAGCAGTGTTAGGCAGACAAGACATTTTTGCCAGGGGAGAATGGCAATGCATTTTAGGCGCATGTGCATTTTGTTGGCAGTGGAGAAGGCCAGAGCAGTGCTAGGGACATGTACCTTTTCTTAGGAAAGGCTAGGGCCAGAGCAGTGGTAGGAAAACATGACCTTTGTCAATGGAAGAGAACGTGAAAGCAGTAAAACTCCCACATCTGTTTTAAAGCCAAGAAGTTTAACTACAATGTTGCTTTTCTTTAATATTGTATATGGCTAAAAAAAGCCTTTACAAAATATAAAACAAATACATAAAATGTTTCATATACAGCAAATCCAATTTAAAACATTGTATACAATTATACAATCATTACCTTTCGCATATATATGAACAAACAAAAATAAAATGTTTATCATCACCTTTAATGCAATATAACTTTCATGATTTTTACATGTTTCATCTATTACCATGTAATACTGCTTATATTTCATTTACCACATTCAGCTAAACAAAGCTAATTCCAGGTTGACAATTTTCAATAGTCTGGCCAATGCGAAGATTAGGGGCTTGAATCGACCATTCATCATCCTATTCCAGAAAAATTCAGTTGCATTCTCAAAGTCAACATTTACAAACTGCATCAGTATTTTGGTTATATCATCTTTAAAATGTACACATTCAATAATTAAATGCTTTAGAGTTTCGACTGGTTCATTGCAAAATGGAAAACAACACTTTGCCTCAACAGTTTTACTCAGTTCATTTCCCCAGTACTTTATCCTTTCCCTTGTTGGAAATTGATTCAATTTGAACCGTGTATAATGACTCAGCACCATTTGACATGGAAACATTGGAATATACATACTCAAATTCTCCTTTTTTTAAAAAAAATGTGCATGTTCCCTATAAGTCGAAAAGCCAGAGATTGCCTCCACTGTGCTTGCCAATCCCTCTCAAATAATGTTTTCTTTACATATGCTGGTCTAAGAAGTTTCATTTTCATATGGTACTTCATTAGAGATTTATTATCATCAGTTAAAATGATATTTTTATAATCCAGATATGGGGAGTTCTTGGGCGGCTCTAAAATGTTTGCATATTTGGAGAGTGGGCACCATTTACTTCTACATGATAGAGACACCAATCTAAATTAATGTTGCACAATGCAATTCGGAATTGCCAAGGGAATACGCAATGCTGTTTTCATTAATCTTCCCTGGAGGATATCAAGATTAATACTCATATCATGGACACACATATCCAGGGTATTTAGGATAACAGGTCCGACTTTCAAATTCAGAAACTCTAGCAAGGGGCAGAGAGAGAGAAGCTACAATTCTGACCAAATATTAGCTTCATTTGGCTGAGAAGAGGTCGGGCTTTGAGTTTAAGCCTTTCATTCCATAGAGTAATTGAGGCTGCATTTGTGACAAAGTATCCTAGATATATCGTCTCCACCGAGGGTGTTAAATAGACATTGTTCAATTTCCATCTATATTGTTTCAATTACTTGCCCACATTTAATACCATCATTGTTGTTTTATTTGCATTAGATTGTACATTATGTGCATGGGCAAAGTTTTCAAATATCTGCATTTTAATTTGCAGCCCTGCTCGAGTGAGATCAAACAGGATTATGTCATAAGCAAATGCCAAAAAACGAAGCGTCAGGGTACCCAAGCGAGCTGGCTAAACCTTTGCATCATACCACATTTTTTCCAAGTCCGATAAGTGAAGATTAAACAAGGTGGCAGCCAAGTTACAGCCTTGTTTCAATCCCAATTCTGTAAATATAGCTTTTGTCGTTGCCCCCTCTGCTGTCAATCTAATCCTATAGGCAGTGTTCATCTGGAGCTGAATGAGCCAGTAAATCAAAAACCCAGACATTCCAAAGGATGCCAGCTTCTCCCATAGTAGATCACGCACAACTGAGTCAAAGGCATTAGACAGATCCAAATAGGACATATAAATTGGACATGCACCTTTATTTTTTGTTTTAGCCAATAAATGAGATAGTATAGATGCATTCAGCGCAGTTCCCATCCCTCTCCTAAAACCAGTTTGACATTTAGAATATAAACCATGGTGTTCGATATATTTCTCCAAGTCGTACAAAAGAAGAGTCGCAAAAACCTTTGCAGATGTATCCATTAATGATTTAGGTCTATAATTTGCCTGGTTACATGGATCCCCTTTTTTCAATACTGGTATTATAATCGAGGTAACCGATGATGCTGGAATTGAGTGAGTTTGAAAAATCAGGTCATACTTTATTTTTAAAATACCCGCCCAGAGCAATGGATCTGCTTTATACACACATGGCGATGCCATCAGGGCCCGCTGCCCTTGAAAATGATAGTTTACCGATAGCCCACACTATGTCCTCTTTAGTCCAATTCATTACACATGACCCCTGATTAGTTAATGGCATTTTAGTAGTTTTCATAAATCGTTCAGGCAATGTATATTTAACACTGATGTATTTTTCCCAGACTTCCACTGGAATAGTGTTAGCCGGCTTTTCATACCTAGAAATATGCGGTTGTCGAATACTTGATCAGATACGTCTATTGTCCTTTTTACACAGGGCACTAAAGATCGCTTGATTTTCTTTAATATGTAATGTTATCTTAAACCCTTTTATTTTATTATTATAGACCTGTAGACTATTTTGTTTTTCTTTTCACATTCGTATTTTATGGGAGGAAAGGTCTTTAAGACCCTCTCCCCTCCATTCCAACTCACTTGCAGATTATGATTCGTCCAGCGGCCACCCATGTGCCAGTGGTAGAGATGTGGGGTGGCTGCGGGACGACCCATATGGATGCATACCTTGGCCAGAAGGCTGACCGCAGACCCCATTTTGTACCACAAACTGACTCCATTTTGTACATGGTACCACAGGCCCCATGAACAAAGGCTGCCTGCAGAGCTGCAGCTCTCCCCTCGAGATCGCGCACAGCGATCCAGTCACCTACCTCACCCCACTCCCCTCTGCGTCCCAGCAGTAGGCCTGTTCTCACGGGAGACTAGGCGCGAACAAGCTACAAGACAAACACTGTATCTTTCACCTTCCACAGTTCATCGCTGACCTGTGAATGACGGGGCAAAGGCTTGGGTTTGAGGAAAACAATTCATCTCCACAAATATGTCCCGCCCCCTTGCAGACCCCACATTTATGACATACGCTGTGGATAACCCACCAACCTTGCTCTCCTATTGAAGTAACAGATACAGACCCCATGCCTGTGTGCCACTCCGTTTCACCCACACTGCTAATCTCTCTGTAAAGGTTATAAATCCCCTCCTGTAGTTGTGTGTAAAGGGGCTGATTCCATGAAAGGAAAATAGGAGATCTTTACCTATTTTACTGCGCATAAAGCTATCGGTTATATGTGTAGGCCCCATATTATTTGGCGAATCTTATTTGTTGCCAAAAACTCACACTGATTTATGATATGTTAATTTACTTGTTCGATACGATGCAAGGTACACGATCCAGATGCTCACTGGTTTTCCAATATATGTATGTTCACAAACATGTTCAACTAGCACACGGTTCTAAATTTGTATAATGCAAAGCGGCAAAGCTACAAGGCTATTGTTGATAGAATTTATTTTGTAATATGATACTCATGAGAAACTTAAATGTGTAACCTATATTATACTCAGAGCTCGCATATTATTTGACATACCTGCAACCACACTGGCCTAGTACTACCATGCATCCTAATGATTCGTATATAACCCCACAAAGTAGACAGGCAGCAGGCCACAGGGCCTTCTCTCCCATCTCCTCCAGCGCTGCGCACTCAGCCCCCACCAACATCCCGCCATCATGCTCGGCTGGTGGGTAAAGGCCTTTGTTCTCACTGATGTTTCTGATGTTACAAATGTAACCTCTCACCCTTCCGCTGAGCCTGCACCAAGCATCCACCCTCCCCTCAGACCTCTTACTCGTGATGCCACTATGAATTTAGCACGCACCCCCAGACTCAAGTTAAAGAAATATGGCCAACAAGCCCCTCACCTCAAAGCCTTTTGAAATAACATCACAGGCCCCCTCAGCCGTGTACCACCCCAGCTCACCCCAGACCCATGTCCCCCTATGTGGCAATATATTTCTCTCATGTTAACAAACAATAAATAATTGTTTTAGGAGATTAAGAGAATGGTTGAGGTGTGTGACAGCATAATCTCATGAATAAGTTTGCCACCTGGACCTCTGTATTCTCACTTTTATTGTTCAGGTCAAATGGTTAGTGATATATCTCTTATGTGTTAAACCTCATTGATGAAGTTAGTTTGTAATAAATATGAATGCTTTTCTATTGTCTGGCAGAGTGCTCTCAGAGTTTGCAGAGTTCTCTGCTTGACTATTTGGTTTTGGATAAGCTTTACTTTTTATCTTCACCCACACTTGATCCTGGTCTCATTCCCTCCTGGGTTGTGTCCATTATTGACTCTCATTGGGGAGTTCTCATTGCATTTGGGGAGGCGCTCACTTTCAAGTGGTGACCCCGGGATGTGATGTTGTCCCTTCATTCCTTTTGGTACGAGTAGTCCCCGGCCACAGCGGAGATCCCAGGGTGCGCCTCATCAAGAGAGCTGCCCACCTATGGGAACCAGTACACTTAGATGTGCGAACACAGTAGGACCTAGAGGGTATGGGTCCCACTTTGCAAAACCCACCGTACCGCTCGCCGGAGCCGGGGGCGGCCATTGAGTGCGGGCAGCGCCTGGACAGACCTAGTCCGGAGGGTCTCGGATCAAGACGGACACGTGAGTATCTAGTGCGAGCGATGCTAAAGGAAGCTAGAGGAGAGATATATGTATAGCCTACGGACTCAGATGAAGTGAAGGGGGACTAAAGGAGGGTAAAGGGAAATACAGCTAAAGGGGGTCTTGTGGGTCTAATCCATTCTTTTTATTCTTTCCGCATATGGTCATTAGGACAGGTTAAGGAGATTACTAGGTGAAATAGGAATACAGGAACCTAGCTCCGTGAGGGGGCGGAAGGTGGCGCCGCATAATGCTCTCTCGACTAGTATTGGGAGTAAAAAGAGAAAATAAGTGGAATCAGTAGGAGCCTCATATAAAGGGAGGTTCGGAGTAGTACAATTTAGACACGCTTTATTCTTTCTTTCTTGGGTAGAGGGGAAATGTAAAGGGGACAGAAACAGAAAAGAACATAAACTATCAAGGGGCAGACAGCAGGGGTGAGAGGGGACAGGCAGGGAGGATCTATGTTAAATGTTATAGGTGATATGTTCTTTGGTTAATGTCATGTGATTGTTTTATTGTGTTTGTTGCACAAAGTGTACACGGACAAGCCATGGCAGAATAGGTACTGCATTACTGTTTTGCATATTTTGTAAGCGTAGGTGTGACAAACTGAAGATACACTTTGAATATTGTGACACAGAACTGGTATACAAAGGCATAAAGTACTATAGTATTGTAAAATTGGTGAAGGAAGGAGTATTGGGGACAGAATGGGTGCAGAAACGCTGCTAGCTCACATCTGTCAGAGTTTGCTGGGTTACGCTGAAAGAATGACCAAGTACCATGATCAGTGGATCACAGAGTTAAAAGGGGAAGGGCTACCCCAGGTATGGCCCGAAGAAAGATTGTTCGATAAAAACGTATTAGACATGGTAGCCACATGTCTATATATGAAATATAAAGGCAAACAGTACAACAATAGAAGAGAGATGTTAGATCTATGAAGGCTCTTTGAGGAAGTATCTCCAATTAAGGGAAAAGAACCAACGAAAGAACAGATCTCATCTCCCCTGGCAGTAGGGAATAGTGGGAAGGAGGAGGAAGAGAAGGAAGGTCAAATAGAGAATGCACTATATCCCCTCCTGCCAAACCGGTACCAGCTGAAGGGTACAGTGACCCAGTATATGTGTCAAAACCTACGCCCCTGCCCGCCCCCCAACCCACAGCATCTCCCCCATACGAGTGTCCCAGATCAGGTGGACAGGTGAGTACCCCGGCCATAGATATCGAGAAATTCACAAAAGATCTAGACTCACGATTAACAATGGCCCGAACTGAACTATCCCGATTGAGAGATATATATGCGAACAAGGGCGATCAGGCACCTCCAGAACCAAACAGACACAAATGTCACAGTCACTTGACAGGTCAATGGAAGAAGGAAAGAAGGATGGAAAAAGGAGGAAATACTGTTCCGGATAAATGGCACACCAACAAGAATAATATAGATAGGTCAGGAAGCAAATGGGGGGGGGCAGAAGGAGGTGGCATGGCATCAGATAGAGAGGAGGAATTTTGGTGTGACATAGAAGAGCAAGAACAAGAAGAAAGGAGGCTGGGGATCGCAGCAGGTGGGGCACCAGCAGGAATAGGACAGACACCGTTGGGAAGGGCAATGGAGGAAGAGTGGAACGGCAGGTTGAGAAACAGAATGGGGCGAATGGCAATATTGGGGAAAAAGGGAACAAAGGTAAGTACTGGGAAGATAGCCAAAAGCAAGCTGTAAATGCCACTAATACACAGGGGGAGGAAGACCTAATTACATAACCTGGGCCCAAATGGAGAAGGCAAATTTACTAAAATTGTTGCCCCAGCTTTCAGGAGGGGTAAATAAATGGATCTACGCATTTGAAAAAAACACTGCCGGGGTTCTCCTGTCAATAGGTGATGTGAAAAGTTTATTAGTGTCTGCAGTAGGTGACCAAGCAGACAGGGTTTGGGCGAAAGCAGGTTTTCCTGGGATAACACTAGACTGCGACCACCACGATGGGGCATCCTTTAACATGGTAAGAGCAAGAGTATGGGAGGCCCTAGGAGATACTTTCCTCGACACACCAGATTTGCAGTCTGTAATGCAGTGCACAATGGGTGAGGAGGATGCAATGTCCTTCATTTTACGGGTGCAGGAGATGTGCAGGGCAGATACGGGCACAGCTTGGGTCCAATCCACCTCCCTATTCTACTTCATAATCAAAAGAGGCCACCCCAAAGAAGTTCAGAAGGGGCTTGATAAAATAGCTGGGATGGAAGCCAAAGGCTGGCCAGAAATTCAGAGCATAATAATACATCATTGCAAAAGAATCAAAGAAAGAGAAAGGGAGATAGTACAGAAGAGGCTGGCAGACAAGGCTAAATTAATTCAGACCAAACTAGTGAAGGTCACAACAGCAGTAGCCGCCCTCCCCACAGACAATGAGAGGAGGAGGAAGAGTCGATAGCAATGCAAGCTAGAATGGCAGCAAATTGGGCAGGAAATGGACAAGAGCAGTGGAATGGTGAAGAACAATATGGAGGGCCACAATGGCATGGAAGGAGCACAGAGAAAGAGGTGGGTGCAGAGGATCTTGAGGAGGTGGATATGGGTACGGAGGGTATGGAGTTCAGGGACCTAGAGGGAGACCCGTGAATTGCTGGAACTATGGAAGGTGGGGGCATTTTTCAAGGGAGTGTCGAAGCTGCCCCATGAACAATTACTTAAATGATCAGCATTATGGCCACCCCACCCAGGAAGCCCACATGGGCTGCCCATGGGTGGCGGAAGGAGGGAGGAGCAGCCTGATCAGAGGTGCACAGACGATCGCTGAACACCCCCACATAATGTACATCACAGTCACGAGAATATATGGCCCCTGTTCGAGGTAACCCCTTCGTCACAACGGCAAATGGTGCTCCCACACCGTTTGGAGGAGTGGCAGTGGTGTCAGGAAACATTTTTGATAATGAGAGAAACACAAGATATTCAGCATAGAACAGCCCACATAGAGCACTTGCGTGACCAGTACTTTCAACGAACCTCAATGCGGCAGAGGAACAACTGGTAGGGGCGGAGATAGGAAACAAACAGTTCATTTTCATGGTAGATTCGGGAGCAGAAAAACCATGCTTACGAGAAGGCAGGTTTCGTTATCTAATCTTAAAATGGAGACGCAGGGGTTCTCTGGGGCGGTGGTCAAGGTTCCATACATAGAAGAATTAGATGTAACAGTGGGGGGCAAAACAGTGCGAGCACCCCTATTGTATTATGAAGAATCACCAATAAATTTGCTGGGGAGGCACCTCCTTAGTAAGCTCAATATGACCATTTCTTTTACAAGAAAGAGGGATAGTGTGCTCTACCCCTGGGATCTGTCCAATTGAAGCAATGCTAGTATTACACACACAAGCCACGGCACCAGAGGTATGTGGGATACCGGTTGACCCAGACATGTTCATTCAAGGGCTAAAGACACTAGCAGGGGTTGTACCTGAACTAAAACGCCAAGAATGGAGAGTGCCAACAGAATTTGTGCTCCGCCATGTAGCACGCCCTGAGATAATGCCAGGAGCAGTGATGTCCCTAGATTTACACGGGGTGCAGGTGTCTGCATAGAGAATAGCAGCAATTAGAGTAGATATACATGGATGTGAATGGCAAACGGTGTTGTGTATCAATGCCAACAGACCCCTGCAAGATTTGTCTGATGAGGAACTCTTCACTGACTCAGACAGTGACAGAGAAATAGTAATGGAGATAGCAATTCCCTGTGACATAACGATTCAGACAATAAAAGTACCCGTACAATTTATGGTGGTGGCGGGCGCACCATCTACATATTTCAATGATGACATGCAACTTTTGCCAAACGAAGTGTGGACAACAGGCCCACATGATGTTGGGTTGTTGCGTGAAGTGACACCAGTGAAAATAAAACTCAAACCAGGGGCATTGCTGCCCCGGGTGAAACAGTACCCCCTGTCACGGGAAGCAGAAGAAGGGATAAAATAAACTATATCTGCCTTACTACAACAAGGGATTATAGTGCCCTCAAATTCACCATGTAACACTTGTATCTACCCCATTAAAAAAGCAAAGGGAGGGGCGTGGAGGATGATCCAGGACCTACGCCCCCTCAATGACATCATACAAAAAGAATTCCTACTTGTCCCAAATCTAGCATCAATTTTGTGTAGCATACCCAAAGATGCATTATGTTTCATAGTAGTGGATGTGAAGAACGCATTCTTCTCAGTGCCACGGGACCCTAAATCACAATATTTGACAGAATTTACCCTGGGGGGAAAAAGATATGAGAATTGCAGGTTGTCCCAGGGATACTGTGAGAGCCCAAGGATATTCAACAGGATCTTACATGAAGATCTTGGAAACATTGACACAAAGAGCACAATCATTCAGTACGTAGAAGATCTCTTGATTTGTGGAAAGAATGAGGACGAGTGCAGGCAAGATTCTGTGACACTATTAACACTTTTGGCACACAAGGGCTACAAAGTGGACAAAGAAAAATTACAATACTGTTTAACAGAGGTGTTGTATTTGGGTCAGCTGATATCTAAGGATGGAAAAAGAATAATCCCTGACAGGGTAGCTGCAGTACGAGCCGTGAATGAATCCAGTACAGTGAAGGAGATGCAGAAATTTCTAGGAATGTGCAATTACTGACGTGCATGGATCTCAGAGTATGCAGGGTATACACAACCACTCCTACAGGGCATTAAGGAAGCACACAGAGAGAATGCAGCAACACAATGGACACCAGAAATGTACACTGCTTTCAATACATTGAAAGAACTGATATCAACAGCAAACACTCCAGCAAACCCAGACTATGAAGGCAAATTTGATTTATTTTCACATTGTGATGGGACACTAATGACAGCAGTATTGACAAAAAACATCATTAGGTCACAAGCCTCTGGCATACTACAGTGGTACACTAGACGCGTGATGCAAGGACACTTCACTTGCAAAAAAGCTCTCGCAGCCGCGGCATTTGCCATTGAAAAAACTGCAACAATTGTGATGGGCTGCTCCGTGACATTGTATGTGGAACATTCACTTTTTGCAATATTAGAGAGGTCCAAGAGCACACTCAGCACACAGCGAGCAACAGCATATGAGATAATATTATCAAGTATAAACATACACATAGTTAGGTATAAACCAGTGAACCCAGCCACATTCCTCACAGAGGCATGGACAGTGGAAGACATGCAGACACACGATTGCACCACATACAGAGGAGACGATAATGGTACACCCACGGCTAGTGAAGATGCATTAACTGAAGGAGAAGTATACTTCATAGATGGGTCAGCATCAATTAATTCTGAAACAGGAGAAAAACATGTGGGAGTGGCCGTGGTACGCCTAGAAGAAGGTGAGTATGATGTAATAGTGCAGAAAAGGTTGCCTGCCCATTTTTCAGCACATGCAGCAGAATTAGTGGCACTAATTGAAGCATTAAACACAGCAAAGGGATGTGCAGTAACAATATACACTGACTCTGCATACATGACCACAACAGTGCATATAGGGTTTGCACACTCATGAAGGAGGGGATTTTGGAGAGCAGATGGATCCCCAGTGCAGCACTCCAAATTGCTGGCAGAGCTAATAGAAGCACTAAAAGAGCTGACAGTTGTGGAATTAGTGAAATGCTAGGCCCATACAAACAATAATGATGTCAACTCATTAGGTAACGCAGCAGCGGATGCTGCTGCGAAAGAAGCATCATATTTTTATTAAAGAAACAACAGGTGAATACATCCTACAGAAACATGTAGAAGAAGAGCAGAGGGAGGGATACAACTCCATACCGATTTCTCAAATATTAGAGTTACAGCAAGAAGCGCCAGCTGAGGAAAAAGAGTTATGGGAAAAAAGAGGGTGTAACCAGTCATCCACTGATCATCTCTGGCGACAGAACAACACAGGTAAGGGAGTAATGACCCAGAAACTAACTACTAGAAATAGCTTTCCAACATCTTCATTTCCCAAGCCACAATGCCAAACAACATACAACAGCAGAAATTCAGGAAAACTGGTTCGTTCCAGGATTGCAAGAGCAGATATCAAAACTGGCAATGGAATGTACTACATGCCAAATATACAATTCAGGGATGACACTAAGAACACTACGAGGAACACTACCTAAGCCACTAGGACCATTTTGAGAGCTACACATAGATTATGCTGACATGGGTGAAAGATGCAATGGATCCTGATACATGATAGTGGTAGTGTGCCCCTTTTCAAGGTGGGTAGAGGCGGGCCCTTACGTCCACCCAGATGCAAAGTGCACAGCCAAGTTCCTGGTGCGGGAAGTTTTTTCCCCGCTGGGGAATATGTGACGTAATACGCTCCGACAATGGAACACATTTCGTCAACGATCTGTTCAAAGAAGTGACAGCAATGTTAGGAATAACCCACAAATTATGCACGATTTATCACCCGCAATCAAATGGTGTTGTTGAGAAAATAAACAGACTCCTAAAAAGTAGACTCTCAAAACTATTTTACACCATGAAAAAGAATTGGGTATACTGTTTGCCCCTGGGCCTATTTGAGTTAAGAAACCAACCCATCAAGAACCACCATTTGTCCCCTCACGAGATAGCGACAGGCAGACACATGCACACAGCACACTCCCCACTACGAAGACAATCTAATGCACACAGGAGTGCAACAGTACTAGGGGAAGAGTTTCATGAGTATTTGAAAAAACTCACAAAAGCAGCACATATGATTGCAAAACAGCTTATGCCCCATTCAGACAGGAAGTAGCAAAAGACACTGTAACACCAGCACTGATAGCCCTACAAGTCAGCTCATGCCAGGGGACATGGTATATGAGCGTTTCATATGCCAGTGGAATACACCAAGATTTCATGGCCCATTTGAAGTGGTGTACTGCACACCCACCGCTGTGAAAGTAAAAGGGCTGAGGTATTGGATACATTTGTCCGACGTACAAAAAGCACATGATAGTGTAACACCAGATGTAGAGACAGACAGGTCAGAAGAGGTGACACAAACTTAAAAGGAGATACAAGAGAATTAACGAACCATGTGAAAGGAAAAAAAAAGATAACAGATGCATGTTGCAGGTGGCGACACTGAGAAAATTGCATTGAACCAAGTTGATCAAAATGCTCTATCTCTCTTGCTCTCTCTCTCTCTCTCTCTCTCTCTCTCTCTCTCTCTCTCTCTCTCTCTCTATCTCTCTCTCTCTCTCTCTGCAATGAAGTTAGTGAAAGAAATTGAAGTTAGTGTAAACTTTACTTGAAATGCACAGAAATGTACATATAACAAAGAGATATATAAATAAAAAAGTATGCATACATGTGTCTGCTTAATGCCCCTTTATGTCTCATTCTATAGGAGCAACCATGGCAACGGAGGGGGCCCCCAATGTCAACAATGTTAGAATAGATAGAAATGGAAATGTCGGTTTTAACTTAAGGACATACAGCTACGAGTGTGGACTGTTTTGTTGCGCAGTAATATTTTTTTCAATGTTGTTTGGTTTGGTAGTGTATTGGGCCATAGCATTTATGTCTATAGGTCTAAATGAGGGGGGAAATGGGACAAGCTTGGTAAAAAAAGGGGACGGGGTAAAACTGATCTAGGAACACGGGAAGCAGAGAAATGGCATCCAACATGCAAATAGCACAGCTAGCACTATTATATCAGTACACCCCACTGCTTACTGGGTTTGAAGCAAACAGGCACACATGCATCTTCCACAGTCATGGAGGGGCACATGCTCTCTGGCAACGCTGCATTCCGCTCTGATGGTGATACCTGAAAGTCATATCCAAGGTGAGAAAGGGATGCTGCCCGCCAACAATCCAGAACCTGTGCAGCCAACTGAAGAAGCGCCCATCTATGCCATATCTGAGGAGAGCCTGCAGAGCACAGTCTCACAGAAAAAAAGATTATCAAACTACATCTCCAAGGCATCTTCAGAACCTTTGGCACAGATTCCAGATTGATTTTTGTTGTTTAATTCCGCAGAGACAATCTTTGCTTCCCTTGTTCACAGAATCCAAGTGCGAGGCAATGCAAAATGACTCCAAATCACCCGCTGGGAACTGATCCAATTTGCCAAAGACACAGAAGAGGGGTTTAATGTAATAAAGGTGGAGCTAAGGGCCCTGCAGTTGATGACGATGCAGAACAGGTATATTCTAGACCTGTTGACAGCCCTGGATGGAGGTGTTTGCCGAAAAATCGGGAGCGCATGTTGCATTTTGGTACCTTCTGCAGATGTGGACAATGGAACCTTGTCCCACGTAACAGCAGCCGTACAAAACCTTGGCGAGCGGATGAAAGAGGAAGGAGGGGTACAGCCCAGCTCCTGGTTCAATGACATTTTTTCATGGACTCGGTATGGCTGTCAAACTACTAATACCCAGCACCGTTTTC